>NC_133160.1:165970121-166291009 GCF_040802235.1 Manis javanica
AATTCAGTGGTCTCTCTAACAACAAGCAAGCCCGCTGGTGGAGTAGGAGAAAAGATGCTTTCAGTGGGCAGGTCTACTTGTTTAATTTCTACTGTCATGTAAAAAAGTCTCTGAAACTTAGATTTCAAAGTCACATTGTACATTCCCATCAACCGTAATCAAAGTGTTCCCACCGATGCTCTTTGCCTCTCCTTCCATTTCTTCTCCTGAGCTACGGGCTTATCTCTTCCAGGATACTCCAGAGCAGACAGATCCCTAACTCATCCCTGCCTTCCATACCCCCACCATTTGGCCTTCATCCTTTACTTTTTCATCATCCCAGGAACTTACCTGGAGGCTGTATCACATTAATAATGCTTTTTTTTTTTACAAGAACTATTCCTTCTTTTACAGTTGAGACACTTCAAACATCACAAGGTTATTTGGCCTCAGTTACTTGGTTAAATACTGGTACAACTCCAAAGAAGAGCACAGGTTTCCTGGCCACTGCTTGTTTATTTCTGAAGTTGTTCCTCTGATTATTTCCATCTGGAACTCTGTAGCTGATAGGATCCAAATCACACTCCTTAACCTGGAAAGACTGGGCCCTCAGTGACCTGGTTCTAACCAGACTTTCCAAGGTCCTATTCGTCTACTCTTATTCATAACCTTTGCCATCTACTCTTGCCCTCATGTCCTTTCCTATTTTAATGAGTTCAACTGAGGAGGCTGAACTCTGCAATAGAAATATAGGCAGCTTTATTTTCTCACTCAAGGGTAATAATTATGTGCTCTCTTCTTTCCAGTGCAGATTTGGTCTGAAGTTCCTGCAGCCTGGAGTAGAGATGGAGGCATGGACCACATACTCTTTCACTCTCAGCTCCCCTTCCTCTATGCCTGCTTCTGTTTCAAAAAGGGCCGAGAAGTACGCTTACAAGCTCAGTCACCTGGTGGACGTGACAAGGTGTCTGCCTCCTTCATAATGAACTCTAGCATCTCTAACTTGGTGTCTGTTGACTCAAAGTAGGTGAGTGGGAGCCCTGTTGGTGAAAGAGTTAAATGTAGTGCTTTCTCCTGGGTATCCGTGGTGTTAAAGAAAAGATTAGTTACAACATTTGTTAAAAAATGGTAAGGCAGACTTACCCTAAGTGGGGTGATCATGGTAGTGTAGGGACTATTGCAATGGGGCTTTGCAGTTTGGGAGAAAGAGTGGGTTTAACATTGAATAAAACAAGGAAAAGTGTATATTTGTAGCAGGGAGGGTGGGAGTTGCTGGATGAAAAATTACTAAGAAGAAACATCAGGGTAAGAAGGGATTTTGATTAAAATAACCTAACAGGATCTCCAAAGAAGAAATCTGAATGGCCAACAGGCACTTGAAAAGATGCTCCACATTGCTAATATGGCTAATCATCAGGGAAATGCAAATTAAGACCACAGTGAGATACCACCTCACACAAGTTAGAATGGCCACCATCCAAAAGACAAGGAACAACAAATGCTGGTGAGCATATGGAGAAACGAGAACCTTTCTGCACTGTTGGTGGGAATGTAAATTAGTTCAGCCATTGTGGAAAGCAATATGGAGGTTCCTCAAAAAACTAAAAATAGACATACCATTTGACCTGGGAATTCCACTCCTAGGAATTTACCTGAAGAAAACAGCTCCCTGATTCAAAAAGACAGGTGCACCCCTATGTTTATCGCAGCACTATTTACCATAGCCAAGAATTGTAAGCAACCTAAGTGTCCATCAGTAGATGATTGGATAAAGAAGAGGTGGTACATATACACAATGGAATATTATTCAGCCATAAGAAGACAACAAATCCTAGCATTTGCAGCAAAATGGATGGAGCTAGAGGGTATTATGCTCAGTGAAATAAGCCAGGCAGAGAAAGACAAGTACCAAATGGTTTCACTCATTTGTGGACATAAGAACAAAGCAAAAACTGAAGGAACAAAACAGCAACAGACTCACAGACTCCAAGAAGGGACTAGAGATTACCAAAGGGAAGGGATTGGGGAGGGTTGGTGGGGAGGGAGGGAGAAGGGGATTAAGGTGCACTATAATTAGCATTCACAATATAGTTAGGTTGTGGGAAAGGCAGTATAGCACGGAGAAGACAAGTAATGACTCTATAGCATTTTTTTTTGGTATCATTAATATACAATTACATGAGGAACATTATGTTTACTAGACTCCCCCCATCACCAAGTCCCCCCACAAACCCCATTACAGTCACTGTCCATCAGTGTAGAAAGATGGTGTAGAGTCACTACTTGACTTCTCTGTTTTGCACAGCCCTCCCCATGCCCCCCACATTGTACATGCTAATTGAATGCCCCCTTGCCCCCTTTCTTTTCTACCCCTGTCCCTTATCCCTCCCTTCCCACCCATCCTCCCCAGTCCCTTTCCCTTTGGTAACTGTTAGTCCATTCTTGGGTTCTGTGATTCTGCTGCTGTTTTGTTCCTTCAGTTTTTTCTTTGTTATTATACTCCACATATGAGTGAAATCATTTGGTACTTATTTTTCTCCACCTGACTTATTTCACTGAGCATAATACCCTCTAGATCCAAATAGCATCTTACTATACTGATGGACAGTGACTGCAATGGTGGGAGGTGGGGGTGAGGATTTGATAATATGTGTGAATGTTAAAATCACAATGTTGTCCATATGAAACCTTCATAAGGTTGTATATCAATGATACTTGAATTAAAAAAAAAGAGTTGTGTAAAGAAAATAGTGGAAAGAAAAATTTTAAAAATAAAATTACCTAACAGGATTCTCTTTTTAAAATTTTTTTTATGTTATTGATTATTTATTTCATTGATTATTGTTGCTAATAATTGAATTTTATTTTATTTTATTAAATTTATTTTATTTTATTAAAAAATATTTTATTTTTAATTTTATTTTATTTTATTTTATTGAACTATAGCTAATATGCAATGTTATATTGGTTTCAAGTATACAACATAGTGATTTGACAATAATCTACATTATTAAGTGCTCATCCCAACTAGTGTAGTTACTATGTGTCAACATAGATGTTACAGAATTATTGACTCTACTATCTATGCTCTACTTTCATCCCCATGATTAATTTATATTAGGATTGAGATTTTGTGTCTCTTTATCCCATTCACTTGTTTTACCCTCACACCCCACCTCCTCCTCCATGATAATCACCAGGCACTCATCAGTGTCTGTGAGTCCATCTCTAACAGGATTCTGAATGAGAGCAGGCCAGGGCGGTCATCAGGCATCACGTGGGAGATGGTGAAAGATGAAGCATCTGATTCCGTGTTGAGGGTGACCAGATATCGAGGATGGGGGATTCTGTCTAAAGTGACTGAGCAGGGTTCTTGCTAAAACTGGACAATACAGAGATGAACGTGGAAGCCCCAAAGTTGGAGCTTACTGGGAAGAGAGCTCAGAAGGGCCTGAGGAGAGTTCGGCCAGAAAGCCTTTTGTCAGTGAGCCTGTGGGATTGGGATGCCTGGATTTCCTGTTGGGAGTGGCCTCCAGAACACCCACTGCCCGGGATTGATCTATTCCCCAGGGCAAGCCCACCCACAGGGCCTGCACACTGGCTAGACACATTTCCCCTTCATCTCAGGAAGCACAGAGGATCAAACCACTATACCCCCTGCTTTCTTATTTTCCCCAGCTCCTGTACTTACAGGACAATTTAGCAAACCCTGTGGCTCCTCACCAATCCAATGCCAACTTAGTATGTGCTGTTTTCTTTGAAACTAACGCCCTTTCCCTAAAAACTCAAGAAAGGACCATGGCCATGCTAACATCTATATTTTAGCCTATGAGACCTGTATCAGGCTTTGGATCTGCAGAACTGTAAGATAATAAATCCGTGCTGATTTGAGCTGTTAAATCCATGGTAGTTTGTTACAGCAGCGATAGAAAACTAATATATTCTTTCAATGTGACCCCTACATATAAGGGGGCACTGTGGTCCCATGGGTTCTTCTAAAAATGGTGTTTTTCAGGTAGTTACATCTGGTCTGAATTTCCAGCAGGCACTTCTCTAAATGATAAACATGGATTTCTCGATTATTTTGTCTTATAATATCTCTAGTTTCCAATTCTACCCTTGCCATACAAAGCATCCTTAATATTACCTCCTTATGCCAAAATCTTATCCACCTGTGATGGTTAATTGTATGAGTCAACTTGACTGGGCCGTGGAATACCCAGATAGCTGGTACAACAGTATTTCTGGATGTGTCTGTGAGAGTATTTCTAGAAGAGATTAGCATTTGCATTGGTGGGCTGAGTAAAGCAGGTGGCCTTCTCCGTGTGGGTGGACATCATCCGCTCCACTGAGGACCTGAACAGAGCTAAAAGGCAGAGAAAAGTTGAATTAACTCTGCCTGACTGATGAGCTGGGTGGTCCATCTTCTGCCCTTGGCGTCCCTGGTTCTCAGACCTTCAGACCTGGACTAGAATTCAAACCATTGCTTTTCCTGAGTTTCCAGCTTGCAGACATCAGAGTGTGTGACTTCTCAGCTACCAGATCATGTAAAGCCAATACCTTATAATAAATCTGTTGGTTCCATTTTCTATTCTGTGAAGAATCCTGACTGATGTGCTATCTTTGATCAATACAACAGTTCTAAATCCTCTAGTACCTGTCTCATACTGACTGTATTGTCTAGATATATTTGTTTATTTAAGAAAACATTCCAAGTCTAATTAACCTAAAAATGTCTCATAAGACCTCCATGTAGTTCATCACAGATATGCACTATTTCATTGTTGAATAAGTGAATGAATGCATGAGAAGCATAAAGCAAGTTCCCTCCTTCTTATCTCATCCTTCCTCCTCTTAGTTCACACCTTGGTCATAAGGTTATCCCGCCTCCTTCTCCACCCTTCCTCTCATGGACTTCAGTTCTGGTGTCTCACATTCTTTATTTCCAAAAGTTCCTCTTCCTTCTCCTTCACTCATTTACTACCTCTACCTATAGCTCTGAAATTTTAAAAATATATGCATTTATAACTTTATTTATGAATAGAGAGTCATACCCATAGAAATTGAGTTCATCTCCTTCCTAAACAATGTCTTTGAGAAAGACAAGAAAGAAAGAGAAAGAAAGAAAAGAAAGAAAGAAAGAAAGAAAGAAAGGAAGGAAGGAAGGAAGGAAGGAAGGAAGGAAAGAAGGAAGAGGGGAGAGATGGAGGGAGGGGGAGGGAGGGCGGACGAAGGAGAAACCCTAATGGAGAGGGTGATGCAGGCCTCCCCCTTCAGTTTCCACATTTATATTATGGGCACAAGATCAGGAAATCTATAATCCTTTTCGGAAATCAAGAACGTTGCATCTACAAAGCACGTAGTCTAGTCATTCCACTGCTAGTATCCTTCTTTCCCTTCCAGTGTGTGCTTATTTGTTGGGTTCTCTTGCCCTAAGGAAAGGCAAGATAAATATCCTTAACTGTTCTGTTGTCGCTGTGCTAATAAACCAGCTTCCAGGGCAAAAATCAAATTAACCCAAAAAGCCCTGATTGGCAGGCTTGCTGACTTCTGTGGTTTCTTCTTGGCCAGTTTTAAGCTGCTAATATTTGATGACAGGCTTCCAAAACTGGTTAACAGTGAACTCCCATGACCTACAACCAGCAGGCTGAGGTGAACCACTGGAACTGTGCGGGCATATTTTACACACACTGTAAATATATAAACAACATACATAATATGTATGCAATACATTATATATTAAATATGTGTTGTATATAATATATAATTTATTTAATAACAGTAATTAAATAAAATGCCTCCGACAAAATGGATATTTCTTGAAGCAGAAATTGCAACAGAACTTTCTGCAGAATTGTAGAAATTTGCACACATTATACAAAAAGGGGTGCTGAGGATTTTTCTAAGCTATAAATGGAAACAGGTTTTATTTATTTGGTGTAAGACAGAAACACAATTGTAAACATATAAGCTGTTTAGAGTCAATACTTTGGTGCTTTAAATTAGATACGAAATTAGGTTATGAAAGTCGGGGGCGAACTTAGTATTCAAATTAACCCCTTCATTTTAGAGATGCATCCCGAGTACCAGATAGATAAATCTCTTTCCATATAATCAAATGGCAAGTTTATACCATAGTCAAGACTATAATTTCTAAATACCTGAGTGGTTCTCTGCTTACTGTACCAACATCTCAGATGAATAGAATTAACAAGTAATGTTACAAAAATAACATTTACCTTACTACTTGGTACATGTTTCTATTCTTCAGATAAGTTCTCATGATACATCTTGAAACCCTATGCATTCATTCACTCACTGCATCTATTCAACACTAATATATTATGTATCTACTATGTGCCAGATTATACAATTCAGGGCACAGAGCATATACTGGTAAAGAAAAGAGACAAGTCTATTTCATCAGTGAAGCTTACATTCTAGTTAAAAAACAAAAGGACAAAAAAATAAGGAAATAAAGAGTTATACTGCAAATTTTCAGGAAGACAAGAATGGAAGTGGAGAGATCAGTATGAATATTGTGATAGCCTAGGGGTAACATAACACAACAGTGGAAACATTAAGAAATGGTTGAATGGCATCTACATGTGGCAGGTGTAACTAATAGGATGTGGTGAGCTATTGTACAAAAATTTTGAAGGAACAAGGGAATTTGAAGGCGACCACTAGATATTTTGACCTGAGTAGCTGATTGAGTGGTGAAGGCATTTACTGAGGTGGAAAAATTGTTGTGTGAAGGGTTTCCATTCAGTTCTCTTTTGAATATTATTAATAGTAAGGCATTTCTTGGACAGTGAAGTGTTACACTGAATGTGGAGCTCAGGTGAAAGAGGATGGGTTGAAATTTAATTTGAGAATGTTCAGCATACAGCTGTTTTGGAAAACCATGAAATTCAATGAGATCATCTAGGAAGGAGGCAGAAGAGAAAACCCGAGCTTGGGGACACACGAGCTCCAAACTAATACCCAACTGCTCACTGGGGTCCATCTGAATACATGGAGTCACACTGAAAGACAAAAATAAAACAGAGCCAACACACACTCACACACATGTGTACATACACACTCTCCCACATATGTGTGCATGCACTCACACATTCACACGCACCAGAGAATGGAGGACACATTTCATACATTTATTGGGTCATTTAGACACATTACTTGATTTGATTTTCATAACAAGTTTTCTATAAGAGATAGACAACCCAACAAAGTGAACTGAGGAAGGTCAGCTAGTAAAATAGGAGGAAAATTAGGAGAAATTAAATGAATGTTTCAGAGAAGGGAGGGTTCAGTTCTCCTCAGAGGCAAACAGACAGGATACAATGAGGACTGACACTGACCATTGGGTTGGCCGCATAGAGCACCAAGTCACCCTGGGCAAAGCAGGTTCAGGGCAGGAGAGACGTCACAGGAATGAGTTAAGAAGGATGGGAAGTGAGCACAGAAGGCAGTGAGTGGGGCCGGGTTTTCTAGCAGTTTTCTCTTAGTGAACTAGAGAAGCAGCTACAGTAGTAGGGATTGAGGGAGCTATAGAACATATTATAGTGCACAACAGGGCATAAAAGGAGATTCAGCAGAAATAATGTGATGCTGTGGGAAGGGAGGGACAGTCACGGAAGTGGAAGACCTGAGAGATGGCTCACGGGCTTCGGTGAATGCATGTGAGTTGGCCTTCCACAGGAGGGGGCAGCGGTCTACTGCAAAATGGAAGGAGGTAGGAATGGGGATATAGATGTAGACACAGACGTGTGGGCCTGTTAGGGGATGTGAAGATAAAGTAGTTCTCTTCCGGTCTGTTAGTGAGAGACAGTAACTTCCAGAGGTCACCTTGGGAGAACTCCTGCTATTGTAGAGAATTTAGGAAGTTGAATCTGAGCAGGACCTGTCTGCAGCCTTAGGGGAGAGACAGTGATGAGGTTCCTGGGAGATTAAGAGGTAAAGAAAGGTAAGGCTGGATGGTGTTAGTCCTGACACTCCACAAAGTGGAAACAGACAGGCTGTTCTTTGTATCCATCATCCTAGGTGCTTGAATGGCAGAAAGAGCTCTGTGAGCCTTCTTTAAAGCCGGGTATTGGAGATATCAAACCTAATCGGGAAAGACAGTCTGACCTGGAGTCTGTGGAGCTCCAGATAAACTTATAAAATGTACCCTGAATGAGCCCTGTCATCTATGAAAACGACCCACCCATGTCTAAAAAAGGGATGTCGATTTCAAACATTGTCTCCTGCTACAGCCGCAGTGGGCATGGCAGATCAATCACGTGACTGTCCTTCAGAGCCGAAGTGGGCCCTCTGAACCCTCAAACTCTGAGCAGCCCCTCCCTATCATCAGAGTCAGTATGACAGAAAAAACTCCCCTGAACACGGCACTAGCTCCAGAAGCCCTCTACTCTGCGCCCCAATAAACATGTCAAAACAAATAAACCCCAAAGTGAGCTCCCAACCTCCCCTCAATGCCAGCACCCAGCACCCAACGTGCCTCCCAAGTCCTCCTGCTCTCAGTGAATAACTCTGCTTTTTGTCATACACCCGGTCTAACAGATCAACCTACTCGGTTGCCTCTACATTTAAAACAGGCCCAAATCCTGCCCCATTCTCTGCCTCCATGGCGACTCCCTAAGTCTTCACCATCAGCGGCTCAGACTGCCGTAATGGTCTCCCTATTTCGGTTCTGAAGGCCCTGCAGTCTTGTCCTCAGCATGGCAGCCAGAATGATCCTTCAAAGCAAGTGCAGACCACGTCTTGTCACATCTCTGCTCACAATCTTCCCGTGGATTCCCATCCTACCACTAATATATGAGCCAGACGCCTGGTGATGGCCTCCCTGTCCTACAGAGCTGGTGGCACTACTCTTTCGGACCTCAGCCACTCTTCCCCTTTGCTCATCTCAAGCCAGCTGCGATGGCCTTTCCTGTTCCTTCATCCACCAGGGAAGCTAACCCCAGAGAGCTCACCCTCTCCCTGCCTGGCTCCATTGCCCCCTTCTCAGACAGTGCCTTGATTATACCTCCCCACTCACCCCTTGTGCTGGCTAATCCTCTTAGCACCCTCACTATTTTTCCCAGCATCACCATCGGAAATACTTTACAGTTAGTATATTCTTTGCTGATTGCCTATCCCTTCACTCCCAAGGTGCATAACCTCCATTCTAAGAGAGCAGGGAGAGTGATTGATGCCCGTTCCCCAGCACCTAAAGGGATCCTCTGCACCTAGAGGGCTCTCAAAAAATAAATGAAAAGATTAATGCATTTGCAAATCCTGACCTAAGCAACATCCATACCTCAGCACAATTAATTCTGAAAATGCAGAATGCTTGCGGAGCTTGGTTTGATCCAGCAGGCAATCATCTGAGGGAGAGTCTCCTTCTGCAAGCAATTGTATAAGCTGTCTGCTCCCTTGAGGGAGCTTCTATCAGCTCTGAAAGCAAGTTTTGCCATGCATCAGCTGTTTGCAGGAGGACTGAGCCGCCCTCTCTGTGCTCAGCCTGGATCCCCCTCCTGCCTCCTCCTGAGAGATTTGTAGTTCCAGAAGGATCTCTCATCTGCTGCATAGTGCCCTGTTAGTGGGCTGTGCTATCGGCAGCAGGAAAGGCTACCGTCGGTCACTTGCTATTTCAATAGGCATCCACCTCTTCTATTTTTCTCCCTTATTTTTTTCTTCCCTTGACCTGAGATAATCCTCTCATTATCTGGCTCCCACTTGGATCAAATTCTCTTCAACTTTAATTCTTATTCTGACCCTGCCTTTGCCAGCCTCCCCAGGGACTTTGCAAAAGCTGCTGTTTAAAGACCACTCTTTCAGGTCTAGGCCCAGTCAGTAGCCAAAGAACAGAGAAGGATGAACCACTTTCCAAGGAAACAGCACCACTGAGAGCCCCCTTCTAGGAATGCCGCATCCTGCTGCAGAAATCTAAGAAACTAAGGTGTTAAACCAGGGCAGGAGCCAGGCAAGAACTAATAGCTGTGGAAATCTGCTTTGCGCCAGGAATGAGGACTGATGCAGTTTTCATAGTTTTTCTCAAATGATGGTTACATGAAGCCCACAAGTTAAGTAATACCCATCTCTGTGTAAAATGTCATATATTTGAAAGGATATAAGGGCATGACACCCCTCTGTTCAAAACTCTTAGATGACTTCCCATCAAGCAGAGATGAAAATCTTGACCATGGCCACTGGGGCCTGCACACCTGCCTGACCTCCACCGGTCCCTCCACTCTCCCCGGCCCCCGTTATCTAGTGATGGGAACTTGTGTGTTTTTGCACAAACTCTAGTGTCCACCTAATATTTCTCATGCCTGCTCTCGTGTTTACTCCATATCACATGGTTCACAGTCTCTCTTCATTCAAGTCTCCTTCAAATGTCATCTTTCTAGAAAGACCTTAGCTGGCTACTCTACAGGGCGGCTGACAAGTCTGGAATCAGAGGGAATGCCACGACTTATTGAACTTGAATTTCCACACAACCTAAAATAATAGTATGTGGATTACCAGTCTTTACAGTCACCTTGTTTTTAAATTACACCCCCTCACTAACTCCCTGCCCTGCTTTATTTTTATGCCTTTTTATATTTTCAGTATATATTTTTTTATTTATGTGCCCCTGAAAGCATCTGTTCCCTGAAAATAGGGCCTTGTTTTGTGGATTGCCAGCTCTCTGGGGCTCTAGAAAGATATTGGTGTAGAGCTGACACCAGATAATGTGGTTGAGGGATCGGACAAGCAAGTGGAAGCACAGAAAATGTAAATAACACACACAAGGGTGCAAGCTACTAAATGGTTTAGACAAAATTTGAAGCCAGTTTGATTCCAAAATCTACATTTCTTCTATTGCGCCAAACTGAACTCCCTTGTGTCATGTGGTCATTTAAGCTACAAAGACACCAGGGGATTGAAAGGGGTCATCGACACTGAACCTATGACCAAATCATTGGCAAAATAAAGGAAACAGCCCTGATAGAAGATTAGGTCACAACACAGGCAAGTCAATGCATCTCCGGAGTCCCATGGAACCACATTCATTGCTGCCTTTTCCACACCCCAACTCTTTTGAATCCGGGTAGTTTTGTTGAGCGTCAGTTTCTTGAGCCACACAATGAAATTAAGAATAAGCTGCAAAATGATCATAATACACTCTGCAATCGAGACAGCCTGGACTCAAACTCTGATATCCTGACACCAACTCTGACCTTGGCCAAGGTATTTCAGCTTCCTAAACTGGTACCTCAACTTGCCAACCCCCAATGTAAATAAGAGAGGAAAACAGTATTTTCATTATAAGGTAAGTCTGTGTTTCCCCATGTTATCTCAACAGTGCTCAGTCTGTGTAAGTTAATGCTTACCACTAGTCACTCTGTTGTCTCTTCTTCTTCAAATTATTATTATAATCATTACTATTAGTAATAATAGTAGTGGCTGTTTTGTAGCAGAGATAGTATGGCCCTTTCTCACCATAATGTCAATGTTTCTTGAAGACAGAGACCATATCATATGCATACCCTTTATCTAATGCTCTTTTAGGAGAATTTACAAGCACTATGATGTGCTTATAAACATTTGTGTATTTATTAGTGGGAAACAATTAAATAGTAATGCCAATGCAGCATGTTAGCATGGCTTAATATAGATTATTGTCAAGGCAAATACAGGGTAATTTTAGTTGAGAATCTCGTGTAATGTTTGATGTTCAAAAAACAAACAATGACACTGACTTTTAAGTTTTAGAATCACTCATTCCCTCCTTTTATTGATTTTAATAGACCTCTGCATGGTAAGCAGGTGGTGCTCATTATTTTCTCTTCGGTCCCCACAGAAGTCTTTGTACACTTTATTTGTGGCAACTACTCTGGTTCTCATTTCATCATGCTGTGTGTACATCTTTTACATAACTGGTATGTTTTATAGTCAATACATATTTACATTCAATAAAACATTTCCGAAGCATTTTTTAAGTGCCCATCATGGGGG
This sequence comes from Manis javanica, assembly GCF_040802235.1. Classification (NCBI taxonomy): domain Eukaryota; kingdom Metazoa; phylum Chordata; class Mammalia; order Pholidota; family Manidae; genus Manis; species Manis javanica. Next base: position 165,982,089 of record NC_133160.1, read on the forward strand.
TCTAGAGATGTATTTGCACAGATTTTTGAAGCTGGAAGACTTAGATTATGGGAAAAAAGGTACAGACAACATAACCCAAGATTCTTTAGACTGCCCCTGCCTGTGGGTACAGTTGGATCAATACAACAGTAAAAGGAGGAAAATCTCCCTAACTCAAGCCCTACCTGGTAATGCAGCACCAAAGATTCTTAGCCCAGCTAAGTCAGGATTATAGGTGCTATGCACCTGGGTAAAGTGTTCTTGCAAAAAGCTGGGCAAGGTACGGAGTGGGGCACCTCATGACAATCCCTGAAATTCAAGGAAAAGAAGCGGCATCTCAGTAAAGTGCAAGGCTGCTCTTTGGAAATTGGTTTATCAAACCAAATGGAGATAAGAACATAGGAATAAAGAGGGATTCCAAGCCCAGGGCTCTCAATGCCAAGGGAAAGTTAGAGGCAGAGATGATTCTTCAAGAAAAACAAGGCCTATTGCTAAATTCACTTTATTGCTACCTTCGTTTCTTCTCACATTCACACACTCTCCCAGGACATCCTCACCTAGATGAAGACATGTCTTTTTGTACTGAGAGCCTGTAAACATTCCCTTAACAGAATTAGATTGCCAAGTCTTCAAGGATAGTGGTGCAATCTCTGAGTTTAAAATGGATGTTTTAAACTCAAATTCAGTTGTTTTTTTCAAAACTCTGAAGACAATTCTTGCACAGAGAATCCACTAGACCATTTGTTTTCAATACACTCGACTTAAAATTTGGGAAGTTATTACTATGCATGTGTGTATGACAAGGCTTTCCACCAATCAGTGACCCATCTGAAATGCCTTAGCAGCTAAATGAGATAAAGACTGAGGGCAGCCATTGAGACAGGATCAAGAAAAATGATGAGGAATGAAGCCTCTTAGGGCTTACATAATTCAACAGCCAATATCAAATGGCCAGGGCAGCTTTTTGTCCTTCTTCTCCTGAGAATGACAGTATGCACATATTGCAACATTTAAGGGATTTCAGTAAGCAGATGCCTTCCTTCTGTTTGGCAGTGATTACCTGTAACAGCCTCTGCCATCACTTCATGAATTCCCCCTAAGAGATCATCATTTGATTTTCTCAGCAACCTTGTGAGATTTGCATGTGTTGGCTTGCAAGCTACTCAGGCGCTTCCCGGGTCCAGTCTGAAATTGGTTCGCGTATACAGAGGAAAGACCAGAGAAAGAGGCAGGCCACTCCAGATGTGTCAGTGGCAGGTTTAATAAGCAAGGGAATTTATATACCAGGCTTATCTTTGGCAGCCACAGGGTAAGTAGATCTCTGCACCTGCCCACCAATTTCTAAACATGTATATAGAGGCCTTAACATGGATTCAGTCATGTATACGCTGTCCAGATGGTCTCAACACCCCACCACCACTGTCTCAAGGCTGTGTCCTTGGACCGACCTCTGGAAGCAGGGGAGGCAGGCAGAAGCCACATTCCAAGCACAGAGGAGGGGGTAAGCAGCCTCCCATTGCCCTGCTGCTGTTCAGAGGTCAACTGCTGGTCGTATGTTCTCTATGACCTCCTCCAACTGTACAATCATATTATTTTAGAGAAGAAGAAAAATTGAAGTTTTAGGAGTTAAGTAAAATTATCCAAGGATTTAGGAGATATTTAGTGGCCAGATCTGAATTCAAAGCCAGGCTCTCTGCTCTAGGAGCTATAAGAATCAATAGCATGTAGTTGTTAATTGTAATAGGTAGCCTTCAAAAGGGTCCCGGTGATGCCTGCCTCCTGAGACTTATTTACACTCTTGTGCCATTACCTCAGCTTGAGGGTGGGCTGGGCTTAATGATTCACTTATCATGAATAGAATGTGGCAGATGTAATGGATCCCCACCTCAAAGATGAGACTGTAAAAGATGGTGGCTTCCATACTGGGTGCTCTCCTTGCTTTCTCTTTGATCACTTGTGCTGGGGGAAGCCAGCTACCCTGTCATGATAGAGCTCTGTGGAGAGGCCTATGTGCATGAACTTAGAGACATTCTGAGGCTTTGTACTAGCTGAGTGACCTGGAGGGATCTTCCAAGGCCGGCCAGCAGCCACAGAAACAGTGTCTTTCCATCAAGGCTTGAGGTGGCTGCAGTCAAGACAGATAATTTGATCCAGACTCGTGAGAGATCCTCAGCCAGATCCTCAGCCAAACCACTCCCAAATTTCTGGTCTATAAGAATCTTGAAGTAATTAATACTTATTGTTGGCTGAGTTTGGAGATTCATAACGCAGATAGAGAGAATGCACACAATCTTAAACATCACGCTAGAAAGCAACCTACCGTTTTTGGTGGCACTGCAGTGGAATTCATTTTGTGTCATTTTCTGAGAACCTCATCATTATAATACATACAAAATCCCTGGGAGAAAGCACATACCACCAGTTAAGAGGAAAAATAAATTAACACATTATAAAATGTAGGAGTAGATTGTGTGATTTCTATGAATCATGACATGTTTTAGCACTGACTTTAAAATTTCCAAGTAAACATTATTTACTTATTTTGATGATTAATTTTGTGTCAGCTTGACTGGGCTAAGAGATGCCCAGATAGTTGGTAAAATGTCATTTCTGGGTGTGCCTGCGAGGGTATTTCAAGAAGACTTGAGCATTTGCATCAATAGACTGAGCAAAGATTGATTCCCTCACCAATGTGGGCCCAATCCATTAAGGGCCCAAATAGAACAAAAAGGTAGAACTATTTCTGCTTCAGTTGGGCCACACGTCTCCTTTTGTCCTCGGACATCAGCTCTCCCAGTTCGCAAGTTTGAAACTCGCACTGAATCACCCCCAGCTTTCCTGGTTCTCCAGCTTACAAATGGACAGTTGCAGAATTTTGCCACCTCTCTAATCATGTGATCCAATTCCTTTAATAAATATATATTATTTATTATATATATTTTTTTATTTTACTTATTATATGTATTTTATAATCAATATATATATATTTTCTTACTGATTTTATTTCTCTAGAGAATCCTGATGTACCTACTATGATGATAATAGAATTAAAAGGTGGGAATGGAGAACAGATTCATTTTGAAAAAAATTTGAATGTCAATTTCAGAATAATTAATTAGATAAGAAGGCATTCAAGAAAAAGTGATTAAGGAGGAGGTACCAATTTTGATCCTGGGTGTCTGGAAAAATGGATTTCAAATACAATTGCTAGCTAATTATGGTAAAACTAGAATAATCAGAGGTAGGGATCAATATCAGGGTCTATTTGTCTTTCTTTGCTCAAACTGTGTATTCCTTCTACGGTTTCTCCACTCTCTTATTTGTTATCTGTCAAGAAACCTGGATTTTAAGTATTGATTTATGTGTTAATTGTGTTTTTTCCAAGAACTTAGTCACTTCCAATACATATCCATTCCCTCTGGGGGAGGTGACAATCTCCACTTTACAGATGAGTCCACACATTAAGAATAAATACTAAATGATGATCTGATTTATGTGGATATTGACAAGTTTAGCCATGACTTAAATTTCTAATTAAAGGTTTTTTTTTATCTCTTATGCCTATTTATTTAGTATGTAAGGTGAACAGTTTATCAATTTACTTCAAACTAGGGATTTGAAGGCCTCCCAAATTATGTTATAACTTATTTCTTCTTCGGAAATCACTGCTCTTCCAAGCAGGCTTTAAGTCAAGCTTAAGTCTTCAAGTAAATTAAAATTGAATTGCTGTCTCCTGGCTCCAGTACAACAGTCTCCTCACCATGAAGATTTAGCCAATTAAAGGCCAGGTCCAAAACCCTGAAACAACTTCCATGGTAATATTTCAAGTAAAAAAAACCCTGACCTGGACTATGTCTAGACACAGCTACCCAACCAGACTTGGCTACTTCAATGATGTCTGCCGTCTTGACAGTTGCTCTGATCAAATCAATTTTGTGATGCTCTACTTCAGCTGGCAAAGCAATTTATATTCTTAGTTCATTCAAAATTAGGATACCATTAGTACTTTTAATAGAAGTTTTAATTGAAGCAAAATTCACATAATACTAATCATTGTAAAGAGTACAACTCAGGAGTATTTTGTATACTCAAATGTTGTGTAACTACTGCCTCTATCAAATTGCCGAACATTTTCTTCACTTCAAAATATCTACCTATTTATTAAGCATTCCTCATTCCCACTCTAGCTCCTAGAAACCACTAATACACTTTCTGTCACCAGGGACTGACTTACCTATTCTAGACAATTCATGTAAATGAATTCATCCAGCATATAGCCTTTTATGCCTGGCTGTTTTCACTTACAATGCTGTCAAATTTCACCTATGTTGTAGCATGTGTCAGTACTCTATTCCTTATTATGGATGAATAATATTCTATTGCATAGATACACATTTTTTGCATGAATTCATTTGTCAATGGGCATTTGAGTTATTTCTACGTTTGAATACTTTGAATAGAGCTACTATGAACATTTGTGTACAAGTATTGGTTTGAGTATCTATTTTTAATTCACTGAAATGTTCCAGAGGATTAAAAAAAATTGTGGGGAGAAGACTGGGGAAGAAGGAGTAACTAGATAACTTGGGTTGAATGTATTTTCATAGCTTCCCTAATTTACTTATAATTTTATTTATATCACCACTGTATCGCCAGAGTCTAGAGAGCTCCATGGCACGTAGTAAGTGTTCTGCAAATACTCTTGGAATAAATGTTACAAACTTTATTTTGCTACATAGTGCTGCTAAGATTCAATTAATATTTCCTAAATAATAGTTTTCAATTTAAAATGAGAAGAGACTAATACATCCGGAAATATAATTTCTAGGATTTGTTTACAGTATTCACTTTTTTCTCTCCTTCATGAGCCAACACACTTTATTAGATAACCTACTGCCTATTACTTTATGATTAGAAGCTTGTTTCCTTCAAAAGTCTTAGCTTTATCTCAAAGTCTCTTAATAGTAAGTAAGAAGTGCCTTGACAGGCTTGAGAGAGAGAATTCCGTATTGCCTGTTATTGTTGGTGATTCCTCATGTTATTAGCCTGTTTTATTTCTCTGTCAGTTATGTGTCATGTGTTCTGAATTATACAAGAAGGATTTCGCAGTGGCACATACAGCAATGGAGAGTTACAACACGCTGTTCTTATTCTGCAAGTGATTTGATATTTAAACTGAGTCCAGTGGACAGAAATCATTTGTATTTTTCTCTTGGTTTTATATTTTCCTTGCATTCTTACAGCACCAGAATATTTCTTTGGAATGTAAAATTATTACTAAAGAAGAAAAATGGCCATAATATTTAAGTTCCCACAAAACTACTTCATTTCTTAGCTAAGTTTTTTCATAGTAGTTAAAACTGTGCTTGGCAAGTAACTTGAGACTTAGAAAAATAATTAATTATCTTTCTGCCCCTTGGGCCCCAGGGTCTATTTATTAATTTTTCTCCTCCAGTTTGAATATGAAGTCCAAAATTGGAAGGACTTCAAAAAAATAATTAATTCAATAAAATTAAAAATTAAAATAATAATAATAATGAATGAAATAAAATAAAATTTGGAAGGAAATCAGATTGAATCTGTGACTTACAGATTCAGGATTTGGGGAACAGGTGTTCATCAAGGTGAAAAAAATAAAATAAAGGTAAAGTAAAGCTTTTCTTAGCACCTATGGAAAAACCAAGACTTGAATTTCAAACATCCATATAAGAACAATGGATTATGCCTCAAAATACTTTATTCATTTGTTGGAGGGTAAAAATAGAGAAAAAGATGGAAAAGTGTTTTAGATCTCTTTTACGAGGGTCCCACTACTGAAGCTGGGATGCCGTGATCATGTTAATGAATGAATAATGATTGCATATTTCAATGGCCGTGCCAAATAAAATCTCTATAGACTTTGGTGAAGAGTGCTGAGTTCAAGGAATGTATATGTTCAGATGGTAAATCTCCTGGCCCAAGACCATTGCTGTTTTCTTTGCTTTTTATGGCAAGTTCAGTAAGTGTTTTATGAAGAAACGATTTGTCTCAAAACTACTAAGGACATAAAACTGAACTTCTATCTGTCAGCATCCTCCGTAGTGAGATGCATCGGGGAGTGTGAAGGAGCTCCACTCACAGCCTCAGGGGCAGCCAGGCCCTACACCGATCCTCACCTGAGCTTGGGGATTGAAAACATTGCGTCCCTTATACTTGGCTCCTAGGAGTTTTTTGGCTTCTGAACATTCCTTATACCCTCCTGCTTTAGTGCAGAATGCTAATCTGATTTTAGATACCCTTAAAGGTGGCAGTTACAACTTAGAGAACCTTCCAGAATTTATTAAAAGGGCAATTACTTCAGTTTTAAAGAGGCTACATATGTCCCCAGGCATTATTCCCCAGAATAGGACAATATTCTGCACCGATGCTACAGATCACCTTCAGATTTTATCAGCCCCTGGAAGGCTTCTCTTTGAAGGTGCATGTACAGCCCATCCCTCCTCACCTTCGCCACACATTTCCAGTTCATGACTTCTCGATGTGCTTTCTTGTCAATGTCACTGTTGTTTCCCAGCCAGTATCACTGAATGTAAGTCATCCTCTCCCCGGTCTGGAGTCATAAGTGCCCCTGTAAGGCTCTGCAGGCCAGCTCAGGGTTGTCACAGGCCCTGCCCCATAATTTGTTCAGAATATTCACTTTTCTCTTGCCTTCCCAGCTTCCAGCTTGGTTCTATATGTGATTCTAAGACAGTTGTGCTTGTCCAGTCATTTTGATGGTCAACCCTGCTTATTTGACTTATTTCTCAATTGTTGCCTCCTCTAGCAATCTCCGTGCTCCAGCTGCAAATTCAGAAAGCCAGCATTTCCCAGGTGTCAGCCCACCTGAGGAGAAGAACAGCTTTCTTTGCTTCGTTCTTGGTGCCACAACGCCATGCATGAGATGGGTCATGTCAAATGCGATTGCCTTTCCTTGCTTTTGACCTCCTCCTCCTCCTCACTCTCTTCCTTTCTGTCTCCATCTATCTCTTGGATGTTTACTAAATGATGGCTGTGTGTCCCATGGTCTAGAAGCCACCAGATGACCAAAAACAAACAAATAAGTGAAAGCACGGCTCTAACCATTGTGAGTTTCTTGGGGACCCCAAAGTCTAGTAGGAAGGGATGACAAAACTCAACAAACACTTAGGCGGCAAATGCAATACCCAGTATTTGGAAAGCACACCAGGTGGTAGGCTTTGTTTTTGTGAGAAAAGGAGGTTAAAGAGAACACAGAATAGTCCTAATCCACCCTATTACTGAGTTGCCATCCCGACGGGAAATTAAAACAATGCATGGCAGGTTTCAACATGTTTCAGAACATTAAGTGTATTTGCTATAAGTGCTGAATAAAGAAATCCTCATATACTGAAATAGATAAGAAATGTTTCCTGAACAAGATAATATTTAAGCTTAACCTGGAAGAGTAAATTATATTTCCTTCACTGGAGAAATAGGATAATCTAGGTTTGTGATTGCATGCACTAGGCAATAGGTTGTAAGATCAACTTATTTTTTAAGGTGTTTTAAATTTAATAAATTGATCTGGAAAAAGCAGACCATTCAGTTGACTGGGATAAAGAAAGAGTCTTGTTTCACTTTATGGGTCAGAGACTATTTGTTAGCAAAGTAATACACAAAAGTCAACCAACAGAGGGATGGAAGGGGTGCCTTAAGGAATGAACATTGTGTATCAGGAATTAAGGGAATTGGACTGATAAGGTTTTCAAAAGAAGAGTCAGGGTAGATCTTACTGTCAGGCAAAGATACATCATTGCTTCCTAAATGCTGCGTGATTGGCTCTTTGACAGCAAACTTACGGAGAACACATTTTTATATCTATTTACAGATAAGAAAAGCAAAGCAAATGAAGGTAAGTGATTTGCTGAAGGTTATAAAACTAGCTGGGAGCAGAAGTTAAATTAGAATAAGCTCACTCACATGGCAGTTCAATTATTTGTAAATGTAACCAATCGCTTGTGACTTTCTAAATTTAGGTTTCTCTTCAGAACTAGGGTATGTCTCTACTTAACTCACATTTATTGTTTGTGCTTATGTTATATACTTCTCTTTAAATTTTCCTTGGGTGTTTGGTATTCTGTCATAGCTCTCTGTCTCCACATGACCGTATCTGTCTTTTCCCACTGATTGCATAAATTAATCCTCACAACAGTCCTGTAAAGTATGGGGAAAGAAACAGTAGTTCTTATTCATCCATTGAAGAAAGTGATGCTTGAAAATATTAAATAATTCTTCCAAGGTCACCAGGTTTCTTAGGCACAGAAAAGGAATAAAAAGCTAACTATATTTTGTCCAAGCAGCAGGGTTCTTTCAAAGCTTCATTTGCAGAATCAAGCCATGATTATGTCTCAGAACTATCTGATAACTTTTTACTTTATATTTTAGACCAGTTTTAAGGCTGCAGAAAAATTGAGATTATAATACAAATGGTTCCTATGCCATAATTAAGATTAGTCACATCTTACATTAATTAATATATGTATTTCTTACAGTTAATGAACAATATTAATACATTATGATTAAACAAAGGCAGTATTTTATTCAGATTTCTTTACTTCTTATTAATGGCACTTTTCTGTTCGAAGCTGCCATAGTATATTTGGCCTTATAAGGCTCCTCTTGGCTATGACACTTTCTTAGGCTCCAGCATGATTTATTGCTGTTGATGTTGACCTCAATTATCTGGCCAAGGTAATGTTTGTCCGATTTCTCTACTGTAAAGTTATTTCTCCCACCTTTCCACATTGTAGTCTTTGGAAAGAAGAGTATGCTATGAGCATTTGAACTTAAGGAGTTTGGGGTTATGCTCCACCTCCTAAACATAACCTACCTGAATGAATTACTTGGAATTTTTGTGCAGGGAGATTTGTCTCTTCTCCCCTTCTTATTTATTCAGTCATTTATTAGGTAAGTGTGTAATGACAGATATTTATTTTATTCTTTGGGTTATAATTCAATATTACTTCACTTTCTTTTCCTAAAATTGTTCCAGTTTGAGGCATTGGCATTGGTTTCTCTTAAAACCAAATTCAAATTTAATTTAATTTCAAAATTACTCTTTCCTGGTATATATAGGCAATCAACTTAATTATATTAACTCTGTATCTTGCAACCTTGCTATATTTATTATTAGTTCCAGGAGTGTTTTTGTCCATTGTTTTGAATTTCTTATATAGTCAGGAAATCTATGAATAATTTTTTGTTTCTTCTTTTTAAATCTTTCTCTAATCTTACTGCACTAACTATAGCTTCTAGCACAATGTTGAATACATCTTTTCCTTGTTTCTAGGCTTCGAAAGTATATAGTTTTTCACCATTAGATAAGATGTTAGTTGTAGATGTTTTTAGATGTTCTTTACCATGTTGAGGGTGTTCACCTCTATTCTTAATGTTCAAAGAGTTTTTTTTTATTATCGTGGGTGTTGTATTTGATCAAATGCTTTTGACACATCAACTGGTATGATCATCTGATTTTTCTTCTTTAGTTAATTGATGTAATTAATTACATTAATTGATCTCCAGATGAGGCTCACTTGGTCATATTATATAGCTATTTTTATGTATTCTTAGATTCTAGTTGATAACATTTGGGGGGGATTTTTGCATCTATGTTCATGAGAGATATTGGTTTGTAGTTTTCCTTTCTTGTGATATCTTTATCTGGTTTGACATTAATGTAATACTGGCCTCATAGAAGGAGTTAGAAAATGTTCCCTCTAATTCACATATCTGGAAGAGAGTGTGGAGAATTGGTGTATTTTCTTCCTTAAATATTTGGTATAATTTGTTCTTCTTTTTCTGAACTTTATCAATTATTGATTCAATTTCACTAATATATTTAGGCCTGTTCACACAATCTGTATCATCTCTTGTGAATTTGGTAGTTTTTGTCTCTCAAGGACTATGTCCATTTCATGCAAGTTACCACATTATGAGTCGTTGACAGTATTCTGTTTTTATTCCTTCATGTCTCTGAGATCAGTAACAGCTCATTTCTGACATTGGTTATTGGAGTCTTCTCTCTGTTTTTCCCTCTTGGTTAACCTTGCTAGATGTTTATACATATAATTGATCTTTTCAAAGAAACAGCTTTTGATTATATTGATTTTCTCATAGTTTTCCTGCTTTCACTTTCATTGATGTTCATTCTTATAGTTTCTTTAAGCTTAAATTGTTCTTTGTATGATTTTATTTTTAAATTTCAACTGAAAAAAAAATGGTATGCACATCTCCAAACTCCACTAGACTGTAATTCAGTACTCAGTATCCAATTGAATGATTCTGTCCTTTGATCTGTGAAGATAACAACCCTAGTAACCAAATCTCTTCTAGTTTCTGGAGGGTATGCTAACCCTTCCTAGGCATGGATTGCATGTCATATTCAGTCCCAGTTTTCTATAAGCATGTAATATCCCTTCTGTAAGATGGATCATTTCTCAACTGTAAGAAATATGGTACTAAAGTTTACTGAGTCAAACTCACCAGCCCTGTGTTTGGAATATTGAAGACACTACAAATATTTACTCAGCGATTCTGGGTTATGTGCTATGATGACCTCACTGTATAGCAAATCAAGCAGTGATCTCTCCCAGCTACAAGTAACATGTCTGGTCAGCTGATTTCCAGAGGAAAAGAAAAATAAAACAGGGAAAGGTTAATGCTGATAGTAAGTTCAGTAGAATGCTTTCTCCTCAGAGTCATAGGAAACCTGAAATACAATGATAAAGCCACCACACCTTTACTCTAGTCAGATGGGAATAAATATTTGGATATGTAGCCCTGAGTTCATTATGTTTCTTCCACCTGGAAAGGTCCACCCTTAGTTATCTGGGGTGAACATGGATCCAAAGTCCACATCTGTTTCCTCTGAGGATAAAAGACAAAACTCTACAAGGAGGGAAATCAGGCCATGCAGAAAATCATGGCCTTTTGTAGGGCAGTGTAGCCTAGTTGTCTATTTTAAATCTGCACTACCCCTGACAGAAAAACAATACTTTGTACTAATCTTTATAATGGAACCTGATTACATAAGTATGACAACAATAGACTAGAGTTCCTCTTCAGTAGAGTTTCTTACTTCACCATATTTATAATCTAGTGTTCTGTAACATTACTGAAATTCATTTCTTCTTTCATATGTTTCTTCATGCAAACGTACTTAACCAAATCTTCCAGAGTAGACCCTCAGTCCTCCTAATATTTCTGGACTCCTTCAAGTCCAGGATGCTTCAAGATCTGAGAAGCTATCTCTTTGAAACGTAATCATCAAGACAGAGAAAGTCCCTGCAACAGTTAGTAAACACAGGTGGTCTAATGACATTGACCGACCCCAATACCCACCTCCACACCAGGCCCCTTCAGTCATTTTCCTTTAGCACACTTTAAGTGTTTAAAACGCCTCCTGATTTTGTCTCATGAGAGTTGGGCTCAGTCTACATACTAAAGTCCCTCTCTCCTACTGCAGTGTTCTGAATAAAATCTGTCTTGCCATTTTTAACATGTGCCTGGTGTAAAATTTTTCTTTTACACTAGCCATCTATATAGCATCTCCCCACTGTCATTTAAACAATACTGATATATAAAAGGTCTACAAATATCCTTGAGTGATTGTATAAATAAATTATTTATTTTATGGTTTGAGTGATTGTATAAATAAATTATTTATTTTATGGTTTGACACTTCCTCTTATCAACTAGAAGAAAAATTGGAAAAATAGGTTTCTCTTCCAATTTGGCTTTCTTATGATAATTAATATTTGGTTTTGCAAATCATTATGCTGCTTCTGGTGACTCTCACTTGAGAGGTCTTATAAACATCAGCAGTTCTTGTTATGCAAAGAGGTCCTACCTCCTGCAGAGGGGATTTCCTACACTTTATCAGATCAAACGGAATGATTTCCACATCAGTCATTGCAATGGTGTTCATCTGAGTCCCGATTTTCTCTTGATGTTTGAGGCAATTCATGAATAGGTTACAAGATCACATATTAGAACAGGGAACTGAGTTGGGACCAGAGGGATACCTTTAGTAAAAATACACAATTACTGCTTCTTTGTTTGGTTCCATGTTGTTATTTTTCTCCCGAATCCCTTGACTATGTAGGCAGGGAAACCTGGTGGCTTAGTCGTGGTGTGCATCTGTATTTCATGACCATGTGTAAGTACAGTCAGAGCAGTCTGTAGTCATGCTTCCCTGCGTCATCTAGTAAACTTTGCAAACTCCTGCCTTGCTGAGCCCTCTCGTAGATGTTAGGGCTGTAGATGAAAGACACAACCCCTGCCCTCAAGGAACTCAAGGGTTGATGAGGAACAAGTTACATTAGAGAATGATTAGAGAATGCCTCAGGAAGAAGTGGAAGGCGCAGAGGAATCATCACGTGCCTGAAGGCCTCTGACCTTCTTAACACTGACTGAAGGTTCACACATCAACAAGAATGGGCACGGGGAGAGACCTCAGGTGAGAAGGAAATTATTATCAACCACCAACTCAGAAGGGAAAAGGGGAAAAGAGAGCTTTATTTCAGCTGCTAAGTAGCAAGGGAGAACAGCTCCATCAGGTACATGCCTATATCTATATATTTGTGTGATGGCTTATTTGTGGACTCTGATTTAGTCCCACATAGCAGAGGGCCAGGGACCTCTTCCCATTTGCCCTCTGTTAAAAGCTTTCTAAAGTGACCTCTTGAAAGGTAGGGTTGCAGAGCATCTAAAGACGAAGGATCAGTCTTTAGAGTTTTTAAATGCACTGAAAATAGCCTTTGAACTTTTGTTGCAGCAAACTGTGACTATAGAAGCCTAGAATTGTAAATAATGGAAAAGCAGCATACAGAGACCCTTTGAAATGATGTGAGGCAATTTAAAAAAATTATTTAAATAAGTGGAAACTACTCTTATAAAATCATTGATGATGGGTCCGAGAACTATTGAGAAACAAGCCTAGCCTTGCTCTAGTACTGCGGTGCACGGGAGGGGTGGGGAATTCTTCCCCATGGGTGATGTTTCCATTCAAGTGCAGGGGCTGCATTGGCATAAAACCACTGGACCCTCTCTCATGCCCTCCTGGCCTTTTTTCCTTGGGAGATGGATTGCATATCTGATCGGTGCGCACAGAAGCAGGAGCCAGGCATGGAGAGCCAAGGCACCCCTCTGTGTTTTTGTGGAGCAGACATGCCTGTGTAGTGCATGCGTTTTGAGAGCTCCTGGCTGGGTAGCGAGCTCATGAGAGGGCCCAGTCACCCAGGGACGGACCTCAGTGCTCCAGTGCTTCTGGAATAGGATGGAAAATCTACATCCAAAGTAAGGATTAGGAAGCCTGCTTTACCAATACTGTCTCTATTAACGATACAATATTTTGGTCTCTTAACAGGGGTGTGCTGGTAACAACTAACCTTCCAAGGGAAACAGAAAGCAAGCAGCAAAAAATGCAGGTCTGTAGCATCTGCGGAGTTCTGTGGCATAAAGAACCCCACCCAGGCTTATCTCAAACTACCACCAAGGATGCCATTGAATGAGGAACCGGTAAGGGATGCATGGGATTGGAGCTTATGAACTGGCACAGGGTGGATTCAGCTCAGCACCGTCTCTGTTTCACCTTCCTCTTTTACCTCGTGTCTCAATGGGTGTAGAATCTGAGGGTACAGGAAGGGTCTAGTTATCAAGCACCTTCAAACACCAAAGTTCAGGATTTCTGATTTCCCATTAAATGTGTTTCATACTATATCACAATGTCACCTGGAAACTAGAGTTCCACTACGTTAGACTGGAGGAAGGAAAAATAAGAACATGCAAACAGAACAGAGAGATACCATAAAAGGAGAACAGACCAGACCCCAAGGTCCGTGCCTTATATGGAAAGGGGGCAGCTCTTCCTGAATTCCATCCTTCTGATGTGCCAACTAAGACCCGGATGTCAGCCTCCTCCCTCTTGGAAGGAAAAAAAGTTTCTAGTTGTCTATTATGTCACCTTTAGCCAATCATACCTCTCCACGCCCCCTAGGATAGCTTGCCCATTCCTCCCCCTTCTAACGCCTTATAAGCCCCCACTTCCCTGACCCGGTGTGACTTCCCCAGCCTCCATTTACTGGGGAACATCGCCCAGGAATTGTAGTCAAATAAACTGCCTGGCCCTTTGTTACCTCTCATGGCCTGCTTATTTCGGCTAGAATTTATCTTACACACCACACATTATAAAACCAAATACATAAATAATTTGCATATAATATATATATGCAGCATATATAGTGTGTATATATATATAAAATGTTGATTTATATGCATATGTGTAGTGTATTGATATGTATATATGTAGTGTGTCTTGTAGCTGGTATGTGCATCTGTCAAACCTTACGGAACTCTTCACATGAATGAATTTTTGTCTTAATAAAATTCTTTCAAAAATTTATTTTCTTGAAGTGAACATGACCAAAAATAGGTGAAGGATGGGAAATAAATGAGAATGTTTGATATCTTGATCTGGGTGTTGGTTACATGAGTGTATACATGTGTCAAAATTTGTCATGCTGTATACTGAGATACATGCATTTTATTATACATGTCTCAATAAAAAAATAATTTTTAAAAATATCAGTAGGTCAAATCAAACACAGAAAACCAATAGGATGATAGTGGTCGATTGCCTTACTGCATCCAAATGGTCATTATCATTAATTTCATGTTTTTGCTTTGTGACTTGCTGTTCCTTCATTGATAGTGAGTACCTGTTCGCAGTAATTTAAAGGAAAAACAACCAGGGCATATTGCCAGTAGAGTTGCTATTTGAAAACATAACCCAAATAGCCAAATGTTGTCCTGTCTGTAGGCAGCAGTCTTCTTTGCCTGTAATGTACTGCTCTGATTCCTGAGCAAATGTTTTGATGGGATAAAAATCATACACTACTTGTCCTTGGCAGCAAACATCTGACAGGTGAAAGTTGCATTAAGTTTATAATTAAAACATTATTGTAACATTGAAAGCTCTTTGTAAACTGGATCTCAATTAACTTCTTGAACTTCTGGCACCTTAATTGATCTTCTCACTTTTCAATCTTAAAAAGAAGTTTTAAATATTTTTCCTTAGAGCTGTTTTTCTGTTTATCTCTTTCCCTTGAGCTATAGTGCCAAATCCTAGAAATCTGGAATAATATATCTTCATTGCTAGAATTGTAAGGATTACATCCATTTGGCCTCTATATAATCATGTATAGTACACACACACACACACAAGCACAGACACATATATTTATTTAGGTTTTCAGCCTAACACAAGCTATAAGGTATTTTTATAATCTGAAATACCTATACTTATTATTTATATTATCTATACTACCACTAATATGAACTGATATTTAAATTATATTTTAATGACATAAAAGTAAACTCCAGAAATAAATATATATAGAAACATTTATTCATACACAGGTACATATGATTTAAGAAAGTAATATAGGTGATATTTTTAGCATCTACATGCACATGAATGTGATCCCTTTCTTAACTGTCCCTGAAGGGGACTATGCATTCCTACCAATAGGGTTATCATTGCTGAAAACATTTCTGAAACTCTTCTTCTGAGAACTGCTTTTGAAGCTAACTCTTCCCAATACTAAGCAATGACAACTCTTGGCAAAATCTTTGTCTTTGGAGAGCTGGCTGAATATCTCAAAACAGCCAAAAGCATTTGGAACCAACACTACTGAAGATGGCTGGTGGGGAAGCTGGGGACACTGGTTGGGATCAGTGACTCGGTGAGACTTTCACATAATGAGCCTCTATTTTTCTCTGTGGTTTCTAACCTGTGTCTGAATTTGGAGCCAAATGCAGAGTTCACAACATACTTTGAGCAAAGCGTAGGAAATCTCTTCTTAATTGTCTATGTCGGCTATACAGGATAACATATAAATATAAAATATAAATATATAAACATTCACTCCTCTTTCTTATGTTTTTCCTCTCCTGGAAGGTCCTTATTTAATGCCAATGAAACACAGTAATTTCCCATCATGGCAAAACGTAGTCTGACCTTCCTATACCACTTCCCTAGAGTTGCAGGTGTAAGAATTTATTTACCTTATCTGTGAAGTGGACATATAATTCCTATATCATGAGGTTTTAGTGAAGATTAAAAGGTGATAAAGCATGTGAAGTGCCTATTTCAGAATTTGGGCAAAATATGTGTACAACATATGTTCGTAATCTTTTTCCCATTTTCCTTTCCCCTTCCTGACTAATAAGATGTTTAGAATGTACTAACTTGTAAAATGATTTTGTTAATTCAACAAATGGTAAGTGCTATTTTTAAAAAATTGCAAGCAGTTGCCACCCATCTTAAAGCAGAAATGCCAAGTTTTAGGGATATTCCCATACCGCACATGTTAGTCTTTTGTTCCAATTCAGGAAACTCCTCAGCCTTGTCTGATGAATTCCAACAAAACAGCTCAACATGAAGCAAAACATTTTTGTAACATTTTCATCAGGTTACATTTTTGAGTGATGATAAAATAGCAAAGAAGATAGGGGCATTTTAGACATGCATAAATGTACACAGACATATTTTGGATTATCGGTGGAAAGAAGATCTTATTTGTTTTCTTCTTTCTTTTTTTAATTTTAGGAGAAACAAGGAAGACTGCTAACCAAAATATATACAAGGATTTTCAAACAGTATTTATTTTTGGCTCCCAGACAGCTCAGCTGCAAAAAGAAGGTGCTGAAATGCTAATGAGGCCGAGTTTGAACTGAGCATGTGCTTGAGTCAAGGTTACAGCCCCGAGGAGACCCTGGCTTCAGCGTTCCTCCATTTAGAAGCAACGTGGGTTCAATTCATGTTGCAAAGTGGCTACACACTGTGAACACGAAAGCAGAATGCTGGCATTTGGATGAACCTGCCAGTCTAAACTGCGTTTTCTCACACAGGGTCTATAATAGCCACAGAAAAATTCTGCAGCTAACAGATGACACCTCTCCTCTGGAGATGCAACTCTCTTGAATGAATCATTTAATTATATAGTATTTCCTCTTTTTTCAAGTGGGAGGCGTGGTTTTGAGATGTCTTTTGGAGAAAGTGGTCCAGAGCCTGTCATTAAGTAGAAAGCATTCAGAGAATCCCTGGGCAAATGCAAAGATTTTACATTATAATTTGCATTTACACAGAGAACTTAGAATGATCTCATTAGGCCCTGCAGAGGAGATACCCCCTCATTTATTTTTCATTCCATATTCTTGGTCTTAGGTGTGAGAGGAATGCTTTCTGTGTCCAGCTGATACATTTGTCCTACGTCTTTTGCAGGGAAGTCTCTCCCTTTATCTTAGTTGGCTTTGTATATTACATTTCATGGAATTATTTGAGGCAGTTGAGAAGTTTGCTGAAATGTGGGGTGAAATGTGGGAGGGAGAGATGGTTTAAGAGCCATGTATACAGCTCTTCAAGGAGAATAGAGCTGTGGCTTAGCACAACTCCTGCATGAACACTTGGTGTGGACAGAGTCCTCAGGCTGAGACCCAGATGACCTGGGTTTAAGAGGAGAACTCAATTGCTTAACATAAAACATAGATTTTCTTCATACAGTCCAAGCAGGAAGAAGTGAAGATTCTCCTAAATAAGGAGATCAATGAGTTCTTGGTAGAGAGAAATGGCCAAGTTGGAGGAAAGAACAAGGATTCTGGGAGAGATGGACCTTTGGATTGGGTTCTTTAAAGCAAACTAATACTTAATTATTATAAGTTATTTGTTGATGTTTCTTATTTGGCATTAACTCCCAAATTCAGTTAAATTCTACTTGCTACAATGACCCTGTCAGAGCAGTGTTTTGAAGAAATAAAGGCCACATTTTTTGTTTCATTTTGTTTTCAATATTTTTGTCAGTATTTGGTACAGAAAAGGAGACAGCCTCAAGAAAGAAGAATATTAGGTTAAGAAGAGATCGTGAGAAATGCATACTCCTGTAAGAATGTCCCAAACTATTGGGAAGTCAGTAAGTAATACAGATTGTCTGTAATTCCTATGTAAAGGTTTTCATTTTTACTTAAATGTCATTATCCGATATAAACCCCAAATCTGGGAAGCTTGGGAATATCCAGGAGGCTAAGACTTGAAGAAGAATCTCAGTAGTTGCACTCTGGATTTATTAAAATATTTTGTTCTATTAGCTGTACCTCTGTCGATGTGGACATGGATCCCCAGGGGGCCACACATGAAATCCAAACTGCTAACTGAGGTATGTGAGATCTGTGGCCAACCTACTTCTCACCCACATTTCATGCTTTACCCTAGAAAGCTTTTTAGTAGACTTTTTTAGAAAGGAAAATTGTCCCATACTCTGGAAAAAAAAAAACAAAAAAAACCCAGCAGTCCAGGAGCTGATAGTCATAAGGCCATTTTTCTACAAGAGGAAAAGAACTGCCGCCCTGGTGAAGACAAGTGACACTTTGAGAAGTGTAGTTCACAGAACCCTTCTTCTGGGAAGAAATCAGTATTCTTGACAAAATGCGAAGTGATTTTCTGCTGAACTTTCTAACAGGATGAAGTCTTATTCTGGGAACTTCACCCGCCCTGTTGGCTGTCAGCTAATTGTCAGTCAGCAATTCAATGACCTTTAAGGAGATTTTCTTTTCTTTCTGTATCTACCATGATTTTCTGTATTTAATAGATAATCCAACAAGATTACCTAGTGTTTTTCTTGTCTTTCAAAATACCTACCGTGAGTAAAACCTTGAATTGGACCATTAGAACTTTTTATAGTCTCTCATACAAGACCATCGTCAAACGTTTGACCCATTCTTGTAACACATTCTCTGAAAAGTTCTCTTTAATAAACACAGTAGAATATTTGGGTTGCCTCAAAGCAACCATACACAAATCTGGAGTCCAGATGGTATGGGTAGCTAGAATTATATGAAATTAAAACAAACAAACAAACAAACAAAACAAAATATACATATAAAGAAAGATGATACTTGTGGTTTGTGTAGATATATCTTAAGAATTCCTTACTGGACTATATAACAGATCTGTACTATCTCATAAGCTAGCCCCTGGGCACAGGTGGCTGTTGAGAACTTCAAATGTTACTTAAGTTAAAATGTGCTGTAACAGTAAAATACACATTTGATTCTGAAGACTCTGTTGAAAAAAAAAAGAATGCAGACTATCTAAAGTTTATTGATAGTTCGTTGAAATACTATTTTGAATATGTTGGATCAAATTAAATACATTAGTAAAATTAATTTTACCTGGCTCTCATTGTATTTTTAATGTGATTTCAAGAAAATTTAACAAGTGTAGGTATATTTGTGATGTTTTATTTATATTGCACCAGAAACATGTGGATAGCAGAAAAGAAATAAAGCTTGAAATATAAGGAGCCAGCATCTACTCTCTGAAAAATTATTCTAACCACTGGATATATTAAGTTGTAAATAGAAGAATCAGTTCTCATTAACACCTCCTCAAAACAGAAGGTATGTCCTGTCAGGGATTTATTTGAGGTGAACTGGCTTACAAGAGAGAATCATTCTGATGAGGGCCTAAAGCTGCCCTTTGGTTCCGGCTAAGAAAAGTCTCAATGTGAAAAAGCTTGGGAGTTGTTACTTATTGATACCAGAGTAAAAGGAGTCTAGTGCAATCGGGATTCATGTCCTTGCAGGCACAGCTGGTGTAAAGAGCTAGTTATAAAAGAAGCATTGCCCAGACTGGGGAAACCGCAGTGGAGGTCCCAGGCAGGCTCTCTGAGGAACCCACACAAGCACTCAATGAGAAAAAGAGCCAACAGAGGACAACAGACACCGTAAGGGCAGCGATACCAGCTAACAACCCTGCCAGCTTTCCCACAAATGACTTCTCCCTCCTAAACTAGCTGGAATAGCAGCTGAATAGTATGAGTGGAAGATGAAGAGAAGAAGCCAACTTCGACTCACTGTCCACTGAAAATCCAAGGCTCCGTCAGATGGGGGGCTTTTAATTGACATGTTTGTTTTTCCAGTAGCCTAAGCCAGTTGTCTGATTATTAAAGCAGAGTGGTTTTTTAATGCCAAGAAGGGTGGAATGGAAGGGATACTATCTAAGAGTCATCAGCAAAGCTTTGGAATCTTTCTAAAATTTCAACCAGAAATAGGGTAAGTGTCCTCCCAGAGAGCGGGTTTGAAGAACAGTTGAAGAAAGAATAAAGCTAGTTTTTCATGTACCTTTTCAAGCTCTGCTTGGACAATAAATATGGTTTTATATATTTGATCATACATATGCTTCTCACTTGGGCCTCATTCAGATCGAAATGTTTCATCTTTGTGTATTGTGAAATTGGTTGAATTCAGGATACACATAGTCACACAATACATTTTTAATAAATGAATAAATGCTTTGTGTGTATGTGTATGCAGTTTAGTGTTTGAAGCAGAGAAGTTCTAAAAAAATACCCTATCCGAGCCTGGAATAGGTTAAATACATGAACTTAGCAGCTGGGAAGTTGGAACGGTAACTTCTCATAGTTTACCAGCACTGGTGAAGTGCTGACCCAACATAGAGTTCAGAGGCCTAAGAGGATGAAATTTCTTACACTTGAGAGTGGATATTTAACAACCAAGCTAATCATGAAGAGTTTACATCACCAGAGTTAATGAGGAATTAAAACACTTCACTGAATCAAGGGAAATTTTTGGAAGTTGTCTGCCGTAGGCTATTGATCTCTTAGCAATTCACTAAGCACCTGAAGCAAACACCACCCTGTGCAGTGGGGTGGCGGGTGGAGTGCGAGAGATTTCCAGCTCAAGTGGGGCTCTCACCCCCCAGGTATCCCCTTCGTCTCTCCTTGTCCACGTGCTCCCTCATCCAGACTTCTTGCCCAGTTTTCCATTGTTTATTTCATGGTTCCTTCTACTTGCTCAGAAGATCTCCTAGACATTGATGAAGACAGAGACATAGAAGAATGTCCAGTACAGAGGCTTAGAAATCATGACTTGATGGCTCCTTTTCCTAAAGTTGTATTTAATCAGGGATCAAGCTGCACTTTCCATAATCCAGGTATTTATTCTTTCTATAGTTCACCCACGTGTACCCCTCAAGCCTCCATCTTTGAAATCCCAAGATAAATGAAGGCACATGTAGAAAATCATTCACAGGCATCCTGCCTCAGAGCCATATAGTAGCTGCTACTAATTGCACCATATAGGAGTTTCTTTAAAATACAGGGAAATATAAAAGGAAGGGGAAAGTGATACTTCCACAAAAAAACTCAGTGCCATCTTGAAGTTGATGAAAGCAATCATTTTTAAGTATAGAACTACTGATAGACATCAAATCTCCTAATTAAATAATGGTAATTAAATAGGGCATGGATGATAGATTTATATTTATATTTAAATTGACTCTCTTCCAGTCTCCTGTATCTTTCGGTAGTTCAACTTATATTTATTAGCCACCTGCACTCTCAGAAGACATGCTACCAAATTGAGGCGAGGGGAGCAGAAGGAGGCAGGCCGTGATCTGACAGGTCACCACATTTAGGAGAGGACAAATGAGCATGCAATCACAAGTAGAATGGGCTCTGATGGAGGCACTCTTCCCGTGCCAGGAATCTCAGGCGAGGAGACCTTTCAAGAGTCAGAGTGTATTTTGGGCTGAACTGCAACCCCCAAATCCATATATTAAATCCCCACACCCAGGACCTCAGAATGAGACTGTATTTGGAAAATTGTGTCTGTAAAAAGGCAATTGAGTTCAAATGAGGTCAGTAGGGTAGGCCTTAATCCAATATGACTGTGTCCTTATAAGAAGAGGCGATTCAAGCAGACGCACACAGAGGGTACGCCGTGTGAGCATGCAGGGAGAAGATTGCCATCTACAAGCCAAGAAGAGAGGCCTCCAAAGAGGCTAAACTTTTGACACTTTAATTTTGGGCTTCTAACCTCCAAAACTGTGAGACAATAAATGCCTGTTGTTGAAGACTAGGGTATTTGATTACAGAAGCCCTAGCAAGCCAATACACAGGGGAAGTGTCCACAAAGGATTACTAAAGATAGGAGATTACCAAGGGAGCAGATTAGGGGAAAAAAGTGTTCAAAGTAGAGAAAATAGTGCATACAAAAATCAGGGCAATAAAAGAGAGCAGGTGGCATCAAAACCCCTAAGTGTATCAGCCTAGAGGACACATGGGGTCTCAGTAGCATTCATATCTTAGAGGGTAGCAAGTGATTGCTTAATAGGAACCACTGACTTTATAGCAGGACAAGTCCTGCACTGTTAAGGATGACACTCTAGAAAAGTTGAATTCCACCCTCTCTGCTTCATCCTTGCCATTTTGATCATTTTCTGCTTTGTGACTTGTGACTATTCTCACCTGTAATGGGGAAAGCTGTATAGCAGAACCCAGGAATAAAGCTATCTTTACAAAAGGATATTAATTTATCGCCAGAGATTCTGAGAGGCGCTACAATGGGTTGATCACAGCAGATGGAGACGAGTCACTTGAGGATGTGAACAGCTGCTTCAGTCTGTTTCCTTTCCATGATTTCAAGCTTATAACAAAATTAATACAACTTATCACCAGAAATTGATAATATTTCAAGTGCAATGAGCAAGCACATGGGTGAAACATTTATATGTACTTGTTATTATATAAGCATATGTATATATAACACATGTATATTGTATATATATATAGTATATTATTTATATACATATATACATACACAAACTAGTCATTAATTAAAACAAGAAATGTGCTCAAAACTATGGGAGGGATGACTGGATAAGTCAACACAATTCAGCCATTGACTAACATTTTTTGATAACACGACTGAGATTGTCATATTTTGTAAAACAAGATTTGATCGTATTAGGGAAGAAGGCTAAATCCTATCATATGGAAACAGGCGGCATCTGACAGAAATTAAATGCATAGATTATGGAGCTATGCTTCCTTGACTCAAATCTTACTTCTGCCCTTGAGTAGCTGCTTAATCTTGGGGAAGACACACAACGTCTCTGTGCCTCAGTTTCCTCATGTTAAAATCATTTTAGAAATAATGATAGCAAGCACTATGGGATGCACCAACCATTATAATAAGTGCCTTACATAAATTACCTTATTTAATCCTTAGAGCAACCTTATTATGAAAGTATTATCATTAACTCCATTTTATTGATCAGGAAACTGAGGCAGAGGGTAGTTAAGTAAATAGCCTAGGGTCACAGAACTATTAAGTGACAAAGCAGAGATGTAAACCCAGACCATCTCTCTCCAGAGTCTATGCTTTCATTACCATCTATCAATGCCATATGATTATTAGCACAATTGTTACTATTATTATAACTCTTGCTATAGACACACATTATCTGCTCAATTAACCTACTGGACATCTGGGTATTTTTGCACATGGTGGATCTCAAACAATCCTGACCTCAAGCAGGTTCTCTCTAGAACTGGACCTTAGTTCTATCTCGCTGACCAGAATTCTTTATGGCACCTTTCTCTTCCAGTGTCTCCATTCTTCTCCAGAATTTCCTTCAGCTGGATACTTATCTGGACCTTAAGTTTGGTGTCTGGTTAGTGTTTCTCTTTCTCAGTTCTTTCGTCCTGGTTCAGAGACATCTCCTACTCAATTCAATCTCTTCCCTTAAAACTCCTTCACATGGGACCCAGCTCACCCTGGCCTCTACTATTGTTCCTTGACCACTGGTACCAATTTACCCCTCCAACTACAAATATCTTTCTTCTCCCTCCTCCCTTGATGTACAGTGGCTTGATTTCAGACAAGATAAGGGAGTACAAACGTCGTAAAAGAAGATGAAGTGCAGTGCTTGGCAGCCTGGGCTTTGGAGTGGGAAGCCTTTATGTGGAAACTTGACCCTACAATTTATTAATGGTGTGGCCTCAGGTGAGGTCCTTGACTTCTCTGGAACCTCCCTTGTGTAACTCTCTGACATGTGGGTAACAGTAGCCCTTTGCTCACAGAGTTGCCTTAAAGATGGAAAGAGATGACACATGTAAAGGCCTGGGTACAGGTCACAGTACTTGGTAAGTAAAATGTTATTTTTTACTTTAATTTTGCTTTGATTTTTATTACAATATGTATCAGCAGAAAATTGGGCACATAAGAAACAAATGGCAAGGTGGGAATGATTATGAATTTTTCCTGGTTAAGGCTTGCAGAGGCTCCCAATTGCCTTCTTTAGATGGTTTTTGTAAGTTTCTATCTCATCTCTAACCTATAATCTCCTCCTTCTTCCCCTCATGCTTTATATTTTGATAATCCAATAGCAAATTACTCATCCTTTCTCAAAAAACACCCTGTGTCTTTGCCTTTACATGGTATGTTTCTGACTCCTAGAATTCCCACCTATTTCCTACCTGGAAAGGTCCTTCTAGACCTTGGGAATACAACTTAAGAAATCTCTCTTCCAGCCTCCTTTGGAAGCCCAGCCTCCTAATCCCCAGTGGAATCAGAGTGAGTATTCTTCCCTGTGCAACTGGTGTGCCTTGAAATACCCTCAGTTATAAATGCATCCTGATAAATTTGTCCATTATAATGATATTTTTATCATTCTAGACCTCACCTAAATTCTGAGTTCTTTATCCTATCTGCAGGCATGTACCTAGGATCTAGTACAGATTACTGGTACTCACCAGGAGACTGAGCTTTAAGTGCATGAATGCACACATGGGAGCATTTTTTTAATTATTTTTTTTCCAGTTGTGTTCAGATATAATTGACAAACAGCCCTGTGTACATTTAAGTTGTACTGTATAACAATTTGACTTACATATACTATGAAATGATTCCCACCATAAGTTTAGAGAACTTTGATTAATAATAGTAAATAAGAATATTTTTTAAGGCACTTGCTTTTAAGTTTTAGTAATTGCTACCAGGGATCACAGACGAAAGTCTTTCTGTCTGTATTTTCAGGTATTTCATGTAAAATATCTGTGTTATCTAGAGTGTAAGTTGAGAAATATTACGTATTAAGCACGTTTGACTTTCATATCATTGGCCTCAAACTCTCTTCTGTAATGCCATAAGATTGGTCGAACAATATCCTGGGCTTCCTTCCCTGACATTCTGTGGACAGTAAGGGCAGTGCTGGGGGATAGGAGGAATCTGTGCTTGAGGTCCATGCTACTTAGCACCTGGATGAACTCAAGCTGCTTATTTTCTCTGGGGCAGTGTTTCTCCATCTTTGAAGAGGGTTAATAATCACAACATGCAATGCTTTGTCAAAATTATGAATTATAATATTGAATGTGGAGGAAAAAATAAGCACTAAATAACAGAAAATATTACTACTAGAAAATCAAAATTATGCCCAACTATAGGCATAATGTTGTAACGTGTGTGTGTGTGTGTGTGTGCGTGTGTGTGTGTGTATACTGAGAGAGGGAGAGAGAAGAGACCAGGAGGAAAGTTATTAGTTATTATTGGAGAATGAAAATGTGCCAGTGATATCTGTTAGATATAGAGTCAGTTAAGTTAGCAAACTTAGGAAAAATGTAGATCAATGGACATTTTTAACAAACAGAAAAACTAAAAAACAGAGATGTTTTACTGTTGAGCTCATGACATATAACATAGTTGAAGTGCACCCAAATAGTCTAATTGAGTTATCTTGGCTTAAAGTTCACTGCCTGCATGATAATAAGAATATAATAAGAATAATGAGTCACAGATAAGTTAGGAAACAAACAAACAGAAGAGAATCATATACAGTCTACTTTTACATTGAACAGAAACCTGGGAAGGAGCAAAGGACGAACTGGTACAATAAACCAAGCATGAGAGTTTTGTGTTCGGAGGTTTCTTAGGCACTTCTTGTTGGCAAAGAACATGTCTCCCCAGCTCCAAACATGTCCTTCCTTTTGGAAACAATGGATAACAAATAATGGAACACCCTGGCCTCTTTCTGCCTCATTACCAGGGCACTGAGTGTGGTTGTCCACTGTGTGCACTGAACAAATCCAGGGCCCCCATTCACATTTCATTCCATTTAAATAAGCCCACTGGAACTATGCAGAGCATAATCTGTGCAGATTCCCTCAGATGCCCCCCTGCCTTCAACTGGTTTTATACTTGGGCTGGGGAAATGGCTTTTCTCACTGAAAAATTTGGGAAAAATAAACATGGCATATTTGGACTAGTTCCTCTGTTTATCCTCTTGAGAAGGAGCTATCCCAGAGGGACACTTTCTTCCTGTTCCTCCACGCCGTCGCTGTTACAAGCCGTGCTTCCACGTAGAGTGAGCTATGGGTGGATCAGTGAGGAGTCCAATGCCACGTCTAGTGTTAGTAAGTTTAGTTGTCTGCACATGCAAGCCTTCTCCTCCAGCCTACATTTTATTATTAATAAAGGGATTACTTTGGCTTCTATATGCTGTTTATTTCTCAGTTAGTTCACGACCCAGGTCATAAGAGAGGAGTTTTTATTTGGTTCCCTTCAAGTAACTCTGACGCGTGAGCTATGGATTTGAGAAATGAGCAACGTGTAAAATTTCACAGGGCAGGTTATGCAAGGAATGATCTGGGCTTTTGGCATGGCTCATACAGATAGCCATGGACTTCGGTAGTGAATTCCTAAGTATAAACCAGGCTGATTCTTCTTTCTTTTCTTTTTTCTTTTTTTTTAATCTGTGTGAGTTGCAGCCTGCCTTGCATAATGCAGATGATTTTCCAGTTGTAGAGTTGGCTTTATGAATGCCTGAACTTGGTCAAGACACTGAACCTTTAACGTTTGCAGTATTTTGATTTTAGCAGGTTACTACAGCTAATGGGCACAGAAACTAGAGTTCTGTGGCAGCTTCTCTAGAAGGATGCCCCAACAAATATTTGAGGGTCTTCTCAAACCCCAACAAATGTATGGACTGCCTCAGGATGCAAATTTCAGTGGCACCTCAATCTTGTCCTGTGCTTAGTTTATGTGTGTGAAGAATGGGGAGGGTCCATGGCCAATAGGAGCTGCCCTCATAGACTTTGGTAAAAAGGGGAAACTGAGGCAAGAATTTGGTTGGAGACAACAGATCATCACCGCAGAACTTTCAGGCATCTGCGGCTGGAGGATATCTGCTGTGCTTAGTCTGAAAAGGAGTGAATTTCGAGTATGTTAAAGAGCATGGGGGAAGCTTTGAATTGTAGCTTTTCATTGTCAGCACCATCCCTTTGTAGAAGGCGGTACTGCCTGCCCCCCATGCAATAAGGATGCAGGATCAAGGAGGGGAACTTCAGGGCCAACACCAGCACCAGCTTTTCCTCAGGGTCAAGTGTTACTATGCTCAACCCTCCAGTTTTTACCTCTGTCTGGTGTCAAGCTGATTCGATACTGCTTATTTACTTACAAGGGAGAAAAACCCTCTGTATGAAGTAAGACATTTTAGGTCTTAAAAATTCCAGAGATAAATGATGGAGAAGCAGCCTTTGCATTTCAGGACTGAGCATGTTTCTCACAAGGGAAGGTGGTGGATGGACCCCATGTCACTTTGCAGAGCACACACCCAAGTAAGCACTATTTTGCCTGAATCGGGAGGCTCAGTGCAGACATAGAAAAGCAAGATGAACACCATTCTAACCCACCAGGCAGTGTCCACACGTGGATTTTGATACAGTAAATAGTGCCAAAATTCATCTCTTGCTGAGAGAGTTTCCCAACTGAGTTTAAATTTCAAGTCTTATTTATCAGAAAATTGGCATAAACTGCTTATATCTCAGCAAGGCCCCCACCAAGATAGCCATCTTCTTTCAGGATAATAACAAGTCTCCAGTATGGTCTTTGGCAGCTCAAAGGATTGGCTGGGAAATAATTTTGTCTGAGATAACTCTTCCAAGAGTAGAAATTACTTTGCTTGTTTCCAGTTCTGGGGACACAGGGCCGGTGCTGTGATACTCTTGCTTTTCATATTAACTCTGGGACTCTTTAAAATGTGAGGACATCAGAGATTCAGCGGTGAGAAAATAAAATTCTGAGGCCATGGAGGAGGAAATAGAATCCTTCCCCTGTGGTTGGGAATCCTTCCAACTGAGACTGAATGGATCAAAAAAAAAAATTGGGGAAGTACTTTATCAGTTTTGGAATTTTAACTCACAAGCATCAGGAAAATTGATTGGAACCTGTATTCTATAGATATTTAATATATTTGGACCTTAACTTGAAAAGAATTGAATCCCCCTATTTCAGTGTTTCCCCAGTCATGTTATAGTAGCAGAGTGTTTATATTCAAATTTGGGCCATCTCTTTATTGACATTTTGTTTTTGGAGTATAATTATGCTATCAATCAAGCCCAACACAGATCTCATAACAGGATATGCTGGGCAATGTCACTGGGAAAAACATGTAAACTAGAAAATCAACCAGCGATGACATTTTCAGTCTTGGAGTTGATTCAGCTCATGGGCTCTTACTCATCTTAGAGTCTTCGCAGTGGGGCGGGGAGAAGTGCGGGGCTGGGGAAAGTCAGTTACTCCCAGGTACTCCAGGCAGCACTGGGGGAGGGGTCCCCTCGGGGTCAGAGAAGAACTGGCTTACTCACTTTTGCTCTCCTTCCTTGTGGAGTGAGACCAGTAAGTGAACACTCCTAGTTCCTCTCTGTTCCATGGCGCACTACCTTGGAGAGAAGTTAATGACGGATCTCGGAATAACTTGGAAAATAGTCAACTGTGCTGAGCACAACTCTTTTTCCTTTTGGAAGAGTCTGTGTTCCTTTCTGCTCCTTCCTTTCATATGTGGTATGTAGTTTTCTCTCACAGGGACAAAGGTTTGGAAGGGTCTAGAAATACCTGTAGATGGGAGAGTCAGTCTTTCTCATTTGGAGTAGGGGACAATGGACTAGTACCTCCAAAGCGATTTGTCATGAGTAAAGGTGACATTTTGCTTGCGTCTAATTATTAGCTAGTTTTTTTTTAAGAATTATTTGTTATGCACCAGTTTGCAAAGATAGAGGGCAGAGAGTATTTCAGAGTCTGGCGGGGAAGAAAAGGCCTAAACTGAGTCATCTTGTCATCGAGTGGGTTCATCCTATTGCTGGCATACTAAGAAGAGAGGCTGGAGTGGAATCAGGCCAGGGTGTGATAACTCAAAAAGATCTTTCCATCTGGAAATAGCTCTGAGTCAGCATCAATTGTCCCGAAGTGTCAGATTCAGTTGAAACAACTCTGAGAATGGGGCTGAATTAATCTAATTTCTATGTGAAACATCATCTCAGGTTGCCTTTTAGTGAGAAATGAATCCTGAGTCCTTTTGACTGATATTGTCTATTCTTTTATGCATTTCACCAGATCAAGTCCTGGAGGAGTTGAGGAAAAGCCAGTGCCTATGAAACAGCTCATGGTAAGATATATGCCACTGTACAACCTCTTACATGCTCGGTGAGAGAGCATGGAAATTCCAGAGCCATCATCACCCGTCCATGTCTTTGTACCCAAGTTTGAACTCACCTGGAACACCAACAAACTGTTTCTACCTTTCAGCACATATACTTCAAACCCTGGCTGATGTGTTTTCAGAGGGAGACAAACAGAACTGAACCCACTCAGCTGTCCCTACTGGTCTGACTAGTAGAAAGGAAACTAGCATTGTCACCTCTTGCAGGGTAAACCTATTTCTTTTAATTCAGCCAAGCACATCCCCCCAACTTTTTTGTAAATCACAGTAGCAGTGCACCCTTCATGTGTCATGGTAGCTCTAGGTCCACAGCCTTCTGGAGTCTAGTCTGGGCTCCAATATGCATTATTCATTTTCCAGTGACCATCACAGCATCTTTAAGCCTTGCTTGTGTGTTGTTTTTCTTGTATATGAGAAGTGTCCCTGTAGCCTCATATTTGTAATTGAAAATGGTAAGAAAATAGACACTGCGGTTCCTTGGTCTCAAATCCTGGCTCTGCCTCCTGTTACCTCCAAACCCTTAGACAAGTAAACTACTCCATACCTCAGTTTCCTCAGTGGTAAAATGGAGATTGCAAATATATCCCTATATTGTGTGGTTGCTCTGATCATTAATCAACAGCAAATAAATGCAAAGTTCTTAGACTAGCCCCTGGCTTGTGAGAAGTGTCAAGAAAGTATTGTTATTAGTAATGATTAGATGAAGCCCAAACTCACTGTGTGTTATTGGAGACACTTCACAGTAATTAATATATCTGCTTCTTGCTGTCTGCCACACACATACCCCAAGGGACCTATCCATCTCTGAACGCCGTGAGACAGGACCATGATCCCTTGTTGTATTTCCAGTACCTAGTCATGGCTTCTGGATGACTATATACTGGTTGATGGATTAACTCATACCACAACCTAACCTACGATATTCCAAATTCTCATCAGACATGCAGATTCCATGTTTCACATTTGTGAATAGCAGTCTCTGGTCGGTCCTCTCCCACTCTTTTCCAAGATAAATTTTACTGATTCTTCAATAGTTCAAAGGTCTCTTGTCTAATAAAACTGCAAGATGCCTTAGTTGGAAAAGGCATCATTTTTCTGCAGTGAAAAAGAAATGAGGATCAAACGATTCTTTGCTTAAGTTTTGTTGGGCAAGATCACAGAAATCCTGAGCAGTAGCTTCAGAGGAATAAGGACTCATGGTGGTCCTGAGGAAGGCTTTGCGGTTTTAGCCATGCCCTTCAAATCTTTTAGCCCATCCGGAAACTTTCCTTGGTGTACTTATGCTTTGATAGGGAGAAATGACAATTTGCTAATTATGAGTAAAGTTCATAGAGAAATGACTAGGATACATTGTTATTTGTTTTATCTCTAACTCACATTCTAAGTAAAAACAATTATGCTTGATATGCATATAGAGATTCCAAGCAAATTCCCTAAATCTTGGTCCAACCACATATCTCCACTGAGCTCTTCTTAGAAAGAAATTTTGGAACCACCACTGCTTTAGGATAAGAAAAAAAAAAAAAGGTTTTAACATGAGACACCTGAAATTACATCTATATACACATTAAAGCAGAAGAAAATATAGGTTGTTCTTACATTATCCCTTTGACTTATGTAGGAAAAGTATTAAAATGTTCATTGTCTGAGTTAGAACATGGAGGCACAGAGAGGCTCAACAAAAAGAAGAAGAAAGTGTAACAAGTTGAGAGCAGGGCAAAAATTTGTAACCTGTTCTAACTATGAAAAACTTGTTCTTTTATTCATAGTGTCTTAATGTTAATGGAAAGTAATTTGTATATTTTAATTTCATAGCCAAGATAATTTAAATAAAATCATGTATGTCCTCATTTTTAACAAATTACTCATATGAGTTTCAGGACAAGGATTAGTGTTTGGGGCCTATACTTACAGCTGTGTTTCCACACCCGAGCTGGCCTTTAATTTCTTAAACACTCTTTTGGCTGTGAAGGAAAATGTCAGAAATAAAAAAATATAGCTTTATAAAGAAAAAAGTTAAGTAATTATAGTATAAACCCATAAGAAACTTTTAGACTATTAATCTGAAATAAGGCCTTTTTCCTACATATCCATGATATAAATACCATTTCTAACAGATGGAAAGTACAAAGGGATGATGCCTGGAAAAGTCAATTATTCCTAAGGATTCACCAAAGGAGAGAGGAGCCAACATTTACACCAGCTGGGAACTATTAGAAAAGCCCCAAATGGGAACCTTTCTTTACTGTTTAAGATGTAGATAATATCGGTGGGATAATGTCCCTTTTGAATCCATGCATATACTGAGTGCATATTATGTGCCAGCTGCTGCTTTCAGTACACAGCACAGTCAGTACCCCCACCAGGCCTTTTCTTTGTTATCCAAACCCCACTGGCCGTGCTTATTGGGCACAGGAGTGGACATCTCACCATCTGATCCAAGAGATCTCTCAGGGATTTTCAAAGTGGAACCAAGGGTGGCGAGGCAAGGTCTTTTCAGTAGTGATGCTACACGGAAGTGGCCTGGGAGTCTTCAGGAGTCCTATGTTCCAGCAATGGGGTAGAAGAGCATGAAATAGATGTGCAAAGTCAGCAGAGAGAAGAGGTACATAGAAAGACTCTGATGTCCTCGAGTTCCTGGAATCCTTCCAATAAGTTTCCCTTCTTTAATAAAATACTTCAAGCTTGGTTGTCTGCCACTTGCAATCCAAATATCCCCTATTTATCCCAGAGTCCAGTAGTGGAGGCTGCTGTTGAAAACAGGAGACAAGCCTTCAAGTCTCTGTTCAGGTCTGTGTTCATAAGCAATGCAGCTCAATTTATATTGGATTAAGCAAAATGGCTTACTGGGAAGAAATCTATGTTCAGCTTTTTTAATGATTGATTTGCCTGGCTTCATACCAATTTCTTCCACAGGGAACTCTGATAGTTCCTTCAGTGGGTCATGCTGGTCTAGACCATGATGGACAATTGTTCGCACAGCCTGAATGACTGCTTGAGAGATTATCATGTGCTCCAAGTCAGGTGCATCCCAGTCCATCTTGGGATCATGCTAACAGCAGTTCTAGAAGTCTCTTGTGTTGGGGATCAGGGAGATGTGAAGCTGGAGAACGTTTGGCCACATATTTTTCTTTATCATGTGGAGAAGATCAACCTGTCTCAGGTAAGCAAGAGCCCAGCACAGAGAAAAGGGTAGAGCTACAAGAACATGGGACCATTACACATCTTTCCCTGGAATCTATGTACACACCTCTGCCTGAGTGAGACCTGCTACTTCCTTCTCAGTGATGTGAGTGAATAAAATCTCATTCTTTGATGAATATGGTTGAATTGGATTTTTGTCACTTGCAACTGGAATAATATCAATTATACACAAGGACTGAAGAGTGCATGTGAAATATATTGTGTCTTCACTTTGCAAATCATGCTATAAAATGCATTGAAGAATTGAGAAACAGCACAGGTAGCATGTGGACCAGTTGCCACTGTTTTACAGATGAAAAAATTGAGGGGTAAACCAAGCATGTTG
This sequence comes from Manis javanica, assembly GCF_040802235.1. Taxonomy (NCBI): domain Eukaryota; kingdom Metazoa; phylum Chordata; class Mammalia; order Pholidota; family Manidae; genus Manis; species Manis javanica. The sequence continues at coordinate 166,014,986 of NC_133160.1, forward strand.
CTTGCCCCAAATCAAAAGGTGATTTGCTGTCAGAACAATCACTTCTTGATTAGCAATTAGAAGTCAGTCTATTCTATTTCAAAAGTTTATACATGCTATCATTAAGTTTGTATGTTTGTATGCACACACATGTGTGTGTACTCACACAGGTACACATGTATCGAATGAAATGCAATTAGCGCTGTCTATTGATGACAGCAGTACTTGACGTTGGTGTGAATACTCTGCACAGAGAAGACAGAAGGTAAGAGAACTCTGGTTTTATCCAGTTGTAGCTCCTTGGCCTGACCTCCTACCAGAACAAAGAGGGGCTTCGCTCAGGAGGGGAAAACCCAAAGGCATACCTCACATCATTTTACCTATTGTTTTTTTATTTCAGTCATTTAAAGTTTTCATGTTTTTTCTATTTTTCTCTTCAAGATGACTCTCCAAAGTCCAGGTGATTGCTTAATCTCATTACCTAGGGAACCGTACCACTGCTGGGCAGAACACTTTTCTGAGAAATGTCATTTCTATGTTCTCTCACTTTAAACAGCAGACTGGGCTCAGATTTGGAAACACTGGGGTTTCCCCTCTCGCTGGAGCTGCTTGTGATTAGACAGGCTGACAAGAATTTAACATTAACAAGCCTCTGGCAGTAAGGACAGAACTTCTTACTGCTCAGCAGTTAACATCAAAAACATCAGCATTTAACAATGGGATGGCACTTTCCATTGACACCAAGAGGTTATCATAACAGCCTAATTTTTCTTTTTCCCCCAAAGATTTAAAGGGATACTATTTTGGCCCAGCTGTATGAATAGGACACAAAGAACTTCAACATCTTATTATGCTGTATGTTTCTACTAGGAAACATTGAAAAAAGGAAGCTTGAGTAACATTTTTAAATCTCAAAATCAAATGGAAAGAATTCAGAGAAGTTGAAATTTCCAGAAGTCATGGAGACTGTGGTGAGTGGAAAGAGCAGCCGTTTTAGAATGGAATAATCCTAGAATAAAAATAATAAAATTTCAGGTTTACCGATTTTTTTTTTAATTCCTAGAATGTTACTTAATTTTCTGGGCATCATTCTCTTCATTTGTCTTAGATTAAAAACAGAAATCAAAATCTGAGATGAAAGTTTAGAGCAATTATTTTATAAAGGAAACAGATGCGAAGGAAAGAAGGAGTAAAATAGAGAAAGAGGGCATGTTAACAAGTTGGTCACTGCTTGGTGCCCAGCTCAACTGATGGCTCATATGTGGGGTCATCTGCCACAGGGTCAAATGAACTGCCGTTTCTTAGAACTGCTCATCTAAAGGGAGCTAGAAGACATTATGGAGAAAAGACGAAGTTACCTACAAACTCCAGTTTCCCACTGATCAATTTAACTCCACAGGGTGTTAACTCATATGAACTTCTAAGTTGCCCATGTGGGGACACAGAGCAGAGCCCGTCACACCTCAGCGACAACAAGGAGGAGGCACGTGGCACCAGTAGTGGGTGCATGGAAAGAGCTCACAGGGCTGATGCCTAAGCAGTGACCAAGATCAAGCTAGTCAGGTGGCCTAGGGACAAGTGAAGGTAGAAACATCTGAGGTGGTGGGAGAGGGTTATCTATCTGATCCGAAAGAGCTGAGCTGAGGATTAGGCAGTATGACTTACACTAAGGACTTGACATATAGTAGGTATTTTATTCGTGTCATGTAACCAGAATGCTCCGCTTCCTCAAATTAAGATGAGTTCCAGTGTGTCCGTATTTCTAGAAGCCTCCAACTTAAATACTTTCTGGGCTTAAGGAACTTACCTGACTTACTCCTATGTGTCCTTCCATGTGCATTTAAACAGAAAAAGAGGTTGATGCTGCTCTGAGGCAGAGCTGAGGGGGTGCAAACAGGAAGTAGTACAAACCCGGGGGGCACCAAACACCTGTTTGCAACAAGGCTGGCATGAAGGGAAAGGGCATGTTTTGGAAGCTTTCTGAATGTTCCTTGACACCGCAGAGCAGTAGGCAAGTGGGGGCTAAATGAGAACATAAGATGAGTAACGAATGCATGTGTTCACAGTTTTGCAATTTAAATGATGTTGGAGAATAACCTGAAAGTTGTAAGAACCTTGGAACTAAAAGGAAGGTCTAGACCCTCTCCCATGCGTGAAGCCCTGCTCCCTCAAGAGCTGCCCTGTTCCTCCCTGTCAACCCGCACTCAAGCAGATAGCCCAAGAAGGGCAAAACTCAATCCAAGAACTGTAATAAGAAATGAACAGGCACGATACATGCACAAAACTACCACAGAGGACAAAGGAGGAGAGTAAAGAATAGGGGGGAAAAAAAGAAACTTCCATTTACCTAAGTATGACAGACAGGTATCTCTGAATAGCCTTCCCACACAGGCAACAAAAATGTCAAAACTAATGTAAACATAACTTAAAATGTATCACTGAAAGGGCATGAATGCACTACATCAGCAGATAGAAAAGAGGAGGGAGCGAGAGTGTGGGAAGAAGAGGAAAATATTCTAAAACAGGTAGAAAGAAGAATGATCTCAAAAATCTTTTTAATTAAAAATAAATAAAAATGAGGTGTGGAACAATTAGACTGTGTGGTATTCATTGTAGCAGTTCAAGTAAACTAATAAGTTACCTTAGTGACTATACATATCATTCATTGGAAGACCCTTCAATTCTTTAGACTAATATTCACAATCATATCTTCAAGCATCTATTCCCATTATCCTTTTGCAAACTTTGCCAATGCATGAGATTCCTGACAAGCAATTCCAAAATCCATTTCTTGAAAATCTACATGTAGGTTTATAAACTCCAAAAATATAGGATAAGTAAAGGAATGTTATGGGTCAATAAAATAATTTGTCTGGCCTATACAAACCAGTGTCTGATGGATAAATTGTTCCTATAGAAAAGCATCTTAATGCACCAAAACATGTTATTTTGCCCCATAGACTTGCAGTGGCTTTTTAGAGGATGGTTATCAAACTGAATGCAGATCATATGTTATCAAAAGTAAAAAGCATAAAAAAATATGTTATTTGGATGATAAGTGGTTTTTAGGGCAACAAATACACATAAGCTAAGAAAAAACATTTCTACTTCATGCTATATACATGTTATGTTTTTTTACTTGTACAGTAATTTGAATTGCAGATACAATTTTAAATGTACAACTGAGAAGGATATTATATCTCATTATGTTAACTGGGTTACTTTAATGAGCTCTATCACTGGATACTGGTGAAAGTAAAGGGGGGCCCAAAATATGACCTATTTAGAAAAATGGTTTGCTCACCTTCCATTGTTGAGATGTTTCTATAGCAAATCATACTTCAACGTTTAGAACAGATCAGCTTCTGTTTGGGAGACATATTCATCTGAAAAACCCAAGGGGTGATACTTATTTTGCAGCCAGTTTTGAAAGAATTATTATGAGGAAGAATTAGAGTTTTAAATAAAAATGTCAAATAAAATAAGCAGCAAATATAAATATGGAAAATAAGTATGGGTGTATGTATTTGCATACTTGTTTGGAGACAAAAACGCCAATGAGCATGGAACTAGTTAGTCACTGAGTGGGTTTGAGCACAGTGTATATACTTTTTTCCCTTAGCTTTCTTATCTCTAAATGTGTGTATAAAATTTTATGCTCAAGTTTGTTTTGATGGTTTAAATAATTCATACATGAAATATTGTTGGCACTAGGTGAACAATCAGAAGCTGTTAGCCTCATCCTTCTAATCTGTCAGTTTTGAAAAGAAATGATGGTTCTGATTTTTTTATGTGAATCTTGAGGGCATTCAAATGTCCCTGTTTTGGTGAATTATCCTCAATTTGATCAAATAAGGTCAGGCCACTTTGGAGAATGAGTTAACAGCTGTGGCTCAGGTACGAAATGGTGCGAAATGTCTTCTTAAATCTCATTCCTCACCAGAGAGGTGGGTTGGACTGTCTCTTCTTGAGGTCTCTTGTTTTCCTTGACTTTTTGTAAGTTTTTAAAAAGAGAAACTATTTATTGTCAGGGCACTCACCATTTCAACTAAAAGTTACTTCTTTGAATGATGCTGGCTTTCTGCAGGCAGTGTTTGCCATGAAACTATCTTGGGAACTAAAATGAGGACCAGTAATCCACACATCTGAATTTGATTACTGATTCAATAGGTGACCTTGGTCAAAGTTTATCTTCTTCATATTGTGTCCCTCTGTCTGACACATGAGAGGTCAGAGCATTTGCCAGCACATAACCTCACTAGAGAAATACCAACTTTGATCCAATTCTGTTACACTTGATTGTCAAGAGAAAACAAGAAATCCCTTCCATAATATTTGCCTCGTTCTCTTATGCACGTGGAGTTTCAATAAGCAGAAGGAATGTTTGATGGCTAAACCGTCTAATTCACAAATTCTAATTTGACAGTAAAACTCACTCTTGATACAGGGCTGTGTTTGATGTTTCAGAGGAAGTAGAGTAAAGGATTGGGAATCGAATTTTACCCTGAGGAGTCTCTGGTAAAATTTCAATTACCCCACTTCTGATGATTAATCTTGAAAACCTTAAAGAAAAGAACATGTGTTAACATAGACAAAGATGAAGGTGGTAAAGTATTATAACTACATCCAGTGAGCTACAATTTGACATTTAGAGTATATAAGAAGATATTTCTGAGTTTAAGGAAAAATAATAGAGTCCCCATTTATATATTTTTCTCATTCTTATTATTTCTATTTTGTTTTGATTTAACTTTGTAGTATCGATACTATAGTGGTATGATAGTACATGTATATAATTGACAAACAAATACATAATAAAAATATGTTGGGGCATGATCTAACTTTGATAATTAAGCATGATCAATGAAAGTTTGGAGAAAATAGATATTAACATTTATTGATTATTAACTTCAGGAAAGAGAGGGTTGTTAAGACTCCTATTCGAAGGTCTTAAGGCTTGCTGTTTCAACTTCCGGAAATGTTCTTTCAAAATTCATCTACTTCCTTCCCAAATTTTTGCAGGTCTCTTCTAATATTACTTTCTCATAAGCCCTTTCTGTATACCCTATCTAAAATTCAATACCCTTTGTCCCAATGTTTCATATAGCCAACCACTCTATTTTTCTTCTTATTACTTATCAGTACCTGCCAATCTATTACCTATTTTATTTATTTTCTACACTCAGTGTAGGCTGTGTACATTCTGCCTCCCCACAAGGAAGTGAGTTCACGAGAGCAGAAAAGCTGTAAGTTTTGTTTACTTTTATGCCTCTAGTCTCTAATGTCTGGCATATAGCAGGTGCTAGTATTTGTTTAATGGTAACTATCATTTCATTTTTTCCTCACAACCAAGAAAAGTGATATTACCTGTACTTTTAGCTGAATAAACTTAGTGCCCAAAGGTAGTAATAACTTGCTTCAAACTTCAGAGCAGTGGTAGGCTTCCTCTGAGAGAGAAAAAGATGAAGGGAGGGCAGCGGGCCGGGTGGATGGTAACAGCTACGGGCCAGCTTACAAAAGGACATCAGGCTTGTTATGCGGGTGCCCAAGGAGTCAGGGGGGAGTCAATGGACAGAAACTAGGGGAGAGAAGTTTCAGATCTTAGCAAAGATGAGCAGAACTAAAACACAATGTCTAAGGAAAGCGAGAGTTACTGAAAAACAGAGATATTTGAGAAAAATGCTTGATTAAGTTGCAGGCCTATGGCAACAATGATTAAAGTATTAGAAAGAACATGCACTTGGACGTTTTTCAAGCATCTCACATGATTAGCAAACATACATTTTTAATAAAGCATAGCTGTCAATGACACCAATTATTAAGCTTGCATGAAAAAATAAATGCTGGGATTTCCAATAAAAGTAATGAAAAATTTAATATCCACCACAAATGGAATATGCTGTTGCATTTCTGTTTAATAACAGTGGAAATTGAAGTAAAAAGGTGTTAAGTAACCAACCTGTACTTACACATCTAAAGTGCACACTTGGACTAGGAATTTGGGGAAATTAAAGTTTTCTGGAAATTTTATAAATTAAAAATTACATGCCAAATGCATTACCTTTCCTTAAAAAACAAAAACTCTGAAAAATCTGATTATTCTGAATGAATAAATGAATGAATGGATGTGTTAATTTAATAATAAAAGAACTAAACAATATATGCTGTAGGATCAAACATTATAAGTACTAATTATTTGTGATTACATAAGTGAAGTGCTTTGAAATCTCCAGAGGAAATAATAAAGAAGAATCATTATTTTAGGGAAAGGAGAGGTAATCTTGTTATGCCCAAAGTCACAAATCCCAGAAGACCACCAAGGAGCCAACACTGATGCAAAAGCAAAGAGCCTTTATTCCAGCTAGTTTGAGCTCAATCTCTCATCTACACCAACGCAGTGGCAAGATGCCAGAGAAAGAGAGCGAGTTACAATACCACAAAGGTTTTATGGGGTTCTAGAGCAGTTGGTGGGGTGATGGGTGTGGCTCTGGCTGATTGGCTGGATCTAGGGGTAGTTGGTGGGGTGATAGGTCATGGCTCTGGTCAATTGGCAGGGTCTAAGGGTGGTGGGTGAGCTCTTTGCTGACTGGAGAGGAGAGAGAACAAGCTCCGACTGGCTGAAATAGGATCCAGGTCCTAATTGGCTGAGGTAGGATCCGGGTCCCAATTGGCTGAAATAGAATCCGGGAGCTTGCCCTTTCAATCTTGAATTTTAGGAAAGAGAAAATAATCTAATTTATTCCTATATAAATAAAATATAAACAAGTAATTGCAAAAACATAGAATAGACTAGAAATAAGATGTAGAAGTGTTATAGAAGGAAGACAAGGCTGAATGTTTTTCTGAGTATTGATAGAAAATTCATATGGATATCATTTGTAATTAAATTCAAACTGCCACTCAGGGTAAAGAGCCCTGGTGCCAGTGTCCTCATGCTTCACATTTGTTTGAATTCTTTTTTAAACTTCAGTGAACATTTCAACTGAATCCTGTACATTACATCCCATAAATAGGAAATGGACCTTAGATCAGTTTTCTCTTTTGTGAAGCCAAATGTTATCTAAGTCATTAGAGTAAATTAGTGCTGTAAGATTATTGCTTTAACTAGAAAAATATGCAGATGCTAAATTTTCACATGGACATTATCAACAAAATCTGCTGATCTCTTTTGACAGTATGTATTCATTTCAGAGAATTTACATCAACTGTACAAACAGAGCCTCTCTTCTAAATTAGGCATTTTTATAACTGTCCACATTTCCTCTTGCAAATCTGTTCATATATATATAATTCATCCTCTAAGAAGGTAGGAGATCATTTGAAATTTAACATTTAAGTTGAGATGTATCTACAAGATCCAGAACAAGCATTAAGTGTAGCACAAGTCTAATGGCACAATTACTTGCTTAATGACTCAGAATTCATGTCCAGCAATGCCCGTTCTGATGGATGGAAGTGTTGAACACCTACAATGTAGTTTTCAGACAATATCATCACAACAGAAACTATTTAGAAAGGTCCAGAAATCAAAAGGAGTTTTACAAGTCATCAGCAATCTAAATGAATATTGCTGAACTGAGGATTAAAAAGGCCCAGGAACTAAAATTAAGAATCGCAAAGACTCTCAGACAATCCAGCTGCCAGGGACAGGCCTAGCGGGTGTAGGCAAGAACTACCGCTAACACTGTATCTTGTCAACTGTAGTGCTCTGATTACTTTTCTGTTACTAAGCTAATTCGGCCCTCCTTTGAATACTTGATGCTTATTTGGAAATCAATGACGTAGCTTACAAGATGCGGAAATAGAAAAGGAAAATGATGTTCTTGAGCTACTACCAGAGATCAGACAAAATTCTGGGCTCTTGACAATACAGTGAGTAAGATGTGGACCCTGTTCTCAAAAGAAAGAACAAATTTGAAGACATTATTATTTTATACACATAAGGTATCCATGTACAATTACTTATATATTATGTAAATTTACCTAATATTACCTAAATATTACCTACAACTTGTATATGTTTATTTCGTATGTTAATATAATGTAGATAAGCAATGCCACATGAATCATCATTATAACCACACGTATAAGTAAATTAGAAACCAGAATAGTTAACCGAGAGCCTGCCTCTCAGGATAGCAGGACCAACTGGGACTTTTATTTCAAATTAAAGTGATGTGCCATATCTTAAAATACATGTACTTTTAGGACCCGTTTACTTAAGCCTTATTTCTTCTGGGTAGAGTCTGAACTAGGACATGACCACTGCATCCCATTTTGGAAAGGGTCCTCCTTCACTTTACCATAGCTGGTGACCTTCACCAGTCTACTCAGCTTTGCTGCGGGCCCTTCTCGGAAAGAAGGGTTCAGCACATCTGCCTCTCAAAGCGATACCTAATTCAGTGGTTGGCAGAGTCCATTTTCAGCAGTCCCCTCTCTGTTTCTGCTCAGTCAATCCCAAAGCCCTTCCAACTCATGAACCAGTATGGAAAAGGCCCCCGGCATCTAATCAATAGCTTGCCTAGGAACTCAGAGATGCTTAAAGAGCCAGGTGTAACTCTGGGGGGGAAATGTTTTCCCTACCCAGGGCAAAATACCTTTGAAACCAAAATCAGTCAAAGGGAGAAATAAAGTGGGAGGAGGCCTTTTATTGCTTACAAGCAGCCATCCACTTCTGCTCACCCCTGTCTCTTGCGAACTGGCTGCAAAAAGGGGCCCCATCCCACCCCTCTGGTCCAGATTTGCCCTCCTTACCCCTTGTAATACCCATTGATATGGAGATGGCTACTTTTCTTCACCCCTAGGAAACACCTATTGATATGGAGATGCATTAAGGCCACGTGAGAGATTCTGGAAATATTGCAATTTTACTCACAGAGAAAAATGTATGAAGTGTAGATCCCAACCAGGGCTCTGCCCTTCTGAATGTGCTCCTTATTTTTTTTTTTTTTTTTTTTTTTTTTTTATTGGCTAAACTAAGACCTTGGCAAAACAGCTGGGCCTCAAACCAGCAACCACCCAAACTTAGCTCACTGCAGGCTCTGTGCACTGTGGCCTCTCCCTGATGTTTTATACCCTCCACTTTTTTGAATGTCCTTTTTGTCTTCATAAACATCTTTTCTTACTTAATACCTCACTTCAAGTTCTGTTTTGGGTAAGAGGAGGAACTTCAGAGTCCAACATTACAGTTTCAGCCCAGCTCAACCACTTCCTAGGGGATTTAAGCATTTCAGATCGCCACTGGGCTTCAAGGTTTCTTCATTTGTAACATAGGAAGAAAAATAATTACCTCTCACATTTCTTAGGAAGATTAGCAAGTTAATATATGAACAGTGCTTACTATACATCCTAATGCACAGTAAGTACCATTTAAATTACAGCTATTATTGTGATTTTAGGAATAGTTATAATGAAGAAAAAAAAAGCAGCAATTTCATAGTATTTTGTTTTCATAGCTAGTGTCCATTTTATTCACACAGGAAACTTAGAGAAGTGGGAAGAATAACAATTCCTATCTTGACTTACAGATGAAAAGTCAGACTCATCCTGGTGAAGTGGACTGTTTAAGCTCACTCAAATTATCAGCAATATGGTCAGAGCTTGAACGAGGGTCATTTGACTGTAATCTTAATGTGTTTTCTACTCCAACTACCGTATCTTGGTCCATTTGAATAATTTGCCTTTTGCATTAATACCCTAAAGGTACTTTAGTAAAACACACACACACAAATTAACTATGTAAGAGTATTACAAAAATAATTGAAAAACTGAGGTCAAGGGGACAAGCTTTAAAGAACAATACAACAATTCAGAGAAAGAAGGGCCAAGTCTAGTGACTGCTCTTGGAAGCAGGGAGGAAAGGACAAGAAATGCAGGCACACGAGGTCAAGCTTAAAACAATAAATGCCCTGTGGGGTCTGATTCTTCATTATTTTTGTTATTCAAACAAAGACACACAGCTGTGCTGTGGACCTTTGGTCCAAACTGCATACTTCTTTATGTCTATTGTGAATTTCACTAAAGGGGCTGTGCCTATGTAACATTTTTAATGGGATAAGTGTAGGACAAAAATGACACTGAATATTCAGAACTCACGTTTATACGTAAGTTTCTTGGTTAAATGATTCAATATCTTCCACTTTTTTCTCCCAAAGCATTAAAATTAAAGGTAACAAAAAGACTTACCAACAGTGTTCCATTTTCTCAGCACCTCCCCACCCAGCTCACTCAAAGACAATTGGTGTGTGTTGATAAGGAAGAGAAAAAAAATTAAATCATTTCTAACACCAGACCCTCTATCAAGCACTTTCTATATCTTAGTACAATTTGTAAAACAGCCCAGTAAAAGAGAGAGTATTTCCCCGGCACAAGGGGACCACAAACTATGGTCCATGGACCACATCCAGCTTTTCACTTGTTTTTATAGTTTTATTAGAACACAGCCACTCTCATGGTTGAGCTGAGTACTTGCACAGGAAAGAAACGGCCCGCAGAACTATGGCTGAGCCCTGGATGGGGAAACTAAGTCTCAGTGAGAGGAAATGTTACTCAAAGTCAAATAGCTCTTAGTCTTTTGAAGGTAGAGACTATTTCAGATTTCTCCAGGTTCAATTTGAGAAGAAACCTAAAGATTTCTCTGGGGCAAACAAGATGCATTCCTTCTGAAAAGGCACTGTTTCAAGCACACTTGGCGACATCATTTGGTTGCTAACACCGGGAAGCTCTTTGCAGTTCAGAATCTGAACTGAGAGAAACAGGTCCACTGATACTTGTCAGTATCGCCCCCTATCTTATGAAAAGAAATTAATTAAAAGGAATGTTGATAGCTATCTTCTGCAAACTAGGAAAGAAACATAGATAAGTGGCTGTAATATTTTTCCGTACTAAGTCAGAGCTTTGTTTCTTTGCAAGAAAATGTGTTCCCTCCCAGAGGATTTCCTTTTAAATATGATGCCTCTTTGATGATTTTTAAAGAAATTTCCTATTGCCCTGCTCAGGCAAAAGGGATGAGGAAAGTTGCTGACTTCAGCCTTCAGGATGACAGGGAGGAAGAGAACATGGGAGGCGAGAGGAAACATCTGGGCACAGAAATGTGAAGTTGTGAACCAAGGGCGGGTCTCTTAAAATGTTTCTGTTAATATTTGCTGTGCATCACCAGATAATCCCCCATTGATTTGAGTTTTTTGGATTTTTATTTCATTCAGATCATAAATCGGAAAGTCATGAGATTATCAAGTTAAGAGAGCAATTTATATAGTGGGCAAGGCTCACAACTGTACATTAAGAAACAGAGTCAAGCCCTGCTTCCACACCAAAGATCCACGAGACTATGTAGCTACAGAAACCCCAGTCTTTATTTGAAAATGGAGGCAAATTTGGTCTTCACCTCCCCACAGGGTTGTTGTAAGTATCAAAGTAGATAACATATGTGACTGTGCTTCTCAACCAGGTAAAGTAAAAATTACCAGTATCCCTGAAATAATGACTACAATAGTGATAATGGCAAAAGTCAACTTGGGACATTTTTGAAAGAGAAAGAAGGTGGTGTTAATAATCACAGTGGGATGACCCTTTAAAGCAGACGGCCCCCAAGTCAACTGGGGACAGAGCCATAGCCATTTTTAAGCATTCAGTTTCACAGCGTGTTCAGTCTCCAAGCATCATACCCTGGTCTGAGGTCGGGGAGGGAGAATTTGTATCTATTTCCACAAACATGGCTGATATAAGAAAGTCCTAACTTGGCAAGAGAATGGAAGAGGAGAACAAGGGGAGCACAGATCCCACAGCCCCACCACAGGGGCTCTCATGCATTCTCATTAGATAGTTTACGATGTGTTATGTCCCTCAAGCTCATAATCAATTGTCTCAGACCAAGCTTTCCTTTCCCACACATTCCTCTCTTTTAAGATAATTCCTTATTTATGAAGTTATACAAAAGTACACTTCTAATTAGTTATCCCATATTTTATCTGGCAGAAAACGTGTTACTTTATCACCTTAGAGTCATTCAAATCTACTTCTACTTTCAAGCCCATTTCCACTGATTCTGCCCAGACACTTATCGTATCTTGCCTTAGCTAAGCAATAGTCATTATCCGGTTCCTCTGCATCTGGCCCCCCACCCTTCCATCTACCCCGACTTCTCTGTATGCTATGCCCACCTTAGAGCCTTCGAGCTTATGATTCCCCATCATTCTGTTTCCCAGAGTCACATAGGATAGAGCAACGGGTGCTGATATTGCAGCACTTGAATTCTGTGCACTGTAACGGAATGACGGTAGCACAAGCACGTGCTACACTGGACCCTAGAAGCTACTCGGGATCAGTGTTGTGAGTTGCACACGGTGTGGCCAAGAATACAGTCTCAGTGCTCACTCCTGAGCAGCAGGTCTAGTGTGTACACATGTTCATAAGCATTTACTATATTTCCAGAAACATACAGCTGCTTGGGAGCCCCACCAATTATAAAAAAGTACACACCTTCTTGAGGCACACTTCTTCTCAAGGGTTGTTATGCTGAAAATTATCTGAGTTTCTTTATTCTTTAGCCTTTCCATTTATGCATATGGGTACTATCATATCAGACAGATTTGCTAGGAGGGTCCCGATTTCTGAAAGCAGACTGCATACTGTAACCCCTACACTACTGCCTTGGGAGAACCCCCCATGCTGAATTCACTAAATAGCAAACTCATTTGTGAAATAGGTCTTCTGGAAATCAGAGTATCCTTATAGAACTCTGTGATATAATGATTTTATGATGCATTTAATTTCATCATATAAAATAAGACAATATTTGCTGTGAAAATGTGAGTACGATATATGAATGCTGTATGGAAGTCATAGTATTATAATACAATCTGGGGAACACCTTTTACTATTCTTGGTTTTGTTACTGATGTCTGCCTGCTCCATATGCACTCAGTTCATCATCTATTAATACTTAAAAGTTAACTTATTAGAAAGAAATTAGGGGAGAATATCCCATAATTGAAAAAATTCTAAAAATTAACTTAGCTTTCTCTGTATGTTTTTAAATGTTTACATGGTTGAGTACCTTGCTCCTATATTTCCCAGATATATTATTTACGATGTTTGTATAAAATCCTTTAGTTTAAAAGATGAGGAAATTTTTAAAAATAAGATTTATTTCATGATTACTACACACTAAAGACCTGAGAATGAAATCTTATGCCACATTTACAGCAAAATTCTTGCTCTGTTTTGTTTTGTTTTCTTCAAAGTAGAAAAGGCCAGAAGTGACACTTAGGGATGTTGGGAAAACATATAACAGAAATATGATCTAGTCATAATGGGCATTTTGAGCCAGCCACATAGACCAGCACTAGAAATAGAATGAGTCAAGTTTCTGGCACAAGACAGTGCAATTCAGGTAACTGGAGGATATGGCAAGGAGGGGTCTACATTTCTGGAAGCATATTTAGTGTGAAAAGGAAATTGACACAAAAGGTCATGGATGAGTTACCTTGTATTGCAGTGTAATCTTGATACCCTGCAAACAAGCAGCACCAATAATTCTGAAGAACTCAGGATGTGGAGTCGGAAAAGCAAGGTTGCATCCCAGCTCTGCTCCTCACATGCTGAGTTATACTAGCTATTAATTAACTGCTGCCAGTCTCAGGGTTGTATTTGCTTAAGTGATAATAATAATAATAATAATAATAATAATAATAATAATAATAATAAAATAAGCTCAACAAATTTTTGTAGGATCAAACACATAAAAATTGCTTTGTATATAAAAAACATGTTGCTAACATGTAAATGTTTGACACCAACAAACATACAAGAGTGATGAGTTATAGCATAAGGGTGATCTTGTTTTTTATGTTAATACTTCACACATGGAAATTCTCTGAGAAAAGACCATCACTTAAATATATGATAAACCCATTGAAAAGATCAGACCCTTTGTTAAGCAGAAAGACAGACATGAGCAGGGTGGAGAGAGAATAAAGCCAGTAAAGTCCATTTTAAAAAGGACTCACAGAGTTAACCAGATAAAACCAGAGAGCCAGAAAAGACTCACAGAGTTAATCAGCTGAAGTCTCAAAGGCCAGGAATGACTTGGAATGTCCAGATATTCCCCAAATGAAAAACAATTCCCCAGATTAAAGTATCAGAGCATAGCCCATGCCTTCACTGTACCGATTAGATCAGGTCCCCGGGGCCAACAGTTGTCAATCAAGGACTTCTCTGCCCCGCCTCATGAGGGAGCGCGGGGGAAATGGGACAGGTGTCATGACATTGCAAAATCTACTTAGTCTGTGAAAAAGGCCCAGATTATTCCTTAATTTAACCTGTATGCTGTTCTTCCTCCTCTTCCAGCCCCATAATCAAATAAGTAACTTTGTAACCAGACAGGAGATGGACCTCCGAAGTTTAAATAAATTTATGTAGAAATAAATTTACGGAAAGAACGCCAAGATCCAGACCAACAGTCACCTAAATAACCCTATTCTTAAAACAAAACTTCAAAGGAAATAGGAATCCCCTGTATACATCACGCCTTATGCTAACTCCTTACCCAAAAGTCTCCAGATTTAAGCACAAGTCTTCACTTTGTCTCTGTTCTACTCCAGATAAGTAGGGAGGGGCTGCTGGGAGCTCTGATTTGGGCTTACAAATTCCCATTGCTTGGGTAAACTGGACAGGATTGCAGCTTTATGATTATGCTCTTTGGTAGCCTGCCTGAAAATCTCCTTTCTTTGTCTTGGGGAAGCTCTCAGAACATAATCTCACTCCATCCAGTGCTCCCCCAGATCCTGGGATGGGAGGGATTTAGTTCCCATGCCCTGCAGATTCAAGCAGACACTGGAAGGCAGGTGGCCCTGGTTTTAGGAGTTGGGGAGGGATTTGTCCTCCGCCAGGTAGGAGTTCAGTGAGCTTTCCTTTCCTCCCTTTATTCTTCTTTGTTTTCTGCTGCCTACATGGCAGCTGTCATTCCCTGCTATTCTTGCTTTAATGAATTTCTTCCTTATCTTTCTCTCTTACTTCCCTGCATCTCCAAACCAATTTCTTCCCAACACCTTGGTCATATAAACTAGACCAGAGTTAAGCACTGAAAGATTTCAGATATGCCCCTGAGTTATGGAATAGCCACCACTAGTGCAATTGCCTTCATCAGAACAATACCTTAATTTTATGTCCATATATACAACAGTCTTTTCTTTAGGCAGGCTAAAAATCCTTTTATTTGAAAGTTTAGGTCAATCTCGCTACTCTGTTTTCTTCCAGCACCTCCTCCTGTGTGCTCTTCAAATCACCACCAGCTCAGGAAATCACAGAACAATGGAAAACAGTTATTGCCCACAACTCTGTATCCGCTGCTGCCCTCTGATTGCTATGTGTCTGTGTTGTTTCAAGTTCAGCGTTCTCACTTCACACCGAATGCCTTTCCTGTGACAAGTAAAATGCATGGGGGCAGGAAGGAGGGAAATAATTTTTCTAATAAAATTATTTGATGTTTTATTGTGTTTTCTCTTCCTCAAGTTTAAAGATACTCAGTAAGTAAAGAATAAACATTCTTGAAGATTCTTTTCCCCTGAAGAGGAAGGAGATATTAAAAGTTTTCGCATTGGAAGGTGACACTGAGTTTTCAAAACAGTGTGCAGTACAAGCAGTTGGCCTGCAGCGACAGCACAGGTTAGGAAGACACAAGGCCTGGCCTCACAGGTTGACTCCGGCTTGTGCAAGCCACGCTGCTCTGCTCAGAGGACTTGAACTCTGTGAACTGCACTTGCATCGTCAGTAATTCATACTTCATTGGTGTGTAAGAGTTGAAAATGTTCCATAAAACATCAAGTACTGTGCAAGCATTAGTTATTATTGTTATGACTTTTTTATAACTTCTATAAGGAAAAGAGTGTGGAAGTTATAACTAAGAATTCTAGTTACTTTACAATTCCATAAACAATATCATGAAAAACCTTAAATGCTAAGATTAAGGATCATACATATTCAATAGGGTTTATATATGTTTATATATATATTCATTTATTCAAAGCAAATAATATGCTCACTAAAATTGGCCACAGTTGTAAATACAATGACCATTAATGCTATGAACTACACATCAACCCAGCTCATAAAAGAACTGTATTAAATAAAATGTTTCTAGCTATATAATATCTAGAGACTATTGTGCTAAAACACACATGCACAGGAAACAGCATTAAAAATAAAAGGAAATGAAGATGTTAATGAGACAAAGTCAAGGTGGAAATTCCTCCAACACTATGGGGGAGGTTAAGCAGTAAGGAGCCTGGGGTCTTCTTAGGTCATAAGCTGAGGCCTGGCCACTTTAATTCAGGAGAAATTTAAGTGCAATAGACCAGATTCCAGGACCACATTTGACTCTGTAGTGGGAACATTTTCAGATCAATGTATTCTCCCTTACCCAGCGCAGATGACAAAGTTCGTTTCTGAAATCCCTTAAGAGCCCACTTAGCCTGGCTTTGGGCCCCTTGTGGAGTGGCACTAGCCATGCCGTGAGAGCTGCCTCCCATGGATGGTGAGGGCCCACATTCCTCAGGACTGCATGGGCACATGAAGTGGGACAATCCTTCGCTACATGGAGTGTTCTGTGTACTGCAGGCCATTGTGATTCTTTTTTCCACTGCCAAATTCTAGTAAGGTCTCACAGTGAATCAAAAAAAAGTGTTCACATATTTCCATATGTTTGCTGGGAGGAATTATCACTGATGTTGAGAACTTCTGTATTTGAAATAATTGTTGCTGAAGTTGGATTCTTAAGAGGAAACTGAGAATACCTTTCTCTTTTCTGAACTGACTATACCCTTAGACAGAGAAGAAATAAGGTGTCAGTAGTCAAAAGATGAAGGGCTTTGTTGTAGACATCTACAAAGAACCTAAACTCCTGTATTTTTGTTTACATAATCCCTGCCTGTCACTGTAGGTTAACAGGGGTCCGGATTTAACTTTCCAAGTACCCAGGGAAATGAGGGTGAAGGTCTGAAATTTACTCATCAACCTAGACATGTGCATCTGGATTTGTGATGGGCGTGAAGATTTTGATTTCCTATGGACAGCAGGCTGAGCAGGAACGCCAGACGGCCAGAGGTAGCTGCAGAACACCGGGCATCCTGCATGCGATCTCACATTTCCCTGGACCAGTTCTCGAGCTCAGTTGGCCATGTTGTTCTGGCTACCGAGCCCTTCCCTTGTTTCGACCATTTTTGAGTCTGGTTCTCCAGCCTCCCTGCAAATCTGTGAATCACTCCCTATCTTTTCAGTAAATACTTTTTCTACCTAAGGAAGCTCTAGTTGGTTTGTATTATGAACTGCACGCGTGTGTCCCCCACCAAACTTGTATGTTGAAACCCAATGGGACGATATTAGGACATAGGGCCTTTGGAAGGCCATTAGTTCATGAGGATGGAGCCCACATGAGTGGGATTCATGTTCTTACAGGAAGGGACCTCAGAGACCTTGCTTCCTGCCTCTGCTCTTGGCCATGTGAGAATACAACCAGAAGTCTGCCATGTGCTGAACAGGGAGAGGTCCCTCCTGGAACACTGGACGTTCCAGAAATTGGAGAAATAGAGGTTCGCTGTTGAAGCCACCCCATGTATGGCACTCTGTTATAGCAGCCTGAAGTGATGAAAACAGTTTGTGTTATTTCACCCTAAAGCCTGGGTACTGTACATAACTTGTAAACCACTGCAGGGGATTCAGCACAGTATTGTGTATGAGAAGGACCACACCTGCGGCGGGCTGGGAGGTTTTCCCCACGTAGTTAATACTTCCAATCGCTCAGTAAGCACTGGCTGTGCACTGTTACGTGCCAGGTGCTTCAAAGGTAAAGCTGACTCAGATTGAGTTCATGTCAAGTTGATCCCTGTCTCCTAAAGGTGGGAAAGCCACCAAACGTTTCCATTCACACCTAGTGCTAAGACAGAGGCATGGTGAAGCATTTTTATAAATTGTGACTCCTGGCCTTCGGGTGGCTATATGAATTGCAAATGTATTATTCCAATTCATGGTCCTTCTTTTTACTTTTTTATGGTGTCTTTGATGTAGAGTTTATTATATTATAATTTGTGCTTCTGTGTCATGTGTAAAATAGTGTACTTTTGGAACCCAGGATTACTAAAATGCTTCCTATATATTTTTTTCTCAAAGTTTTTTTTATTCATTTTTAAAAATTAGTTAATTTTTCCCAAATCTGTTGAAGCAATTTTATGGTGGTGCATTTCCCTTAATAGATTATTGAGGTGAATTACTTTAAAATATTTTCTACTAGTAAGCCTTATGGACATTCCTGGAATATACCAAATCAGTTTTGATTTTGTTCATATGTCACTGAAATCAATTTTTTAATTTTTTGTTTAAAAGTTTTACATTTATGTTCAAAAGTGAGACTGCCATAAAATTTTTATTAATCATTTGTCTTTGCCTGGTTTGATATCAATATTATTTCAGCCTCTGTGATAACATGAGTTATAAGCAATACATATTTGGTTATTCAGATGACCGAATATATATTTCCCAGGTATATTTGGTCTTCATCCACAGGTCCTGAAAACAGTGCAGAGCCTTATAGGTAAAATGAGTGTCTTGTCATGTTAATGAGAGACTTTTGGACCTCACCCAAGAGACAGGGTTTGAATTAGCCAATGGCCAGTGATTTAATCAATCATGGCTGTGCAATGGAGCCCTCACAAAAACCTGTGAGGGGAGCCTACCGCTGTCTTGCATCCTGCTTCTCTGTTGTAGAGCCTCCATACCTGTGGGACCAGAAAGCGTCCATATGCCACTGAGCCAGGCCCCAACCTCCACAAGGATAGAAGCTCCTTTAGTTGGGATCTTGCCCTATTATCTCTTCATCTGGCTATTAACCTGTATCCTTAATCAAACTGGTAAGTTTAAGTGTTTTCCTGAGTTCTGTGAGCTTCTCTAGCAAATTAATAAGACCTAAAGAGGAGGTCCTGGAACCTCCAATCTGTAGCCAGTTAGGCAGAAGCACAGGTGATTGCCTGGGGTTTGCAGCTGACATGGGGGATGGAAGACAGTCTAACAGGACAGAGCCCTTGACCTGCTGTCTCTGGGCAGATAGTGTCAGAACTGAGTTGATCTCTTAGACACCCTGCTGGTGTTTGAGAATCGCTTGGTGTTTGATGGGAAGACCCCCATCCCCTCCACCTCCTCAAACACACACACATGTGCACACATGCACTGGAATTGTGTCCGGAAACCTGAAAAGAGTTGCACTACTATTGCTGTGTATAAATAAAAACACAGCCTCATAAAATAAATTCAGATAGATTACCTGTTTGCCAATTCTGTGAAATGCTGGTGTAAGTTTGTAATGAATTCTTATCCTGATTGTTTGCTAATATTTGCCTGTAAAATCTTCTGAGCAAGTTGCCATTTTTTGTGTGTGTGCGGCTACATTTATCCATTTATTTCTTGACAATCACTGAATTCTTGCTGAAATAGTCATGTATTTTAAGTTAAGAAAACACATTACTTATGCCATTCATTATTCCACCTCCCCCCCACCCCACCCCCCACACACAGCATCCCTGTTCTTTGCTCTAATTCTTCTCTTGACAGTTCCTCTTCTGTGTGTCCCTTCCAGGCATTTCTTTTTTATATAACTGTCTGATCTGATTCTGTCCCAATTTGCTGTCCTAAAGAAGTTTGAAGGACTCTAGGGAATGGAGAGGACCAGGGTTCAGGAAATGGCCTTTCAATATTGGCAGGGAACTGAATGCTCCTGTCTTACTGAAACACCCACTAGCCAATTCCTGAGTCTCTTGGGAGGAATGGAAGGTCTCTGCTGCGAAATCACTTGCCAAGAATGAAAGAGCACCGAGTCCATGCCCGGCTGAAAGCCAGGAGCTGAGATGAGTAAGGCAACGTCCACATCCTGTGTCCTGCCCAAGGTTTCACAGTCTTTTTAGGAGATGGACATTTTATAAGCAAACAATTAGAGCAATGAGATAGAGTGGAAATGAGAACCAAGACAAGATCCAACACGAGAGGATGTCACTGTGGAGTCGACTTGTTCCTTCAGATCTTAGATGGACAACTATTTGCCCAGGAGCATCCTTAGCCCTGAAAATCTCAACACCTGGAAAATTCCTCCGTCCCTGGCAAACTGGGCGGATTCTACCCTATCTAGACCTCGAGTGCAGGACTAAACCCAAACAGAGCAAGAATCAAAAGTGTATCTTTAATTGACATATGATCTGAATAACCACAAACAAAAGTAGATTTTCACCAGGAGTAGGGGGTGCAGATGGCAGGGCCTATTTGCAGGACAGGGGGACACAGGGCCTATAGTAAAAAGTCACATTGAGGGGAGTCACCTGTTTCGGACCCTTGGTCAGTACAAGGTGATCAACAGGAAGGAGTTAAGAGATCTGGCTCTGAAATAGCATGAGCACCATTGGGAAGAGTCCAAATTGCTTTGCACCCTTGTATATAAAGGCCCTTTACCCCTACTTGGCAGAAGTGTCTGCATCTTTATTATCAGGACACAGGGTCATGCAGGACAGAATACCTCAAATCCCTGCATTCTCATCAGAGTGGGCAACACCTTCGCTGTGTGACCTCAGGCAAGAACCTAAAATTCTCCTGGCCTTGGCATCTTCCTCTGTAAAAGAGAAACAGCAATACTCATTCTATTGCTTTTATAGTGAGTCAGGGGGAAAATGCCGGTGACTGGGCTCTAGGAAATGTCAGGCAATGAGCAGAGGTAGGTTTGGAATTTGTCGCTGGAGTGATTGGATGGCTAGTGGTGTAAGAGAAAACTGACGGAAAAGAGAGGAGGGCCTGAACTCATTAGTGATTGAAGTTGCCGCTAAATAGTCTGTGCATCTTCAGCAAGGCTCTGTAATAGGTCTTAAACTTGAGATAACTCGGCAATAGCAAAGCTCAGCACAGTTTAAGTTAACTGTATGTAATTTGCATGTGAAATGGATCAGTCTGTGACCTCAATGCCAAGGAGAGCTATATTTAAACTGACACAGAAGTGAGACTAACTTAACAAAAGAGTTAGGGACCATGAGGCTGATATAGCATTTTTAATTAAATGGCAGCTAGGCACATTTCTCTCTGTGGGCTTTAATTTCCCTGGCTCCCAGCACTGAATACACCAATGTTTCTATTTGCTTTGAGATACCAACCTGTTGACCAAAAGGGGCTGCAGGTGCCATTCTCACCTACGTATCTCCAAACTTTGCTATCAGCTATCTCTTGCCTATTTCCAAGATGTCTGCTCTGAGCACCGTAAATGGGACTGTGATCATGGTGTGTTTGTAGAGAAGCTTGGGGGTCACTTTGGCCTATCTAATTTTTCATTTTGTTACAATGAGGTTAGAGATGGCACCGAGTCTGTCGATAGAGCCAGCACACTGTGTGCCTGTGGCCCACCGATTTTGTACTAGCTTAGGATTCTGGAGTTTGGTTTCCAGTTTGAGGTCTGCCGGTGTGACCCTGGGTGAACCCCTTACACACTTTGACCCTGGACCAAAGTTTTGCATCTAGAAGTGGAGGATGGTAATTTTACAACTCTTCCAGCTATTGGGATGCAAATGAAGAAATAATGGTAAATACACTTTTGTAAACTACAGTTGCTACCAGGGATATGAGGCTTAGAGAAATGGAATAATAAAAGTGTCAGGTGATGAATCAGAAGTCAAAGTCTGATTCCTCACCTGCAGGTCGGATAATAATTGATATGACAGCATCACTATTTTGGAATAGTTAAGAGTTTGGCTCTGGAGCCAGAATGCCTAGATTCAAATCTTATGGCCAAAATTTTCCAGCCCAGTGTGTGATATTAGGCGGGCCACTCAAATATGCTTCATTTCCTCATCTCTTTAATGCTGATGATATTAATTGACAATGATATTGACAAAATAATATTAATAGGTATTAATAAGGTCTACACTGTGTAGTTGATATGAAGATTAACTGAGTTAAAAATCTGTGAAGCACTTTTATCGGAGTCCCGCTCGTTGAAATCCATCAATCCATGTGGGCCGTTGTATTTACTTTAGTTATATTTTCTGAAATGAAAACAATTAGGATATCAACAACTCCAGCATAAAATAATGCATCTTAAAATATTTTGTCAAGTTCAAAAGATGGTTTGAATACCACTGGTATGTGTGAATAGATATTGGTGAATTCACTTGTGCTCTATGAGGTGGCATTCCTAGATCTGAAGTCTCTCTCATTCTCTCATATAATACCATATTCAGACATAGACACCCCTGCCCTGCATGCTCACAATACACATTCACACAAATGCCAAAAGTATTAGAATTCCGGTCATTTTCAGTGCAGAATTTACTTATTTTGTCAATATTAAACCTGAAAGAAAAAAACTAGGGTCTCCCAGAGAGTCATTAATATATTTTATTTCTAGGATGGCCTCTATCCCCCAAAGATAATTCATTTGCAAGTCATGGGTCATTAACCATGAACAAGAGAAGTCTTTTCCCCATTTTGGGTATTTTTTCAGCTACTCCAAATCTAAGAGGAACTTGGGCCAGTGTTTCCTTTGTAGCAAACATTGTACAGGTCAACAATGACACAAAAAATAAAAGTGATGGGTCCCTGATGTTAAGGAGAATATAGCCATATGGGAGACTAGGGGGATACAAAGTAAATGTGGCAAAAATCTTCTGAAGGAGGTGATATTTGAGCCCTTGCCCCATGAAGAACAGCAGAGGTACATCAGGGTTTCAGCGCCTGCCGCCAGTCAGCTGCGGGTTGGCACATACCCTGCTCAGCTCCTCTAAGGCGTCCAACCTGCAGGAACATTCCCGACCTGCACTGTGGGCAGAAACGCAAGGGGGACTGAGCTACAATATGTGATGGCACAGCACTTACAGTGCTGACTCTGATGTGGAAACCATCAAGTCCACTCACATCCCTTGACTAAAGCACGGCTCATGGCCACACCCATGTCAAAGAAGCACAGGAATGTATTCCTCCCAAAGGGCAAGTCCCATGACAGTTGAAGGGGCCATGTAATCCAATTTAAGAAAAGAGTGAAGGGTCGAGAACAGAAACCTAACCAGCATAGTGATTTTTATTAAAGAATAGATAAATACACTTGGGCTGAGGCATGCGGAATTAAGGAAGATGAGACCGAAGCCTCACAAGCCACAATCCTCATGGGTAAACCCAGCTGACGTAGTTGCAAACTTTGAAGCTGTTTAGCTCTTTTACTCTGTTCCCCAAAGCTAATCATTTACTGAGTAATAGTAATTCCATGTGCAACACTTGCAATGCATGTTTAGTAAAGTACTCAGCATATTGTTGGTGTTCATTATTTAGTTAATGAATGAATGAAAGTATGACTGAATAAATGAATGATTGTAGTGCCAGCCTTTGCCTGGAAAAGCTCACATGGTCACACTTGAGAGTAATTGCTTGCATAAGCTGCTCCTACTCCGCTAGTCTCAATAAGGTCATGGAAGGTGTCATCTCTAACTCCTTGGAACCTGACATAGTTGTTGGCACATAGGAAGTGCTCAGTTATATTCTCTGATCCTAATTACCATCAGCATGATGTCATGACTACGTTGTATATGATAACTGAAGCCAAGAAGTGTGGAATAACCACAGGCTGGCTGTGTCACATACCACACTGAGTAACTGCCAACACTAGAATTCAACAGGTTAGGCTGTCTTTAATCATAAATCATGCTTGTTACACAATGCCATGATGATTCCTAAAAATCAGTTGCAAGCTGAGAGAAATTATTTTTTGTATGAATGAGAAACAACATGTAAAGAACTTGTGCAAGTTAATAAATACAACCCAGTAGAAACATGGGCAAACGTTTTAAAGAGGTTTGCCATAAAACAGAAAAAACTTATGGTTTATAGAATATAAGAAGACATTCAGCCCCATTAGGGATGAGGAAAACACAGTTCAAGACCAAAATACGCTACTCTTTTATCTTATTTGATTAGCATAAGTTAAAAAGTTTGGCAGTATCCATGAATCGACAAGTCAAAGGAGACCTTGACAATAACTGTAAGATGTTCTTTTGAATCATATTCTTACCTCACTCCACATCAAGTAACCATCATTCTAAATTCTCTGTGAATCATTCTTTTGAGTGTTGGAAAGGCAAAAATTGACAGGATCTCTTCTAGGTTACTGGTGAATGTATAAATTGGTTCCATCACTTAAGAAAATAGTTGGGAATTACATTATAAAATTATATATTCAACCACAATGAAAAGTAGCAATTTTGCTTCTACATAAACATCCAAGAGAATCTTTTAAACACATTCACCAAACATAAATCCAAGACATTATTCACAGGAGTATCTCTGAAATTAGCAAACAGCCCAATGCCCACAGACAAGAGAACAGATGAATAAACTGATGTATATTTAGTTATTGGTGTGATAGCCTAAAAATAAATAAAGCACCACAAGGTGTAACAATATAGATGAGCCACACTAATATGTTTAAGTGAAAAACCAAATTGCAAAATGTTATGTACGATGTAGACCTCCTTTTTAAAAAGTCAAAACAATGCATGTAAAAATAAGTAACTTCTTGAACTATCATATAAAAATGGGAAAGTAAAAGAATGATACACAAAGAATTTGGGATGGTGGTTACTTGACGTGGGGTGAGGTAAGAAAAATACTCAAGAGGACTCCTTACAGTTATTGTCAAGGTCTTGCCTTGACTTACAGATTCGTGAACATTTATGATATTATTTCAAATTAATTATTTTTAAAACTTTAAAAGAGAGTAAACCATGAACCAATGATACATTTCATGGCCAAGGATTATAAATGATGCAACTGCACTTGAGGCCATTCAAAACTAAAAGGAAGTAAAAGCCGTAAGTGTAATCTAAGTACCTAAGCTTAGAGTTAAAATGGAATATTGATCTGAGAGGAAATTCCCTACTCCTTAAAGTCCTCTTCAGTTAGTTCAAGTCCAGGTGTGGGAGGAACGTCATCAGATGGGGCAGAAGGGAGTCCCTAGGACCTGGGCATGCATATTGTGGGTCAGAAACTGGTGAGACAAACAGGAATCAGGAAGACACAGGTGACATTGACCAGGGCTGGGCCGTAGCTTAACATCCAAAAGGCTGACCGACAGTCACTGGGACACAGGTGAAAGGAGAGGTCAGATGGGCTCAACGCTGGGGTTAAACCTTCAGGAATTGAAGAGTCACAGGAAATGAAGAAAATGCTAGTAAGTGCAGAAGAACAGTTAATGGCGAAGCTGTGTGGTGAACTGGAATAAACGCTAAACTAGAAACTAGAAGACTCTGTTCTTCAACTCTGTCGCTGTCTATTAGGCTTTTGTGCAAGTCATTTTCTCTGGCTAAGTTCCAGTTTCTTCCTAGGATGTCTATTTCCTTTACAGAGATTTTTGTGAAGCTCAAGAGAAAAAATATACAAAGACAGCTTTGGATATTATAAAATACCTAATAAAAGTGAGAAGTTGTTAGTATTTTACTTATTAAAGATATTAAAGATTGAATAATATGAGAACTGCCCAGAAGCCCCTGTTGTTTATAGGTGCCATTCCTTGTCTGCCTCGATTAGTGGATTACAAATTCTTAAAAGGCCAAAATACATTCTGTGATATACCGTTTGCAGCTAGCTCTCATTAACCATCCTCTGTATGCTGTTAAGTATTAAGTCAGTTAATGGAATAATTACAAACAGCTTTAGCGCTGGTCTCCTTTTAACCCAACCACACAGCAGATCATAGTTTCACAGCAGGATTCCTTTCAACCCATCCTCTGCATAGGTGACACTCTAGCCTTCCTGAGAGAGGAATATACCTATACAATTCTGCTTAAAAGTCCATTGAGCTTTCTAAAGTCTAAAAGAAAAGAAAAGCTCAAATTCCTTAGCATGATTTTCAACTCTCATAACATAGCCTGTCTTCTCTTTACCTTTTCTTGTCCGCTGCTAAGTCATACTGATCAGCTCAGTTCTAGAATATGTGTCATGTTCTTCCCAAGCCTGCAGTATTTCATGTCCTTCCTCATGCCTGGAATTCTCTTACCGATCTTCACTCTACTCCAGGCAAGCAAGTTTACTCGAACAGTTGAAGCTCACACATCTCTTCTTGTCGACTCCAGGCAGAGTGCAGCCTTGTCTCTGCTGATGCCCACCACACCTCATGGAATGATCTGTTTATGTGTCTGTTCTCATGGCAGAGAACATGCTCAGCTCTTAGCTCCAGCACCCACCACAGTGCTTAGAAACAGAGGACAAGCTCCAAATATGTTTAATGCCAGAACAGAAGAAAGAATCTTGCCTTTTCTGGTCTTAGCACAGGAGATGTTTGTGGTAGGGAGCCTGAGAAAGCATTTTCTGCGGATCTTTACATAATAACCCCTTTGGAGAAAAAGGAAAAAAATGTAAGTACTGATAGTTTGAACTTTTCAAATTTGCCCAGCCCTCAAAAACTTACTGTCTGTGCAACTCTGAGGCTGTGGAATTTAATTGGATTATATCAAACAGTAGTTTGTGGCATGTGAAATACGTGGAGGTGGGTGATTGATGTGGAATCTTGGAAAAATCACTCTAACATGTCAGAAGGATAAATGGATTAGTGAGAATTATTATTTATAGTCATGGGGGTGGTTTTGCATTAACCAAGCCAAATCAAAGCCTTATTTAATGGAAATCTACCTCATACCCAACTCCTTCCCTAACTAAATATTATTGCCAGTAAGGCCAGTGTAGTCAAGTAGCTCAATTGTGTTGAATTTCAGGCTATTACATCTGCTTCCTTTAACATTTCAGAATATTTTTTACTGCACTTGTTTACAAAAATGCTACCCTGAATGATATATTTTTCTATCACTAGAAATAAAAATTCCCAAAGAATATATAAATATATCTTTCCCTAGTCTTACGGTTTTTAGCATTTTAATTTTTAAGTCTGTAAGTTCTAGTCTATAAATTGGTTTTTTTTGTTTGTTTCTTTGTTTTAGGTCTATAAGTTCAGTTATGGACTGAATTGAGCCCCCCACCTCATTTTCCTTATGTTGAAGCCTTACCCCTCAACATGTTTGGAGATGGGGTCTGTATGGAGGTGAGTAAGTGTAATGTGGTCATAGGGTGGGGTCCTAATCCCCTAAGACTGCTGTCCTTGTAAGAAGGGAAAGAGGTGCCAGAGCCCACTCTCTCCGTGCGCACAGAAGAAAAAACCATACAGGGACCCAGGGAGGAGGCAGCTAGCTGTCTGCAACCAGGAAGAGAGGCTTCCCAGAAACCAGTTCTAAAGGCACCTTGAACCTGTACTGTCAGCCTCCAGAACTGTGAGAAAGTACATTTACGTTGTTCAAGCCTCACAGTCTGTGGTATTCTGTACAGTAGCCTGAGCGGACTAAGACAGTTACATACAGTGGCACACATAGGCTCGCATGGATACTGCAGTTTCTTATCATATGCAAATTCTCACGTGACCCCTCCCTAAAAGAAACAACCCTGAAACTTCCTGGCTGCCACCTTCCAAGAAAACATGACCTCTGCCTCCTACCCAGAGGCCATTGTTCCCATATCTTTCACCATAGATTAAGTTTCGTTTGTAATATAATGAAATCTTAAAATACATACAACTTTCAGGCTGAATTCATTAGCTCAACATAATGTTTTTAAGATTCATCCATGTCATTTCATGTATCAATAGTTTGTTTATAGTAGATAAATAGATTTATAAAGTGGAATACCACTGAGAAATATATGTTATGTCTATTATATATGCATTTTAATATATAATCATATATAATATAATAACTATATATATAAATACACTCATATGTAGTTCTGAGTGGTTATTTCACTTTATAAATGTATAATAAGGTTTTTTATCAACTGTCCTTTCAATGGAATATTGAAGTTATTTTTATTCTTTTTTCTATTATGAATAAAGCTGCTCTGAAGATTCTTGTAAAAATCTAGTTGTGGAATATGTTTTCATTTCTCTTGGGTAAATACCAAGGAGTGGAATAATTTGATCATTGGATAGTTGTATATTTAACTTCGTAAGAAACTGCCAATGTTTTACAAAGTGTCTGTGCTATTTTACACTCTGAAAAGCAATGTATAATTCTAACTGCTCCAATTCAGATCACCAACATTTTGGTTTATGGTTTTAGCTACTCCTGTGGATATGTGTGGTCTCTTACTGTGATTTAAATTTGTTTTTCCTTAGTTCAGCATTTCAGAAAAAAAATTTCAATGTGCTTATTGGCCTTTATATATCATCCTTTTTAATTCATTTTAGTTGCAGGGATTTGTTCTAGAAACAAATCCTTTCTCAGGTGTCTGTGGAAATGATATTGCTTTCCAGTTTGTGGCCTGCCTTTTCATTTTTTTAACAGTCCTTTGACATACTGGAAAGTTTAATTTTGATAAAATTCAATTTGTTATTCTTTTACTATTTCCTGTGTTGGTTTTCAAAGAAATCTTTGTCTATCCCTCAGTCACAAAATGTTTCTCTTATGTTTTTTTTCTGAAAATTTATAATTTTTGCTTTTAAATTTAAGTGGTCATTCAACTTAATTTTTGTATATAGTATAAATTAGCAGTTGAGATTCATTTTATTCCACACAGATATCCAATTGTTTGTGCATAATTTATTTAAAATAATTAAATTTTTTCACTGAACTAATTGGTTGGCTTTTGCTGAAAATTAATTGACCCCATAATTATGATTGTATTTGTGGAAACTGTTATCCATCACAAAGATCTATTTGCTTATCTCTATACAAAGTTTACACTCTCTTGATTACTGAAGCTTTATATTGAATTCAACTTTCTTCTTTTTCAAAATAGTTTTGGCAATTCTAAGTTTTGACATGAAAATTTGGCTTACAAATTACTCCAACAAAACCCTATTGTAATTTGCTTCAAATTGTGTAGAATCTATTGATCAACTCGGGAAGAACTGACATTGAAAAAATGTTTACTCTTCAAAAGTGTGAATACGGTATATTCTGCTTTTATTTAGATTTTAAAATTTATTTCAGCAATGTTTTATAGTTTTCACTAATGTCTTATATAGATCTTTGGCTAAGTTTGTTTCTAGCATTTCATTTTTTTATGCCATTGCAAAAAGCATAGTCATTTTTCAGTTTGTTCATTTATTTATTATCTTCCTGCTTACAGAACTGGAGTACATGAGGAGTGCAAGTGGTATGAATGGACACCCTTGTCTTGTTTCTGATCATGGTTTCACCATTAAATATGATGCTAGATGTAGATTATTCACAGAATGCCTTTATTTGGTTGAAGAAATCCAGTGTGTTCCATGTTTGCTGAGAGTTTACATCAATTTTTTTTTCATTTATTTAGATGATTATACAGTTTTTTACCTTTATGTGTCAATAATGGTGAAATATACTGGTTTATTTTGCAATGTCAGACCAACCTTGCATGCTTTGGATAAATCTGATTTGATTAGGGCATATTATCATTTTATATATTGTCAGGAATAATTAATTTTTAAGGGTTTTGTGTCTGTTCATTAGAGATATGAGTCTTGTGTTTTTCTTTCTTGTAATATGTTTGTCTGGCTTTGATATTCTGGTAATGATGCTTCATAAAATGAGCTGGGATGTGCTTCTTTCTCTATTTTCTGATATAATTTGTGTAGTGCTTTAAATCTTTGCTCTAGTTCACCAGTGAAGCTATTTATGCCTGAAATTTCCTTTGTGGAAAGATACTTAAATGCAAATTAATTTTCTCTAGTAGATATATGGCTGTTCCAATATTCTCTTTTTTTCTTGAGATAGTTTTGATAAACTGTGTCTCAAGGAATTCTTCCATTTTACCTAAATGGAAGAGCTTATTGGCATAAAGGGCTTCATAACCATGTTTTACAATTCTTTTAATATTAGTAGATTCTTAGTGTTCATTCCTGGTATTGGTAATTTGTGTTTAATCTCTTTTCTTTCATTATCAGTCTAGCTCACAGGATGTCAACCTCATTGCTGCTTTTCAAGAAATGCTTTTTGCTTTTGTTGACTTTCCGTATTGTTTGTTCTTTTCAATACAGTTCTGCCCTCATCTTTATTATTTCCTTCCTTCTACTTAATTTGCATTTAATTTACTCTTATTTTTCTAGCTTCTTAATGTTTAAGCTTAAAGTATTAATTTTAAACCTATATTATTTTATTTGAAGCCATAGATTTTTCTTTAACCAGTGCTTACCTGCATTCTACAAATTTGTTTTAATATGATAGTCATTGTATAATATTAGAAGTTATTTTGTATTTTTAAAATTATCTTTATCATTTTTAATTTTGTATTTGGTATGAGTTGATCCTAAAAAATCCTAAGTCATACTAAATATTATAAATTATTTCTTTAACTCATGAGTTGTTTTAAAGACTTTTCATTTAATTGCCAAATATTTGACTGTATTTTCAGGTATTTTAAATTGTTTTGTCATAGAATTTCATCATGGACAGACTCTGTATTATTTAATTTGCTAAAAATTTGTTGAGTTGCTTTAAGGCCCAGCACATGGACTATCTTGGTGAATTTTTATAACACTTGAAAATACTATGCATTTTATGCTTTTTGGGTATTCTATAAATATCAATTGTATTAAGTAAGTGGATAATGTTTTTTAGTTCTTTTTTATCCTTAGTGATATGTTGTGGACTCTTTCAACCTTTTTCTGAGAAAGAAACGTTAAAAATCTAAAATTATAATTTGTTGATTTTTTAAAATTTTATATTTATGGATTTAATTCTATCAGTTTTTATTCATATATTCTAATGCTCTATGTTTTATACATTTTAAAGATTCTTATATCACCTTGAAAAATTTACACTTTTATCATTATAAAATTCTCCTCTTTATCACTGATAGTACTCTTTTGTTTTAAAATCTACATTGTCTAATATTACTATGGACTGTCTTATAATTAGTGTTTACAAGGTATATCTTTTTCTACCACTTTACTTTTAATTTATTTATTTCTTTAGAGTTAAAGTATATTTCATGTAAACAGCACACTATTGGGTCTTATTTATCTAGTCTGCTAATGTTTACCTAGTTTTTGTTATTGCTACTTTTACAGGCAAATAATATGTCCCATATCCATTATCCATCCTAACCAAAATGGAAGTGCTTTCCTATTTGTTTTGAAATTTAATACTAAATCATCAAAATTTCCAATAACTAACAAGTACTTTGGGCCTTTATTCTGGGAAAAAAATGTAACTTACCACATATGCTGAGTTATCAGCTGTATGAGTAGAGGTGGTAAAGAAACGTGGGTAATGGGCCAGCTGTGGAGTAAGAGTTCCTGAAGGAAAAATGGGTAAGAGTTCAGAACAAGCAATGCTTGGAACCCAAATTTCAAGCAAGCTTCTAACCTAATCTCAACTGTCCCATGTCTTTGAGATATGACTTAGACACCCAGTGCCAGGAACAAAAGATATGATGGATACTGAGAAAACATGCAACAGCCAATCCAAGGCCTCTTTCATCAGTGCAGGAGGGCGTGAGCCTGGCATGGAAGCAAAGGCTGGCTGAGATCAAGGGACCTTATCTACATGCTTCCAAGGCAGAAAGCTTATCAAGTGTGTTTGCAATTGTGGTAGTTATCTATTACTTTATAAGAAATTATGTCTAAAATTTACCAGCTTCTGACAACAAACTGCTATCTCACTCTGCTTCTGTGGGTCAGGAATTCAGGAGTGGCTTGCTGAGAGGTTCTGGCTCAGGGCCTCATGAGATTGCGTCAAGCGGTTGGCTCCGGCTGCAGTCATCCGAGGTAATGGCACGCCTCAGGTTCTCCATGGCTGTCGGCCGGAGACTTCAGTTCCTCACCCCCTAGGCCTCTCCCTAGTCTAGTAAGTGTTTCATGACATAGCAGCTGGCTTCCCCCAAAGAACTGAACCAAGGGAGATAAAAGAAAATAATGCCATGTTGCGTTGTGTAACCTAGTCTCTCCATCACACGCATCGCTTTGGCTTTATTCTGTTCATCAGAAGTGAGTCACCACATCCCGTGCACACTCAACAGGACAGTTTTACACAAGGACAATACTAAAGAAGACAAGGGCCTGTGGGGTTCATCGTCAAAGCTGACATCCACAGGAGCTCTGGGGTTAGTATTTAGGGTCTCCTGGGGGTTTCTTTTGGTTGGGGATAGGCGTGATGATCAGAACTGGAACTGTATGTAGGCTCAATGAAGGTGCTAGCTGTTCAGCTATTTTATGTCAGAACCTATTTTCATCAACTACACACAGGTTATTCCAACCTCTAAGGCGATTGTTTAAAAAAATACCCTTTTGTAATTTCACATAAACCATATATTTTATGTTTTTATTTAAGAGATGTGTATTTGTTGCTTACAAAAATACCAAGGAAGTAAAAGTCCTCTTAAATTAGCCCTCCCAGAGATAACCACTATTAATATTTTCATGAGCATTTCAGATATATCTATACCCATATAAACAAAAAAACTGTATATCATATGATTTTATGTAATTTTACAATAATATTCACCTGCTTCTCAGCAACGGCATTTTTTCACTTGATAACATGCTGTGAGCAATTTTCCACGTCAATAAATACAGCTCTGTACCATCATTTTTAGTGACTACAGTGTCTCATTATATAGATGCTCTATAATTTACCCCACCAGTCACTTATTAGTAGAATTTTAAGGTTGGTTCCTATTTGTGTTTTTTAGAGGAAGTCAGTGTACAGCTGTGGGGATGCTCAGTTAAACCCAAACCTAAAATATATGGCATTTGTCATCTGGTTTTATTTCCTTTTCATACATCTTTAAGATTTAGTGGAAATGTCAATGTTTCACTTCATTATATGTGAAAGATGTAAAATATTTTTGAAGGATTTTTGAGAGTCCAGAGTTTGCCAGGGAAATGTGTGATTCAGGAGAGTTTCCTATTTTTCTGGGTAAGGCCAGCTTCATTAATTTTCTGAGCAGATCCACAGCTCCTTCTTAACATGACACCTTGAAGACAGAGAAACATTCATCAGAGTAATTAGTGAGATTAGCCCCAAAGGGAAAGTTTTCATGTAAAAACACACTAAGCAAGAACCAAACGCCTAAATCATGCCTTGCATTTTTACCCCATGCTCATTTAATTCTTCAGATAAAAGTAAAAGCACCTTACCCTTAGATCATGTAACTAGGATGGCCATGTAATTTATATCTCAAATGGGACACTTTGGGAAGTGAAATAAGATGTTATTAACAATTACATAGGATAACTGACATAAACTAAAATGGTTCCAGGCAAACTAGGACATATGATCAACCCAAAAATATCAGTTAAGGGAACTAAGATACAGATCGCTGAAATGACTTGTCAGCATCCAGAGCTCATTAGTCAGCTGGGAATCAAACCATCCCTCTCTGGCTCCTTATCCGTTGCTTTTTCCTAGATTCCAGGGTCCCTGAATATCTTTGCATGTTTGCTACCAGGCTGGCTCCACTTCTCCCTAGATCTCGTACCCTAGACCTCATGGGTACAAATTTGTGTTTGTTGGAATTGTGGACTTGGAGAGAGAGTTCTCTGGTATTAATGTGTTTCTTCTTACCCAGATTCAACAATTATTAAATACTCGTTCATGTACTGGTTTATCTTCCGGTGCTTCATTCATCTTACACACGTTCTAACAATTCAGGAACCTGCAGAGGGGTAGTTCGTAGGTCCACCACTAGAGAGAGTGCTGGCCACGATTTTGGGCTTATAGCCTGCGAGTTCACTGTTCTGTGAAGGAATATGAGGGGGATCTGCTCCTCTCTTATATCTCCAAGAGAATGAGATGCTTTTCTATACAATCATAAAATCCTTCTGCCTCTAATTTTTACTAGATATTTTGCTTTGTTTTTTTGTTTTTGATTTAATTTTTAACATTTATAAGAAACTTTTGCTGCTCCAACTGTGGCTTTCCCCCCAGAAACTTCTCCTCTCTCTTCCTTTATTCCTGCAAATTCCATGTTTATCACTATCATTTCATTTATAATATTACATTATGGTTACTTATTAATGTTTCTGGGTGCCCATCATTACCAATTATGATCTTACGAAGGACAAAAACTACCTTATTAATTTCATTCTTTCCAGCACAAAGTTGGTACTTGATTAATATTAAACAGATTAGTGAAAGAATGAATGAATACATGAACAAAATGAAAGGACCTGACGTGATCCAAGAGGAAATCTGTATTTTAGGATGCCAGTCTTGAGATAAGATTCTTCTGATTGGGATATTAAATTTGGATTTTCAAATTTCAAAGAAGGAAGGCATAATCAGAAAAAAAACAGAGCAAGTGGCTGACTTCTTAAGCTTAGCTTCAACCTTTAACCAAAAGAAAAAGAAGGGGACCATCCCATGTTCCTTGAAAAGGGAACTCCTCAGTGTGAGCCAAGAAAAAGGGACTTGGGACAGATCATACTTTACATATTAATGAGAAGCATGCATAGGTATGAGTGCCCTTATGCCTATGCCATATTTCTCAGAAACTTAAAGGAGGTAACCAAGATGCAGGAGATTGAGGGGTCCAACTACACCCAGGAATTCTTATTTACAATTAAAAGACCATTAGATGTGAAATTTCTTTCTGCCCTTTTTTTCCCCCATAATTATAAAACACTGTCAGGATATTGGAGAATCTTGATTCTATCACCTAGGTTAGTTAATACTCCCTATTGCATGTCATCTACAACTATCCACGTACGCATAATCAGATCAGCGTTTAATTAAAATGTTGAATAGAACAGGGTTAAAGACAAGACCCTCAGATGCATCGCCAGGGAACTCTGTCAAGTTTGACATTGATTCATTAGTTCTTTATGTGGTTTATGCAATCACCTGTAAATTAAATTATTATACTGTCATATAACCCACGTTTGTATGTCATGAACATGATGGGACCATGATATTTTTGCCAAATACCTCCTAAAATCCAAGTAAAGGAATATGTATATATTTCTATGTCTAAGACTCTTGTCAAAAGTGGTAATACGTTTAGTTTGCTCTGACTCATTTTCAATGAACTGGCTGTTTTATATCAATTCTTGCCTTTTACCTAAGTACCGGTTCCTTTAGTCATTCAACAAATTTATATTTCTGGTGAATTCCCTATGATAAACATTAGGTGAACTATTTGTGTCCGATCACTACCTTATAATATTTTGCATCTACCCTCAGCCCTCTTTTTAAAAATTAAACAGCATCTGCCTGACTCCAATCTTCAGGGATCTGGTTTGTTCTCTCACAATTCCAAGCTAATCACTGACAATGCTTCTCTGGTATCAACATCAAGACTCTTTTTCAAATCAGCGCCAGATATGTACTTTTTGTGGCACAGGTTAGACAATTGAACTTGAGATCATTTAAAGTAATTCTCTGGTTTTAATTCCTTACTGATGGGGAGTTTTTCTTCCTGGAACCTCATTTGTCTTGTCCTTTTTCTATCGAGGACTATTTACTGGTTCTTTGAACACTTCTATGACCTATTCAGATGCATGTGCTCAGTTCTATGTTCTAAGTTGCTCCTTTTGTTCTGTAACCAATGATGGATGTTTGGTACTCTTGGGGATGGGAAAAGGATTGTCCTGTTTCTATCTTCCTCACAGTCAGAGACAGTGCCCCTCTGGGAAGAGTCACTTTTGTTCATTATGTCATATGCGCACAATGTTTCTAACAAGCCACAGATACTGCTGTTTCTGTATCTCAACACTGTCTTACTCCCAGTTGCACTTGTCTTAGCTACCTGTAGCATCTTGTTATTTTATATCCATTGTATTATACATTAATGGTCCTGCTGGTGCAGAAAATAGTGGCATCGTAAAAATATTTAGGGATGAGATTATATATATGAATCTTCAAAATTATCGAGTCATTCCATCTTAGGTCCAAATGATGACCAGAAATCCTATGCATTTCTATAATGCCAAACACCCTAGAGTCCTTTCTGTATGATTTCTGCCAATATTTCTTAGTAAAATGACCTGTGTTGCTCCCAAATTCTGCCTTTGGTTATATGACAATGCCTTATTAAAAAAAAATAACTTGCAAAATTACTGTTCAAGAATGCTCGGAGCCACATGCTCTGCAGTGAATACTGATCGAGTGCCTACATTGTAGAAAGCTGCGTCTGTTCCCAGAACACTTACTCTGAAAAAATAGAAATAAAAACAACAACAATTAAGATGTAAAACAGAGCCAAGAATGAGGACATATCTCAGAACCCTAAGGGCATTTTCTTCTGTGTTATTTTTTCCTTTCCTTTAATTTTTCTTTTCATAGTCCCTCTTGGAAACCGTGTCTCCCCAGGTGAGAAAGTCGGCATTGTTGCAACATCACTAAAAGGTTCGCAGAAGAAATGGGCTCTTTTGTTTTCACTTCCATTCATCTTCCTTCCCTTCGCCAAAACAAATACATTTGCATTCTGAAATCGACAGCATGGGTCAGCTGTGCTTGCCCCAGACTAACCTCTGTAAAATCTTTCACTGAACCTTTTGGAGGCTTTGATGGTGAAAATGCAAAAGCTATCTTCCCTCATCCCACTTGGAATTGCTTGAGAAGTTGTGTCTTGGAGTCAATGCGTGTCAGTCAGTCTCTGGCTGATTGGCTGTGTGTCAATTTCATCAGTGGCTGAATGTGTCAAACTGTGCACATCCTACGTGACTGTGGGATGGAAAGCTTCTCCCTTAACTTGCTTCATGTTTATTTGGATTTTCCACTTGAAATGTTGCATCTCTAGCCTCACAACACTCCTGGTATCGTCAGGGAAGGTATCTTTATTTGGATTTTTCAGATATTGAAGCTGATATTTAATCGAGATAAGCAGTTTTCTCAGATCACATGGCCCCTGACAAAAGGACTTGAACTCAGGGCTATGATTGCCTATTCACTGATTTTCCACATTATTTCCTTAGCACCCAATGTTAAATTAAGGAATATTGTTAATGGTAATCTCTTATCCTAAAATGTCTTTTCTGACTGTGCTTTCCCCTCAAGCCACCACCTCATTTCCATCCTTTATTTTACGTCAGTGTTTTCAAAAGTGTTGGGCAGTGAGAGACAGTGCTGGGAAGAACATGGCAGTGGAAAAACATGGTTTCTTAATCTCCTAGAATCCAGCTCTCACCACCCCAACAAAATCAAAGGAAGTAGGATACCGTAATGAAACTAATGGGCAATTTCTACAATAAAATCAGGTAACTGGGTATCTCTGCAAATCTCAAAAATACAAGGAAGTAGGAACAAGCCACCAATGGCTGTAAGTCACGTGACACCAGCACCTGTGTGGTGCAAAGAAGGAGGAGATGGAATGGTGTCACCAGCTAGGACGTCACACTGCCAGGGCTGCGACTTGGAGGCAGTGAAGAATGAAGCCAGCAGACATGAGTATGGAGCAACCCCCAAAGCTTTTTAATGAGTAATGAAAAGACAGGAACCCCTGCTAGCCAGGAGGGGATCCAAGAAAGGATACCATTGAGGTGGCTGGGTCTGGGTATAAGCTTCTAGGAACTGGGGGGCCCACACCCTGCAGGCTTAATAGACAACTGCACAACTCACTCTTGATGGGCTGAAAGTGCAATGCCCCATTTGCACAAGGTAATGCATTCTGGATTAGCTGAAAGTGCAATGCCCCATTTGTGTAGGGTGCAGTCAATCAGGGCTGAGGTTTACCCACCTAGATGTACTCTCTAATGGCTGGGCTAGGTTGGAGCCTTTCGGAAAAAAGAAGCCCCTGTGATTGGCTGGGAGTTGCTGCTGGCCCTGAGAGAGGGATGGGAAGACTTTCCCATCTTCCTGACCAACTTTTCCAGGAAGAGGTTTTTTGTTTAATGTTAAGCCCTGATTTTGCTTCCCCTGGGTCACAAGTTCTATCTGCCTGTGTCCCACTAACTCCTACCTCAGTGGGGCATTTGGAAGCACCAAGCGCAGAAAAGCTGCAAAACTGCCACAGTTATTGTTGCAGTTTACATTCATCAGGGAGACAGTGAGAGGGAAATTGTGTAACTGATGTTGATTAGAGACTGCTCTTAGTGTCAATCCCTGCAGAAGGGAAAAACACAGAAGCACTGCTAGGCAGGGGGAGAAGTGGGACTGTGATCGCTTTAAAGAGGCCTGCAGCACATCTCCTGGGGAGCTCGGGAGCTGGAAAGTGGGCGTGGACTTCCAGCATTGCCCCAAGATCGGGCTGCCCACGCACATTCTGCTGCTGCTCCATTGATTAGTCATTGATTGTGGATGAACCCTACAAAGATGTATGATATCTGGTGAAGCAGGTGTTTTCAGCTGTGACAATCTCCACAATGGGTTAACAATTAATGGTATCTTCTGGCAATATTCCCAGCAGATGAGATAATAAAGCTTCCGTCCCAGTAAAGGAATCTGGTTAACACTTCACTGGGTCTGCCAAAGGTACTCCTTGGAAAGTGTGAGAGTCGCAGCCAAAGCCGGGAGTGGGTTCTTCAGGTGCATGTAAAGGAGCGGCAGAAAGGTGCTGGAGTCGTCTGAGCCCTGTGAATTCCCGCAGTGAACAACCCAAGGCTCTACTCTAGGACGAAGCTCCATCCTGAGGGCTAACTGGTGTAGGGAGACTGCAGATTGAGCAGAATAGGTAAAAGAAGGACAAAGAAAAGAAAATGTCTAAAAAAATGTTGACTGTAGTTATCAGAATGTTTGAAGCCATATTTTTTATCCTATCAAAACAAGAAAAACAATAACAATAATAAAAGAAGGATTTCTAAATCGGCAAAGCTGTAAAAACTGTCCTATCTTACCACCATCCTTCTTAAAGTACAATAAGACTCATTTGATGTAACAATGAGGAACAGGAAAGAATTATATGTGAACTTATTGCAATAAAAAGAGTATAAGGAACAGACTTAAGTCTGTACAGAATGAAATCCTGCCAGAATGCATGTCCATAAAATAGATGAAAACCTATAAACAAATATATCTAAAAACCTTAAAGGAATTGAAAACATAACAGTTATGGAAGAAACCATAGATTAAAAGCAGACAAGTTCATAAATGAGGAAAGCAAGATTTGAAAAAAGAGGACTCACAAAATAATTCTGAAATTAAAGAAAATCATTTCATAAATGAAGACCCAACTACAAAAAACAAAACTAAGTAAATACAGATTGTATCTTCAAAATAGAAGAAATGATTTTAAAGAAAGCCAAAAAAATTAGAGATAAATAAAACTCAAGAAGAAAATGAGCAAAGATCTAACAAGCATCAAATAGGGATGTGGCTTGGAAGAAAATGAAAGGAATGAAACATAATAGATTTTGAAACCGTAATTTAAGAAAATTTCCTGAAATAAAATAAAAATTGACTTGGAACTACATATTGAAAAGCTACACCATATTCCTGGTAAATTTAACCCTTTATAGCCAATATTAAGATATACCTGACATATAAGAACATGTACAAGAAATATGAAGAAAAAAACAAACATTGGCGTACAACTACAAAGGCCAAGTCACTTACAAAAGAAAGAATATTAGATGTCTATCCAGCTTTTTGACACTAACACTTTATTTCAGAAGACACCAGAGTAAGATATATAAAATGTTCTATTATTTCCATGTGCCCAGATCTCCCTCTTAAATTTTGGTGAGTAATGTCTAAAAACTTGTCCCAAGTTCATGACAATATCTTCCCCCCAAATCTTCCTATCCCTTCATAACCCTTAGCACAGGATCATGAGATACACTGAGCATAAAATCAAGTTCTTACTGTGTTCATTTTAAACCTGTTTCTCAGTTGTAAAAGAGGTAACTGAATTGCATA
This sequence comes from Manis javanica, assembly GCF_040802235.1. Taxonomy (NCBI): domain Eukaryota; kingdom Metazoa; phylum Chordata; class Mammalia; order Pholidota; family Manidae; genus Manis; species Manis javanica. The sequence goes on from NC_133160.1 coordinate 166,054,786, forward strand.
TAGCAGAGATTTGCCCAAAGTCATCCAGCTGTGTAGCGGCGAAGTTCAAGAACACGATTTTTCTAATGACCAATCCAATGTTCCCTTCCAAAGTAATTTTTAAATAATTATTCTATTTTAACTTTGTACGTGTGCTGTTTACAACGTATTGAAAATCCAGAGAAATTATGAAAACAAATTTAAGCAGTCCAAAGCAGGGTTTCTTTGTCATCGAATTTCCATTAAAGTAGTTATGTGTCTGGACATTAATAAGAAAATAAGAAAAATTTGTGACCGAGATAAGAGTATCTGACTCAATGGATTATTGTAGCACATATCTGCTGACCTACAAAGGACAGAGTTACAGACTAACAAGAAAATTAAAAGTTTAGATATTATCCCCTTGTGGAATTTTCCCATAACTTAATCACCAAAGAATTGACAACAAACAAATAATGCCAAGAATGATTCTGAGAATGGAAAAATAAAAAAATCAAAGTAAAAGTGGATTGCCAATATGCATAGTCTTTAAAAATAAAATAAAGCCGTGTTTCTTTCAAAATATTTGGCTATTACTACAGAGGGAAGAATTCGTGTCAGAAGCTTAAATGCAATGAACACAAAATAATTCTGGACCAACATATTTAGAAATTTTTAGATAAATATGTTAGGGTCAAAATATTCCCTCACTAGTACACAACTTGCAGGCACTTAACTCCCCTTTGCCTTCCCCATAGGGGATTAATATATTTACAGAGATAAACTAGTATGACATTCAAGGATCTCTCCAGTTCAGTATCAAAGGATTTTTTTTCTCACAATAATGTAGTTCCTACATAAAGTTTCCAATACCAGCCAAACTGGTTTATTGTCCTCAAACACATGTCCATTATTCACTTAGTTATATTTATGTATGATATTTTTGGTATGTACAAAGTGTCAGACATTGTGCTGAGAATCAGGCAATTTGGGTCAGCTTTTCAAGACATGTTTAATGCTCTTTCTGTCTTACCCTGTCAGAGTCTACACCTACTCCAAGATGCAGATTGAATCTCATATCCAACATCATTCTCTTTCCATCTTGCTCTAAAATGTCCTTGTCTCTGAATATCCATCAGAGTTTTGAACAGACAAATCCTTCAGTGAGGAATCTTACACTAACTTAGGATATCTTGGAATCACAGAATCATAGAAATTATGGTTAGTGATGGAGTCTAGTTGAAATGAAAATATGCTTTTCCTCGAATTAATCTACTATATTCCTGAAGGCAATCATCAATCTTTTATATTAATGCTATTAGGGTTGAAGAGCTCACTGATTTTTAAAGATATCTATCCTATGCTTGGAGTATTCTAACTGCTGTCAAGTTCTTCCTTTCCTTAAAAGAATAGCTCCCCGTATATCCCTGTGACTGTCCACACATTAACCCCTAGTTCTGCAGATTGGCAGAAAACAACATTGGTAATTTATGGAAACTCCTGTTCGTTCCACTCAGCATGCACTCACCTTCCTCTGGGAACTGTGCCCTCTTTTCCATCAAAGGAAATTTCTTTTCCCAGTCTTAGCCTTTTAAATAAGACTGGCTCTGTTACAAGGAGGAACATATTTCCCAGTGACTAAGCCACTCAGTGTATTCACCTACCCATGGCAGTAAATTCAGGATTGGGCAAAAAGCCTAGGTTGAGCCAATCATGCTGAGAATTTTCAATTCTGGAGTTATTTTTATGTGAGTTCTACAGCAAGTAGACTCACTTGTTTTCATTCCCGTTTCCCAGATGACTTCACGGGCAAGTCTACTGAACATTTAATTATCAATTCTATACAAATTCTTCCAGAAAATAAAAAGTAAACAATATCCAACTTGATTAATGAGTCCAGCATTATGCTATAAACAAAATCAGACAAAATATAATTTTTTTGGTTTATAGACCATTATCCCTCCTACATAGATCAGGAAATATCCTCAACATACTATCAAATAAAATTGAGCAATATATACAAAGAATAATAGATGATAACCTAGTGGGTTTTATCCCAGAAACCTAAGTCTGGTTCAATATTTGACAGTCAATTAATGAAATTCATTGTATTAACAGAAGAAACAAGAAAATAAATATAGTATGCTTATCTCTAGAGAGGCAGACAAATCGTTTAATAAATATCAGCATCATTTTAAAAATCTCAAAAAAACTAGAAATTGAACTAAATTTTATCAGTCTGATAGAGGTCACCCATAAAACACTACAGCTAGCATCATTTTATTAGTGAAAAACTGAATGCTTTTCCCTTAAGTTTGAAAGAAGCAAGAGTGTCTCTCATTCCTGTTCAACATCTTACTGGTGTTCTGACCAGATGCAATGAATCAAAAACATGAAAGAAAAACCATACCAACTGGAAAAGAATAAATAAGCCTGTATCTCTGTGTACAATATGAATGTCTAAATTGCAGATCCCAAAAATCTGCAAAGAGGGACTTGAACCAATAAATGGATTTAACAAGGTCATAGGACATTAGATAAATATAGAAAAATCTATTTTATTTTTCTGTTTTAGGAATGAAGAATGGAAGTTGTAATTCATGAAACAAACCATTTAAAAGAACATCAAGCATATGAAGTAATTATGCACAAATTTTAAAAATATGTGCAAGAATAATATGCTGAGAACTATAAATACTGACCAATGTAATCAAGGTAAATCTAAGAAAAATAGAGAAATCTACCTTAATCATGGATTAAGATGTCAGTTCTACCCAAATTGATCTGCAGATTCAACACCATTACAATCAGAATACCAGCAGTCATTCACCAAAAAAAAAAAAAAGTAGCTGGAACAGCAAAACACTGTTGAAAAGGAACAGCAAAGTTAGAGACCTCACTCTATTGATCTCAAGATTTACTGTGAAGCTACAGTAGTCAAGAGACTGTGGTATCAGTTAAAACAACGGTTGTCAAACTTCTTTAAAAAGCACATATTAAATATTGTAGGCTTGTGTGCCGTAGTTCGTTGCAACTATCCATCTCTGCCATTGTAGTGTGAAAGCAGCTATAAATAGAATATAAACAGATAAGCTTGGCTGTGTCACTATAAAACTTAGTGGAAACTCAAATTTGAATTGAATATTATTTTCAGGTGTCATAAAATGTTAAGAATATGAAACAGTAATCCCACTTACAGGTATTATAACCAGGATGCATGAAAATATATGTTCAAGCAAAGGTATGTATGTAGAGGTTTATTCATAATTCCCCCAAAATGGGGAACAATCCAAATGTCTGTCAGCTGGTGAACAATGATGAACCAATAAATAGATTTTAGCAAGGTCATAGGACATAAGATAAATATAGAAAAATCAATTTTGTTTCTCTGTTTTAGGAATGAAAAATGGAAGTTGAAATGTATTATAAACTGTGGTAAATCCATTCAATCTAATATAAGCAATAAAACAGACACATGCAACAATATGGATGCATCTCAGATTCATTCTACTAAATAGAGGTAGCCGGATTCAAAAGGCTATATATCCTATGACTGTATGATTCTGTTTTATTATATGAGATGCATCCTGGACAAAAGACATAGACAAGTGTATGTGTGTGTGTGTGTGTGTGTGTATATATATATATATATATATATATATATATATATATATATATATATATATATAAAATATATATATAAAAATATAAGTTTCTGTTATGTGCTTAGAGACATGAAAAGGCTTTAATACAAAAGGACATTAGGGAACTTTTTTGGGTGTAGAAATGATCTGTATCTCAGTTGTGGTGGTGATTACATGGATATATGTGTATGTCAAATTTCACAGAACTCAGTGCAAAGCAATGGGGGCAGGGGGCTTACTGTATGCAAATTATACTACAATAAATCTGACTTGAGAAGGGAGGGAGAGACAGGCATGAGGTCCAAACCTCTCTGTGTTCGGAGCGGAGGGATGAGAAGGAACTAGTGGGGGAGAGTGAGAAGGGCAAAGTGGGGAGGGCAAGGTGGAAGGCAGGACCCGAAGAGCCAATGAGGAGCGCAGGCTGAAGCCCGGGGCTGCCTCCGCCAGGGCAGGTGAGGAGGAAACCCAGCGTCTACCATGAACCCAGCAATAGTGGGGGCACTGGGAGAGTCTGAAAAGAATGGTTCATGCCGTGGAAGGATGAGTAGTTTCAAGAAAAAAAGTTGACAGTGGAGAGTAAGTAAAGACAACCCTTTTAAAGAGTTTACTCTAAATAAGCACAGTGAAATGGAAAAGTAGCCAGGAGCCCTGTGTGATATGACTTAAGTCTTGTTGCCTTATGACAGTCGCTGATGTTGTGTGTTGACGTGAATGATCTAGTAGAGGAAATATAGCCATGACACAGGAAAGAGAAGATTTCTAAATCCAGGTGCTTGAGTAAGTGAGAGGAGATAGAATCCAGTGCAGATTTACAGTAAAAATTTTAAAAATGTTCAAATCAGGAAGGGTGCCTGTAGGTTCTGGTTATCAAGATAAGGCTGGTTCCTGCTCAAAGAGGCACATCTACTTCAGATGAAAATTCCTTACTTTAGGGGATGCCATGGGTTACAAGAAGGGGTACGGATGACCCCTAAATTGGAGGTCCAAGTCATAGCCAAGTTTATATTCAGGCAAAATTTGAAAGGGAAATCAGAACTACCATGTACTACCAAAAATAAACTACCATATGATCTAGGAAATCCACCTCTGAGTATTAATCTGAAGGAAATGAGATCATTATCTTGAAAGAATATCTTCACCTCTATGTTAATTACAACATTATGCATAATAGTCAATGCATAGAAACAATGTTCATCAATGGATGAAGGGATAAAAAAGTGAGTGATATGTATATATATATAGACAGATATGTAGAGACACACACACACACACACACAAACACACACACACACAATGGAAGATTATCCAGCTATAGAAAAGAAGGAAATCCTGCCTTTTGTGACAATATGCATGGACCTTGAGGGCATCATGCTGAGTGAACTAAGCCAGACAGAAAAAGACAAATGCTGTGTGATCTCACTTACATGCTGATCTAAAGAGAAGCAAGCTCACACAGAAACAGGGAAGGGATTGATGATTGCTAGGGGTGAGGAGTCGGGACAGGGTAATGGCTGAAGGTAGTCAAAAGGTAAAGATTTCCGGTTATAAGATGGGCTGTAGTGTACAGTGGTGAATACAGTTAACAATGATGTATTGTATATTTGAAAGTTGCTAAGACAGCGTATCTTAAAAGTTCTTATCACACACAAAAAAAGATTTTTAACTATGTGAGGTTATGGGTGTTAGCTAAATTATTGTAGAAACCATTTGATAATATATACATATACCAAATCATTATGTTGTACACCTTCTAATACAGTGTTATATGTAAATTATGTATATACAGCCACATATTAATAAAACCAGAGGTAAAAAAGAAATGTAAATAAAAAAACTCAAGGGACAGGGAAAGTTCATTTGTAGGGGGATGGGGTGATGGGTTCAGGGAGGTCAGAGAGGTCACACCTCTGGGCATTTGGAGCCACAGTCATGCAGATGAACATCACACGTCTGGATTTAGGACAGAGAATTCCAAACCCCGTCTCTCTAAGGCTCCTACTACAACTTGGGCTTTGTCCAAGATTGACTCAGGAATCAGGAGCCCCTGGGCCTGAGGTTCGAAGGTTAACTGTAACTACAGTGAATGAGGTTGTGGTTGGCAGCAGCATTAAGAAATAATATTTGTGGACTTGGCTGTATTTGTTTTGACAGATATTCAAAATATGTGCAAAGTGCAAAGGGATTGATTTTGAATGTGATAAATTCTTTGCTAAAGCATTGCAGGAGAATAGCAATAAATAGGAACTATGGAACCATAACAAATAAATCCTTTTTGAATCCAGAATCAAGCTATCCTTAAATGTTATTCTTATTCCATGTCTAAGGCGAGATTTTGTCTTTCTCTTTTAGAACATTTCTTTGAAATGGTAGGACTTACTGAGGGGAGGGATGTGATCCAATAAGCGAAAGTTCACTTTTAAGTCTGACTTTTCACGAATACTAATAGCTGTCATTGGTACTTTATTAGAGGTTGTAAAAATGCTTGCAGAAATCGGATCTCATATTATCCTTACAACTAAATTATTTTTGTCCTCATTTTACAAATGCAGATGCCAGACCCAGAGAGATTAACTGTCTTGCTTAAAAACATGCAGCTAATGACAGAGGCAGAATGAAAAACCCAGGCTTTCTGACTTCAAGTCTGATGACCATTCCAACATGTCAGTGCATCGCACCCTTCGCCAGTCATCGCAAGCTTGTGGGATTTGTGCAGAAAATCCAATCCCCACGTCTCTCCCCCACAAATTCTGATTTGCTCCAGAGGTAGTGGGGAAGTCTCTTTTAACCTCCTTGGCTGCCCTGGAGATTCCCCTTAGTGTAGGTGTTACTCAACTCTGCACTGTGGCCCACCGGGGTCATTGGTTTGCCTCCATCGGGGAGTGCCTCAGTGTAACTGTGCATAACCCCGAAACAGCACCAGCCTGAGACAGAGAAGTGTGAATCCTGATGTCCACTCTGCCACTCCCCTGCTAAGTGGCCATCAGTAAAGTAAGGCTTTCAGTAAAGTGAGCCTCGGTTTGCTATTTTCTATAAAACTGAGCTGAACTACAGAATTGCTGCAAAGATTAGGACATAGCCTGCTCAGTCAGCACTATCTCCTAGCATGAGTACAAATAAAGCATTTGGAAAAAACTCACACCACAACGAAACATATAGGGTAAAAAGTCACAATCAAAAAGTCATGAGCAGATGGAATGGGGTGCAAAGCAGACGAGCTTTCTATTCATCTGTAAGTTCTTCTGGTTTAAAGTTCCTTTTTAATTCTGGCACAAAATTAGCAACCCAGTGGAAATATTCTGAAATCACCCATGTTTAGAGTTGTTAAAGAAAGTTGATGAGTTACACACACACACATCCCAAACCCTGCAGGTTGCGCTTTTTCACAGACCTAGATGCAAACTTCTGGAACCCCAAATAAACTCCGAGTTGGTAATATCTAAAATTAGCCTCAGTATGTAACCATCTGCAAAAGAGAACTGTGAGCGTCTGTGCCGGAGATAATGATAGTGACTCCAATCCAGTGTGGAAGCCAGGGCTTCTATGGGAGACAGAGCTGGTGGGTAACATAGGGTACTGTCCTGACAATAGGAAGCCAGGGTGTCCCTACAGCTGAAGCTCATTCATTCTCTGCACCCCAGAGCCTGAACCTGACCATGTCTCTTTCACACGCTGCTTTACTGGAAGCCCCATGCCACTTCCCCACAGTGAATTCTTACTTGCTCAAGATATTTGTGTTTTGCAAGTTGAGCTGAGGACACCCGCTAATGAATGATTCAAGATACACAGGTGGCCCAGGGCTGGGCCTGGCAGGCGGAGTCCTGGAACGGTGCCCCCGTGAGGCTCCTGTGTGCAGAGGAAGAGCATGCCAGCAGCCAGATTCTTGCTTAGCCAGTTATGCATAATCCCTGTCAGTCAAGTTCTCCTGCCTGAGTCCTCATGGGTGCCATGCATGGGAGAAAACACAGCCGTTCTATTGCTTGACGGCAGCACTCATTGGGTGGAAGCAGCAGAGCAGGGCGGCACTTGGAGGCTGCTCCTTCTCTCTGCAGAGAGAGCAAACTCTTAGGGAGACTACAGGAAGCTTCCATGACCTGCCCTCATCAGGCCCTCAAAACACATTGCCGGCAAATTCACCACATAAACTGGCTGCCCCAGTGATGCTGGAGGAATTGTTATGGGTTGTTATGAACCGTTACAGGTTGAATGGTGTCCCCACAAAATTCCTATGTTCAAGTGCTAATCCCTAGCCCCTCAGAATGTGGCTGTCCTTGGAAATAGGGTTATTATGGACATAATGAGTTAAGATGAGGTCATACAGGAAGTAAGAAGGGCTCCCTGTCCAATATGCTGGGTGTCCTTAAAAAAGGGTGGGGGGTATTTGGACCCACAGACACACGCAGAAGGAGGACACTATGTGAAGATGACGGCAGAGATCAGGGTGATGCATCTGTAGCCAGGGAATGCCAAGGGCTGCCAGCAGACTCCCAGCAGCTGGGGGAGACACGCCAGGAACAAGTCCTTCCTTGTACCTTTCCTACAGAGCCAACCCTGCCAAGGCCTTGGTTCCTGCTGCCAGCCTCCAGGACTGGGGGACAATACACTTCTGTTGTGCCAGGCACCCCGTCTGTGGTGCTGTGTCATGACAGCCCTAGCCAACTAACAGGATGACCTCTGAAAGGATTGTTCCTCTCTCCTGGCATTTGTACATGTATTTCCAGAAGAGCAGAGGAATTGAGAGCACAAGGTTTAGAACCAGACAGAACTCGATGTGATTTCCAGCTTAGCCACTTTCTAACTGTGATTCTAAACATGACTCCACTGGAGCCTCTGCTTGGAAGTTTTAGATCTTAGTGGTTGATAACACAGCCCTGGACTTTAGGTAGATCTGGCTGGAAATCCTGGCCGTTCACCAGCTGAGTGATCCGGTAAAGTGACATTACAGGAACGCACCTCTGTTCTGTTTCCTGAAAACATGGATACAATACTACTTCCTGGGGAGCCTGTGAGAATTCAACATCACAGTTGCACAGAAAACTTATCTACGGCCAAGGCACCGCACCGTCACTAATGCTAAGGAGACCGCAGGCATTTGTTCTCCTGGAAATAATTTCCCTGTGCTGTCTGGCCTGCTCTGTCTCTCTTACAGATTCCACAGAAGGGTAGCCTTCTCAGGAAAGCCTTGCCAGGTGGTTACCTATGTCCTATAATCTCATAAAAGCCTGTCCTTGAAAAGTGCATGTGTCCACACCCAAACACACATATTAAACTGTTCTGAAGTTTTCCTTATTTATACACAGACTCTCCCTACCACACTACGTCCTTTGGGTGTGAGATTTTTTTTTTTTAATTTCATATCTCTAGCTCTTCACAGGATAGGTGTTTATTAAATATGTGATGAATGAATGAATGGCAGGTTCTGAGTTGGGGTAAGTGAGTTCCAGGAGGGGTTCTGCCCTTCCTCCCTGGGCAGTGCAGGGGTGCTGGCAGCTCCTTCCTGGCGCTGAAACATAGAATTCTGAGGAAGGGAAGGAAGCACAGAGTGGCTCTCCAGGGGTCGGGACGACTCTGGCCAGATGAGAGACAGGGGACATGGCTTGTCCCTTACTTGCATCTTCATCTTCCCCCTTCTAAGACCTCACACTAGGGAGCAGGTTCATGCCTGTTTTCTCCCTCAGACAGCACATCAACTTGTGAGCTAGGCCAGGAGAGCTTTATTTCCTTACGTACCAAGGAGGAAACAGAGGCAGATGAGTTTCTCAGGATCACATAAGCTTATAAGAGACAGACACAGGGCAAACCTACAGTCTTAGAAGGCCTGGTACTTTGTTCTTCTTATTACTAAAAATTTGCCACTTGCGCTTCATGGAATTGGTTTCTGAAATAAGGGCTTAGGTTTTTGACTTAGAACCATTCAAAAGACATTTCAGTTAGACTCAGGATGCGTGGGCTTTCTGGGCTGGTTTTCCTGGGAACAGCATATCACTGGAAGATATGAATGTAAGCACAGCCAATTCAAGGGGTGGACAGAACCTCCAGGACTGAGAAGCAAAATTCTAGGGCAGAGCATCAAACAGGGAGTGGAAGAGACTTGCATGAAATCCTAGTCATGGTCCAAGTTCTGATGATTACTACCTGGCTGGTTCCCCACCTCACTGAGTCTCACTGTTCTCATCTGCAAAATGGAAATAACATTATCTGCTCTAATTCAGAGTTAACGGCAACCCAGTATAATACTAACCACGAAGGAAACCCCAAATTTTAAGCAGACACGCAGAAGGCTATCAATCTGGTCTTAATAACAGCTGTTTCTGAAGTCCACACTTAAGATTAAAATTAAGGCTAAATCATCCTCAAATATCTTTTGGGTAAGTCTTAAATTAGGACTAACACTACTATGTCTCATTCCTCTAACACATGCTGCTTCCCCTCCAGTGCACAGACAGACTGCTTCCTACTTTCTTGAGCACAAAAGAGATTGCTGAGTTTCTGAGTGGTAGAAAAAGTACGGATATTTAATGTAAGAATCAGAACTCAACCAAGGTAATGGCACATTCCTGTCTCTCATGTCACATGAAATCAAGAAATATTCAAAGGAGCTGAGAAATGGGAGTAGAATGACCTGTATGATTCTCATTGTCATCCTCCATCTCCCTTCTCCTTTCATTATCATTGTCATCAACATCATTACTCTAATGCTATTATTTGCCAGTATGCATAGTTGAAACACATATACCAAATATGTGTATTATGCAAGTCGCTGGTGTTCCAAAATCAGAGATGCACAAGCCCTTGGTTGCAATTGAAGCTGCGCGCTGCAAAATGACTAGGACCCTGTAGGTAGTCATTATGCAGAATCCAGTACCTCAGCACTTTCTGCCTTCAGATCACAGAGCCCCGCCCTTTCTCTGAGCTGATCTTCAGGTCTGTAAATTCCATCCATCCATTTCAGCTTCTCAGAGAAGCTGACTCAATTTCTGCCCTGCAGTCTCCCCCTTAAGCTTCAGACCCCAGTGACAATTAGGAAAGGAGGTGCAGGATCCTGGAAGGGTCTGGTGAACTGAGGGGTAGGCAGGAGGAGCCAGCGCCAACCTTGGCTCCAACTGTCTTGCCTGCAGATTCCATAATTAACTTACAGTGCACGAGGACTTATGTGTTGAGTGGGTGTGTGTGCATTTCTCTTACATATTGTGAGTCTCATTAGTGATCTGAAGGTAGAGTCAGATAACATCTGAGCTGAGTTCCTGTGTCCATGTGAAGATTCAAGGTGATTTCTCTTTTACTTGTAGCAGAATTAGATTATGATCAAGTCAAATCTGTACCCCCTATCACCTTGCGGTGTTAGAGTTTCAGTGGATAGCGGGTAGAGTTGGGGACATACTAATTAGGGGTAAGACACCAGACATGTCTCAGAAACTACTGCTAAGAAAAAAGAGCCTCACCAGTACCTGATCTCCCCTGGCCCTCCTCACAAGATCACTGTTTCTGGTTTCAGTTCCTGTGGTTTTTAGAGAAGTGGTAGCAAACTCCAGAATCTCTTTGCATTTAGCCCCAGCATACTCCAATTTATCCCCCATGCTGTAGCCAGAGGTTGCTTTTAAATTTTAAATTTGACAAAGTAACTTACTGTCTAAAACCTGTCAGCATCTACCAGTTACCCTTCAAGGCAGCATTCAAAATCCAGAAGGCTTTTAACTCACTGGGCAAGCCAGCCCAAACAAACTCCCAGGCTCTGTCTCTTACCACACCTTCGCAGAGTACTGCCAGATTAAATTAGGGACAGAGGGGAGGAGAAAAATGCACGCAGAAAATACACAAAACAATGTATTCGATGTTCTCTGACTATGGAACCCATGCATAATCTATGTTAAACTCACTGTGCCTATGTTGAACTAGTCCCATTAAATAAGAAAACTCGAAATGTTTGACTTTGAGTGCTCTGGGTCATCTACATATAAGTTTGGAAAAGAAACTAAGGGGATTTTCTCATATTTTGTGAAGCTCTGCACCTACTCAGGCTTGAGGAATCCAACTTTATAACGTATATTATTTAGAGGTAACCCTGAAACTGCTCACTATTCCTCTGTGTCCTTCAGAAAACCTGTGTTAGGTTCAGTAAGCATGTAATGAATGTGAGGGTTTTGTGTCTGCATATTACTGGTGCTGAAATGGATTCTGAGTAGAATCTTGATCTGCTTTAGCCAGTGAGTGTTTGAGAGTGTTACACCATGCGATGGTATCTGTGCTTCTCTGCTTAAAGCAATCTGCTTTCAACTTAAGCTCAATCTGGCAAGTTCATGTCCAATAAAAAAGAGTGGCTCTTGATCCTCACTCCCATTTCCAAAGAGAACCAAAACAGAGAGAGCAAGAATCATTCAGGGAGGATTGACAACCACAATATATCAAGCAGTTGGCAAAGACCATCTTGGTGGACTTACTCTGCAGAGATACACTAACAAAGCATGCCCTAGAAAAGTGAGCTACCTGTAATAACCAAATAAGCAGAAACGGGACACTTCTTGAGAACAGTATAATTAGTGGCCCTGGAATAAGCAGGCTACCATCTCAAGTATAGAGAAGCCCAGAGCACATAGACATGAATAAACATACCTGGAATGATGAAAGGAGAAATATTTACTTGGAGAAAATATATTCCCAAAGCCACACTGAGCTAAGGGAGAAAATACAAGTCAGTATCACAATTCCACAATACACTATATAAAGCGTGTTGTGTACAATTGCGTGCAAGTTGAATGTACAATATATAGTTCTCGCTCAATGGTTAAGGTGTTCGCAATTAATCTCTGTCAATGTCTTCACAAAACCTTACATATGATACTAGGTATCTGTACCTGGATGATATAAGTGCAAAATTTCAGGTCCATATTCTGAGACTTGGTGCACACAGCAACACCGCTACCTCTGCATATAGAATGAAATAAAACTGCATTTTATTCATTCAATGTGTTCAATAAATGTGTATTGAATTGGTAATATATGGCACACACATTCCTAAATGCTGAGGAAATAGTACTAAAAAAAATCAGAAAATAAATAAATCGATATCATAAAGAAGCTGACAGATAATTATAAAGCAACAATATAAAAGAACAAGATAATTTCAGATTGTGGTATGTACTATAATGAGACAGAGTCTATGGAAAAAATTGGTGGCAGCTAATTTAGATAGCAGGGTCAGGGAAGAACAACTTAGGAAATAGCGTATCATAAGCCACTGAGTGAAGATGACTGCTTGGAATATGAAGGCCAAGGGGGCCTGACACAGCCCCACAAACTTCACATCCGCTCCAGATGGAAACGATTAGCTGTGATTCTCCGAGGAAGGTACTGCAGCTAGCTTAGAGAACAAAGCCAGGGGACGGGGAAAAAGTACAGTACTGGCAGCTAAGTTAACATCTCTGGAGCACAAGAGGGGCTTCAAAGTAAGCCCACAGGTACGTTCCTTAGCAACTCTTCATACAGGCAATGTCAGGGAGACTGCTGCTATCACCTCCATTTTATAGATAAGGAAAACGGAGCTCACAGCTGCCCTATAAACTAACCAATGGCAAGGCAAGATCCAGAACAGAATCAGCAAATGATAACCTGTGGGCTGGAGCTAGCTGGCCACCTGACCTGTGTTTGTTCACAAAGTTTTAACGGAACAGCCTACTCATCCATCTACATATAGTCTACGGCTACTTTCAGACCACAATCTCAGAACTGAGAACTGAGTGGTTACAACAGAGATTATATGGCTTGCGAAGCCTCAATCATTTCTTATCTGACTTAATACAGAAAAAGTTTGCCAACCCATGTTGTAATACGAACATTCCTAATTCTGAGTCCAGCCATGTCTGTTAATCTTGATCCCTAACCCAAAGAATGAGTCCTGGAAGAAGGGCCCACATTTTAAGTGCTGCATTCTGAGAAGAGGGAGGACATACAATAGACACTGATTCACTTGCCTTGATTTAAACTGAAAAGAAAAAAAAAATGGCAATGAGCATGTAAGCTATTTATGTGTATATTAACCTAATATCTATTCCATCAAACCCAGTTTATCACTCATATTGTTTGCTTCCTACTGTATCCAAAGTATGTTATCAAAACTGGAACAAAAAACACTAGTCCATATTTCTATAGTAATAATGACAGATAAAATTACTAATTAGGGCTTCACTTCATGGGGAGTACTACTATCAGTGGCACAATAGAAAGAAAACGGAAATGGAAAATTAAAGAAGGCAACTCTGTGTTCTGAAAAAATTGTTACTTGAACTCATGAGTACTCAATTTCTTCACTAAGAAATTACTTCAAATATCTAAACACTTCACAAAATATGATTAAACATAAAAACCTTCTTGAGATCATCATTAATTATTTCATTCATTCATCAAAGATTATTAAGTGCTAGTCCAGGTACCTAGTGTTGTATAATGAATCCCCTCAAGACCTGGGACTTAAGACATCATTTTTTATTATCTCTCAGAATTCTAGGGGTTTGACTTGGCCCAACTGGGTGATTCCTGCTTGAGAAAATCAGGAAAGTGGCTAGGCCAGAGGCTGCCTCACTCACACGTCTGGTGCTTGATGCTGGCCACTGGCTGGGACCCCAAGTGGGGCTGTCTGCTGGAATACTCACCCATAGCCTTGCGAGGTAGTCTGAGCTTCCTCATGGATGGTGCCTGCGTTCCAAGAGCAACTATGCTGAAAGCAGGAAGTAGAAGTGTCTAGTTTAGTTTCTTCCAGCCTGGACCTGAACACTGACAAAATAACCTTTTTCCTGTAACCTACTAGAAGTGCAGTCACAGAGCCCAGTTGAAGAGGAGAAATGATTGATCCCACCTCTCAATGTGAGGAGCATCAAAAAATGTCAGGATCTTTATACAAGCACCAGTCTGGTATTGAACCTCAGTTATGGACGTTACTGCAACATTCTAAACACATTCACTCACTCCCAAGATCCCACAAGAATTTTATCATATCATGACATTAGGCTGAGACTTAAGGGTCCAAATCTTTTCATTTATTTAGCAACTTGAGTGTGGTGTCTTCAGTACAGCACCTCAGTTTCTGTATTCTCTTAATATAAAGCACTATAAGCTAAAGAGACATCTTACCTGATCTCACACGCACACAATATACAATGGTAAAGCAGTTACAGAATAATGCATATGAATCTCCTTCAGAATAAGGGAAATCCTTATTCTAAAGGAAGCCACTGGTCCAGAACACTTCTGAAATCCAGCAGGTGCATGCGCCTGATTCTTGACTCAGGCCCTTTAGTCCTCCCTGGGGGTGGGTGCCTCAGGCTTTGGCTCAGTGCTTGCCCATGGCTCCTTCCTGAGTCATCCATCCTTTTGCACAGGACAACTGTAACTAATTCATCTTCTTCACCAGGTTTTTAACATCCTTTCCATTTTGCATTTCCTCTCTTTCCTTGATCCAGGCTGGCGGTGCTTCCATAAGAAACTTATTTTAAAATGCTATGCTTCAATTTTTTAATGAACGTTATGCAGGTTCACTCCATGAGACTAAGCCAAATCACACATCTCTTCAGAAGAGCCCTTACTAGCTTGGGTTTCACATGAACCTCTGTTGGAAGACGGCCTCAACTATTTTAGAAGCCCTCTTGGTTAATGGAGTGAACCTGTAAGGTGTTACCTTGAGATCCTTAGAGAGCCTTGTGTTTGAAGATTTTTGAGACACTGCTTAGATTGTCCTCAGATCATTGAACAGCCCGCCCTATGCATAGTCTTTGTCTAGAACCCTCTTAATTTCAGACTCATTTGCTATCAGGAGAGGTTGTGAATGGAAAACAGCTTAAATGTGGATGCAGCAAACCTTTATTTCTTTATATTTAAGCATTTGTTCTTTAGCTCATTTCTCTCCTCTCATATTTTACCAACACACTGGCTGGAAATTTTTGATATCATCAGTCACATTTTTTAGTTAAATATTTGAGATCTATCAACACTGGATTTATCTAGGTGCCAACAGTACCGGACTCTGCCGTCACACAGTGTTCTGATCCACCCAGCTCCTAGTTATTCTTTGTTTGCTCCAAGCTCTCATTGATAACCTGCCTGAGGCATTTTAGGCTTTTACCAGCAGTCTCTTCAAAGCCCTTCCAGTTTCTTCACACTGCTTTATTCCAAAACCAGAGCCACATTTTATTTTTAATATGGTAGCAACTCACTTTTGGTACTGAAAACTTTTGCAAATATCTGTTTCTTCTTAACAAATCACCCTACTATTCATGGGTTCAAACCACAAGTATGATTTCATTAGTGTCTCTGAGAATTAGGTATATTGTCTTGACTCGGCTATTTATACAATATGCAGGATTCTCCATACTGACTGGGAAGTCCTCACCAGGGGTCTCTCAGGTCAGTGTAGCTAGACAGTTACTCAATTTTAAGTCATTGGAAAGTCTTTACCATCACATATCTAGCAGTTGATTCTGACTGTCAGTTGGAACTTTAATTGGAGCTAATAGCTAAATCACCTAGACATGGTCTCACCATGTAGTTGTAGCTTGGGCTTCCTCATGGCATGGCTAAGTTCTAAGAGCAAATGCCCCAAGAAACAGAAGTGGAAGGACCCTTTTCCTTAGTCTCTGATTCCAGAAGCTAGCACAGTATTACTTCTGTCATACTCCATTGGTCAATCAGCTACAGATTCCAGATTTAAGCAAAGAGTGCATAGGCACCACTGAATGTTAAAGGGGCTGACATTTTTACTTTTTTTTTACTTTTGCAAGATCCTACTATATTCAAGACACAAGGTTATACACTTTAAGGTTTTACAAAATGAATAAGTCATGTAAGATCTTAGGGAGATCA
This sequence comes from Manis javanica, assembly GCF_040802235.1. NCBI lineage: Eukaryota > Metazoa > Chordata > Mammalia > Pholidota > Manidae > Manis > Manis javanica. The sequence goes on from NC_133160.1 coordinate 166,071,234, forward strand.
AAGGCTAGGGTGGCATCATACCATACCAACTTAATTAAATTAAGCTGGACTTTCCATAATACCTTTCTCTATATGAGTCCAGGTTAGGGTCTGATGGAAGAAGAATTGAGTATGATTTGGAGTGTGGAAGTGAAATTGCAGTTACCGTTTTCCAAACGTTGGTGTAAGTTAACAAAAACCGGTGCAAAATGTATACATTGTTGCTGACCTGCTGACATAATTGCTTGCATGGGAGAATATCAGTAATTTCCTTTTGCACTAAAATTGCAACTCCTCCACCTCCCGCTGGGTTTCCTCTTTCAGATTCTCCAAGTCGTGAACCGGGTGAGCATTCTTCCTTACAGCTCAGGACAGCGCAGGACATCCCAGGACAGCACAGGTTCTTGTCCAGGCCTCCTGTACGGCGGAGCTTGGAAGCAGTGAAAGATGTGGGCTCCGGTCTGTCTTCACGGATTCTAGTTTTCTTCACAGTTCCAGTTGGTCCTACCTGTCCTCAATTTTACTTCCAGCTTTCTTCCTCACTGTTGGCCTTGCTGACCTTCAGCGACATTAGGTCTATTTCTAGATGATGAGGCCACGGTCTACCTTAGAGTTCTTCACTGCCTCCCACTATTATGTATGGCTTAATCCCTGCAAGTCCTTTTCTTTATAGGACTCATAGTGGGCCTGCTTCCCTGAGAGAACCCAAAAGAATACAGGCAAAGCATAAATTCAGCATCATGATTATAATACAGAATAATAATATATTATAGTGTAAAGATATGCTAAAGAGTAACTAGGGAATGAGTAAGACTTTCACAGAAGGGATGGTTTCCTTTATTGACAGAGATTCTTGTTACAGTGCAGAAGGGACAGTAGTGACCCTCCAGTACTGAGTCCACTGACTTGCAGTAAATCACTTGTATTGACAGTGGCTGGTACTTTCTTAGATTATGTGCCTTGGTAGCTACTAGGCTCTCTGTTTACCGTCTCCATGAACCTCCCATCTGGTCAACAAAGCTTTGGAATTCATGACACCTGACTCACCGCCCCTCCTTCTGCTGCTTTTCAGAGGTCTCTATGGAAAGCCGCTGTTTATTCCCAGCCATGGCAAGGTCAAGGTTGAGAACCTTAATAACTTCCTTGCTACCCCTGAGCTGGCTCTTCGTGACTTCGCTGGTGCTCTATTTGTGGCATATTCCCAGAACTTCAGGCACACCCACGAACAAATGTGTTTCTTTAAAAAGCATTTTCTCAAAGGGAACATCAATCATTTCTGAAGCCAAATATACAGTCTTGCTGTTATGGGAAGAGCTATATACGAAATTACAGTCCCTGAGTTTTAGACTCCACTATGTCACAACTAAACTGTTGGGCTCCAAACACCGCAAAGAATTTCCTTGATCCTCAATTTCCACAGTTGTAAAATAGAGAGTTTGATCTGTAAGATGTGTTGTTGGAGTTGTCTTTGGTGATGTTGGTTGAATGATAAATATAATTTATCTTTTTGTTCATTTCCAGCCTTTGTTTCCATCTATTAATATTAGGACATACGAAGATTGGACAGTTGATAGATCTAGGATTTCACTCTTCAGTCTCAGATTTTATTTTCTTGCAGGGTTGCTGAAGATTAGAAAGAATGTATAAAACACAGCTCAGTCGTATCTGGTATGTTACAGGTGCCCCTTACTGGGGACTCACTGGGATGTGATGTAAGGTTGGGATGCTGTTAAGCTGGTAGAAGGATCAGGGGATACTGATACCCTGCCTTGGGAAGTCCCTTCTCCCCTCTGCTAGGACAATGGGGAAAATAAGAAGTCAAATACAAGGCAGAGCAACACTTTACTAATAGCTGGATCATTGTCTCGTGCAACAGGGGAAGAGCTTGGATGAACCATGTGGAGACTCAGTCTTACCCAGTTTAAGATGAGAGCAGCTTTCTCCCCACCTAAGCTCAAATTTACATCTCCAAACTCACTATTTACATTATCATAAGAAGTGAGCAGAGATGGGGGAAAAAATGAACACAGTGAGGGAGACAGAACAAGAGGCTGTCTCTGTAGCAGAGCGCAGTTCCCAGTGGGTCTGCACCCTCCCAGAATGCAACCACAAGACTGAGTCTGGCATTTACTTAAAAGAACATAGAATATCTATAAAGAAAGAAATACCTAAAATGGCTGGAACCCCTGTACTGGTACTGCTTTGTCCACATGAAAACATTTCAAAGAAACATCATACATATATGTTTTGCCTCTTATATCTACTTTAAAGCTATACTCTCAGGAAGCTTATGCAGAGGTGTTTGTGTGGGTCTCAGCCTATCAGTAACCAGTGCTGTGGTGGTACCAGCCCTCGTGGTTCTTATTATGGTTGCAAGATTGCCCTCAGAAATGACCGTCAGGAAACTGAAAAAATAGAGGTGTATTACTTACATGACTTGAAAATTATACAGCACACCTGGGGCCACACAGTGAGGTCACAAGGAGGCAGGGGGAGCTAGAGAGAGCTCAGCTTGGGGTTCAGCTTTTATTGGGGTTGAAGGTGGGGGCTTCAGGTTTCATGGTCTCACTTTTTATTGGTGAATTTAAAAGGTAAGAACAGAAATTTATGGTGCAGGAAGAGAAAAGACAAGAGGCCCAAATGGTCAGTTACTGAAATCAATCAACCAAGATTTCTCAATCAAGGGAGCCTCAGTGTGGGGAGATGTCCTGACTTCTCGTCTGGTTGTGTGGCTGCCAATGTGTGTATTCCAGATATCCGTCTTTGCGGTGGATGGCTCTTTAAAATAGATGACCAGGCAGCTGGGCAGTCAGAGCAGATGTCAGGCATTTGCACTACAAAAAACAAACAAACAAACCCAAAACGCTCAGATTTTACAGAGGTTTTAATTTTAGGAAACCCTCCACAAATTGGGGCCAGGAGTATAGTGGGATTTATGTGTCTACCCATTGTTACCAATGTATCTCACGAATAGTTATACTATCTCAATTTCTTTTTGGGCGGGGAGAGAGGGGAGGTGGGATGAAACAGATGAAGGCACTTCGGTGCTCACCTCAGTTCTGACATTAGGTGGCTGTGTGACCTTGAATGTTGTTTCTCTCTGGGACTCAATTTCCACATCCTGAAATAGAGTGGGTAGAACAGATAATGTCTTAAGTTCTCCTCAGCTGTAACATTCTAATAGATAACCTAGGTATCTGCATTTCTTGAAATGACTTCAGAAAAAATTAAAAATGCAAGGTTTTGTTCCTCAGGAAATGGTTTTGCACTCCACTTTTTAGTCAAAAAAATCTCTGCCACATGGATTTATTTTAACAGACACAAAATCTTGGTGATTTTGCTAAAGCTAAAAATAGAGTCTCTTTGAAAATAAGGAGAGTCACATTGTTTATAAATAGCAAGACTTCAACTCTGGGGCTTGTTCGGTCAGAAAGAGAAGCTTAAAGTGAAATGCAGAGTCAAATAAACCTAGTGAACTGGTTGGGCAAAAGTGCAGCTGCAAAATTTGCTCTTGAGTCAGCTAAAAGAATGTTATGTGGAGACAAAGAATTAAGAATGACTCCATGTGCTGCGAACAGGATGGTTTTCTTGCTTTAATAATTACCCATTTTATGGATGAGGAGACTGAGGCTGTAGAGAAGTTACTGTGTGGCCCACAGAGGCAAAGAGAGGAGTGGATGGCATCAGAATCTATTGACTCGCTTTTCCTCCTCCATCATCCTCTCTTACTGCCTTTCTGACACGTTCTCGAAACTTCCTGCTGATCCAACAACTTCCTTTAAACCCAGTGGATCCTAAGCATGAATGTGAGACTGAGAGGGAGAAGTGGTGAGCGCAGGAGTGTGCTTAGAGGGACCCCACCGATGGATGGGTCGTTAACTGCAGTATGTTTAACAGAGATTACACGTAGGACACTATGAGATCCACTTCAGGAGAACACGGTCGTTCACTTCAGGACTCCTGCAGTCCAGCAAGACAAGAATAGGTGTAATGAAATGTCAGAAGTGAATAATGACTCAAGAAATATAAAATACTCACTTCTTAAATATTTCCCAAACTTAATGGTACTTATGTCTGGGTAGTGGTATTTCATGAGAACTTTTTATTTCCTTTTTGCTTTTCTAAATGTGTAAGACTTTTACAAATGTCATGAAATATGCAATGTAAATTTTCTAAGGACCCATTTATTCAAACTTCAAACCATAAAGGCATGACTGATGTCATTGATTACTCATTTATTTTATTTATTTTGGGGGGAATTATTTTGTAGTTTTTTGTAAAAATTTATTTTTGTATAGCAGTTTGAGGTTTACCTAAAAATTGAAGGGAAAGGAGAGAGCTTCTATATGTCCCCCATCATTACCACCCACAGAGTCTTACCTATTATTAACATTTTGTGATAGTGTGGCATATTTGCTACAACTGATGAGCCAATAGTGAAATATTATTATTAAATAAAGGCCATAATTTATATTAGAGATCACTCTTGGTGTTGTATATTCTATGAGTTTTGTTAAATATAGGACATGTATCTACTATTACGGTATCATATAGAAATAGATTCACTACCCTAAAAATCTCCTGTTTCCCACCCACTTATCCTTCTTACCTTCCCACAGCCCCTGGAAACCACTGATATTTTACTGTCTACTTTTGGCTTTTCCAAAATGTTGTATAGTTGGAATTATTTAGTATAGAGCTTTTTCAGATTGGCTTCTTTCACTTAGCAACAAGCACTTACATTTTCTTTATGCCTTGTGCCCTGATCGCTTATTTCTTTTTATCTTTGAGTAATATTCCATTGTCTGGGTGTGCCACATTTTGTTTATCCATTACCTACTGAAGGGCATCTTGGTTGCTTCCAAGTTTTGACAATTATGAATTAAGCCGCTGTGAACTTAATTCACAAATCAAACATTTGTGAGCAGGTTTTTGTGGAAACACATGTTGTCAGTTCATTTGGGTAGGTACCAAGGAGCCCAACTACTGAATTGTACAGTAAAAGTATACTACCTGTATGCTAAGTTTTGTAATAAATTGTAAGAAACTTGTAATAAACTACCAAATTCTCACCAACAATGAACAAGAGTTCTTTTTGTACCACATCCTTCCAGCATTTGGTGTTGCTAACGTTTTGGACATTAGCCATTTAATAGTTATGAAGTAGTATGTCATCATTGTTTTAATTTGAAATTCCCTGAGGACACATGATGTGGAAGGTATTGTTATATATTTATTTGTCATCTGCATATCTTCTCTGGGAAGCTGTCCAGATCTTTTGCCTATTTTTAATTGGCTTGTCTGTTTTCTCATTGTTGGGTATTTAAGGGTGTTTTGTTTAGTTTGGATGCTAGTCTTTTATAAAATACATGTTTCAAAGATTTTTTTCTCCAATTTATAGTTTGTCTTTGCCTTCTCTTAACACTGCCTTTGGGCAGAATAAAATTTTTAATTTTGATGAAGTCCAACTTACATTTTTTTTGTTCATGGATCATGCTTTTGGTATTGTAGCTAAAACATCATCCCCAAACCCCAGGTCACTTACATTTTCTCCTATGTTATCTTCTGGAAACTTTATACTTTTTACATGTAGGCCTATGACCAACTTTGAATAAATTTTTGTGAAGAGTGCAACGTCTGTGTCTAGATTCCTTAATTTTTTTTTTTAATAAATGGATGTCCTGTTGTTCCAGCACCATTTCTCCACTGAATTCGCTCCTTTATCAGTGATCAGTCGACTACCCTTCTCAGGGTCTGCTTTGTGTCCTCTGTTCCATTTCATTGATCAGTTGGTCTAATTCGGTGGCTAACAGCACACTGCCTCGATTGCCATAGCTGAGTCTTGAAATGGGGAAAACTCAGTCTTCTGAATTTGTTCTTCCCCTTCAATATTGTGTGGGCTGTTTAGGGTCTTTGTCTCTCCATATAAATTAGAGAATCAGTTTGTTGATATCCACAAGGTAACTTGCTGATGTTTTTATTGGGCTTATATTGAATCTAAAGATTAAGCTGAGAAAAACAGACATCTTGACAATATGAAGCCTTCCTATTCATGGTCATGGAATATCTCCCCATTTGTTCAGATCTTCTTCAGCATGATGTATTTGCAGACCTGAAGGTAAATCTTGCTTCTATAGGTGGCATTTTATAGTGGCAGTACATGTACACATATACATGATCCTTGTAATTATTAAAAAGCAAAAGTACGGACACAACAAGGCAGTGAGTGTTAATGACAGTGTGTAGGTGAAGCTGTGGAGTGCAGTGCCAGAGGAGACTGGTTCTCTGCGGAGCTGACAGAAGTTCACTAGCTTCAAGATGATGGTGGATGAGATCATCAACTAGAGGAGCATTGGAGGATCTTTCTAAACCTGGAGGGTGTGCGTGTGTGCGTGTGTGTGACCAGGATGAGGCGCTGTTCAAAGGCATTCTGGAATGCAGAAATACTGGGGGAGGCTGATAGCACAGAGACACCACTTTTGTCGAATGGGTTTGGGTAATCTACTGGGAAGAAAGCCCCTAGTAATGGGAACACGAGGTGCACGGGCAGAGTTAATGAAGTGTCAGATTTGCTTAAGGACTGATAAGACAATCAGTTCACTGTTGTGCAGGAGGGCACTGGTTGGTCAATTGTAAAAGCATAAGAATTCTTGGTGCATTTGCAAGAAGTAGCTCTATTCCTGCCCCCTTTTGTTCATTATTGTACTTCCAAAAATATCTCAGGAGAGTGCACCCACAGAGAATTCACTAACTCATTCACTCATCCAGTACTACTCAAGATGCTGGGGCATACAGGTGTGAACGAGAGAGTGAAAATCCCTCCCCTAAAGCACGGTATTCTGCTCCCATCCTCAGCAATCTGCCTCAAATTACTGACTCTACACTGCAGGCTTCTTTAAATGCTTTTGTCCTGTTATTTGTTTCAATGAGCAATTCAGATTTCCCTTGCTGTCAAGTCATGAAAAGACATAGCAGAAGCTTAAATGCATATTACTAAGTGGAACAAGCCAATCTAAGAAGGCTCTGTACTGTCTGATTCCAGCTATATAACATTCTGGGACAGGAAAAACTATGGGAACAGAAAAACATAACTGGTGGTCAGGGGTGAGGTGGAGAGATGAATAGGCAAAATACAGAGGATTTCTAAGGTAGTGAAAATACAATGTATGATATTATAATGGTGGATAAATGTCATTATACATTTGTCAAAACTTATAAAATGTGCAAGGCCAAAAGTGAACCCTAAGCAACACTATGGGCTTTGGGTGACTAAGGTGTGTCAGTGAAGGTTCATCCTCGGTAACTAATGCCCCACGCTGGTGGAGAAGGCTGTGCGTGTAGCAGAGACACAAGGCTACGTGGGAACTCTCTGTACCTTCCTCTCAGTTATATTATAAACCTAAAGTGGCTGGAAAATTAAGTAAAAATAAACCCTCCTACAAAATGAGATGTATAACAAATTCATGGAACGTTGTAGACAATAACTGTCAGTTCCCTCATCACCAAACACAATAGCCATTTTAGTGGCAGTGAATAAAATCTTTCTTTAATAAGTTGATTAAAAGATTCAAATTTTTGGCTTATACACAGAATACACCAAGTAAATGCTTTTAAGAAACCTTGGATATGAAAGCATTGTTTTGCTCAGAATTTACTAATACGCACAGTTAACTATGTTAGACAAAACCTTCCGCTCCTATAGTGCTTATCATTGTGGTCAGGATTTATTCTGTCATAGATGCAGAAGGCTCAGTTCAGAGAAATATGTGTCACTCAAAAAACGTTTTGAATAGTTTGACAAAGGAGATTTTAGTAATGGATAGTAACAGGGTTTTGAGTTTACTGGGAGCTCCACAGATTTATACAAAGGAAATTACAAGGGGAATAAAACCACTGTATGCAGATGGAGTCAATGGAGATACTCATAAAGTCTAAGATGTCCCATGAAGAGTGGCCTACATTCTGGAAGGAGGTATTTCTTCCCCTTACAGACTTGGCCAAGCACTTGTGTCCCATTCCTCAAATGTTCTCATCAATGAAATTCTTTGTTCTCTATCTGTTCTTTTTGAGTCTTGTGTTGACACCAGGTAGATGGTGAAATTCCTCGTTGCATTCCCTAGTTTCAGTAAGAATGCATCCAGTCCAATTCCATAGAGCATCTAAATTCATTGCATTCTGAGAGAAATTAGAAGTCAATTTCTCTATAGTTATTGCTCTGAAAATGAAGCATGCAGCTAGAAGCACTTTTTTTTCCTGGCAGAAAATAATTTTATGAATACAACTCACAGCCTAAATTGCTAAAAGAATGAGGACCTATAATTAGTTTTCCAATGCAATTGTTGTTACTGAGAATATAGGTCCCCCCCCCAACAATAACAAAAAAAGAAGTTAAGTACAAAAACAGTTGTACTGAGAAATGAGGTTCCCTGTTGCAGGGAAGGTGGTTCCTCTTTCATGATGAATGCCAATCGCTTGATTTGTTCTTTTACTGGAAAGAGTCAGAAAAAGAAAAAAAGTAAAAGCAAAGCTGCTCTATGTCTCTGGGTATGTTCCTTCAGGAAAGGGCCATTCATAAGGCTCTCCACTAAAGTTCATTGAAAGTTTAATTGAAAGATATGACGTGACTGCTTTTGGGAAAAGCACACCGAGCAGTAGGGTGTGTAGACAAACATTGTTTTTCTCGCTGTTACTGTTTTTTCATCTTATAATGCCTCATAAAAAGTAGAGAAATGCTACTTTGATAACAAGGGGGATAGATTTTTGTTTGTTTTAATGAAAGGCACCCAGAAGATATTAGATGGCCAAAGTTATTAAATTTCATGAAAGTATGTAGATACACACATATATATAAAATCTCTGCTATTATGGGAAATAGTATATTTTATATTCTTCAAATTGAGGTAAAGATACCATCTTCATTCTGACATTGACAGTAGAAAGCTGATCTCTTTTTCTTCTCCTGCATTGTTCTTTTAGGTAAGAAATTGCTTTTCACTTCAATTCTTGAATGGCCAGAGCATAGTTCACTATCAGACCATGCGAAAGAAGCCACAGGGACAGAGTTCCTGAACATCCATTTGTACATGAGTTATGCAATGTACCTTTGGAGAAATGCTCGTGAATGGTTAATGAACAAGAAACCTGTGCTAGGTGAGTCTGAAAGATAGGGATGCTGGGTCATCTGGCAGCTCAAAGTCTTGAGTTCAGTGATAAGTCAGAAATCAATGCAAAGAAAGTCTCTCTGTCCAGCCATGAGGTTTTCCTCTCCCTGTTCCCCTCTGTTTGTGTGGTAAAGAATAAGACTTGATTAAAAATAAACACATATGTGCTTCCCTGCTCAATCGTTGGCCCATTATAAAGTCTCTGGATGGAAATCCTGTGTTTAAAGGAAAGCAGAACCGGGAATTTACCATGGGGGTATTTGAAAGACAGTACCTAGGCCATGCACTGAAAATCAGGTTTTTAATTTTTTGGAAAAATTACTTTTTTTAAAGCCCATTAATTCCATATTCAGCTTCTATCTTGCAGGCTGTGTATGCCCAACAGTGTTTGTACAGTTGAACTTGGGGTTAAAAATTAGTGACTCATCCCTTTTTAATTCCTTTTCTTTGCTCTCTTTTACTCCAGCTATGAAGCAGCTGAAGTGATTATAATCCCAGGTCTCTCCATTTTTCCACTGAACATACTGACTCAGTATAAATTGTCTTACTTATGACCTTACAAAGTTTTCTCACATACGTTATCTAATTTCATATTTGCATTAACCTTTTGAGGTGTGTATTAATGGCATTATTTCATAGATTAAATGTGTGAAGCTCAGATGGGTTTTCTCAGCCATTAATTTTGTAAAGCCAAATATGAAAACAGTATCTGTGATTTTAAATCAGTCCATGTAACTTTTCAGATGTGGTTTCCTTCTAAGTAGGCATAACAAGGATTAGACATATTATACACAAATTTCCTGGCATTAGAATATATATATATATATGAGATTTTGTTTGCTTATTTTTCTTGTAACAATGTAGTATGAAATTCTGATTAATAAGGAGTCACACAAACTAGAATTCCAGAATAATTCAAAAAGTATAAACACTGTTTAGAGGCTATGACTTATACTTTATTATCAGAGAATTAGAGAAAATATTGACCCCAACTTTAAGGCAGTACTCAGCTAAGTGATTGTACGTCAGCAAACCACAGAATCACGGTGAGATGGCTAGGAGATAGAGCTTGATCCCAGTTGTGACATTCAGCTGGGGTGTGATGTAGGGATAAGGACATTTGAGGTGGCACAGGAAACAACAGGTTTATGAGGGAGAGATTTTCCCGCAGCACTAAGCCCTGAAAGTATTGTTTTTTGTAATGGAGGTGAGAGGGATTATTCTTCTATAACTCACTGAAACATTTTGAAGAAAACAGTTTTCAAATTTTTGCAGAAGCCGTGTTCACATGGATGGATTGTCATAGCTTTATTATTTCCAGAATGTTTGAAGCAGCAAATAAAACAAAAACAGCAAATCATATTTGGGATAGATTGCACAACTGACCACCAAATCTCTCTGTGCCTGAGTACACTCTGCTTTGCTGGTCAACTAAGTAGAGTGTGTTTCTACATCCCATGAAATTGAGTTGGCCACATGATGTGCTTTGGTCAATGAGCCATTTGCAAAATGCCTCAAGCAGAAGGTTGAAGCACTTGTGCCTTGAGGCTTGCCGACTTGTTCTTCTTGGAATCCTAAGGCTGCCATATGAAAGAGCCCAAGCTAGCCTGCTGGAGCAGGAGATGCCACGTGCAGGAGAACTAAGGCACCCCAACTGCCAGCCAATCGGGTGCCAGAAATGAGTGGGACCCTCCTAGGTCCAGACAGCAGCCTGTCTCATGGCTAAGCACTGATTCATGAAAGAGTCAAGCAGAGATTAAGAGGAAACTTCTGTCCAGCCCATGGTACCATATGATCAATAAAATGATTATTTCACACCTTTAGTTTGGGGCGGTTGTAACACAGCATCAGTCAACTGACACAACACTGAAAGTACAATCCAAGAAGACTGAGCCAGCAAAGCAGAGTTTCAGTCCTTTTAAAAATATCTCAGAGAAATTGCAGGCAGAGTGATTGAGAAAATACTGTGTTTGACTCGACTACTCAGTAGCAATGGAGTCTTGTAGATTTGCTCCTTGTGATGGGCAATAGTGTGTCAAGTGTCAGGAAGGGCTGAAGACAAACCTAGTCTCTGCCTTGTAGAATGGACTGGCTGTCTGACCTTGCTGGGTTTCAGGTTTTTTTAATCTATAAAATGGAGTCAAAATCCTTTTTATCATATAATGTCAATTACTTAGTGCATCATCTGACATGTTGTAGATACTTAATAAAATAATAGCTATTTTAGTTTTGGTGATGACAATAATGCAAGTAGAAATCTTGTGCTACACTCAGAACACCCTGGCATGAGCTTTTTGGGTCAAAAGCCACAGTAGGATGCATATTGCACATTTGACATATTTGCTGATAGATTAAAGAGTTTGACAAGGGTCGGCCTGGAATAGCATGGGGCCTGGAGCAGGACAACAGGAATCATGAAGAAACCAAAAACAGAACAAGACTGATGATTTAATGAGGGCAAGGGGCTTGCTATTAATACCAGAATTTTGTCTGTGTAGGTGTATAGAGCTAGGAACTGAGACACTGACATTGGTTTATTCTAATATGTTTATGTGTTTTCAAGGGACTCTCTTGTTTTCCATAGAAATTTGTCCACTCAAATTTCACATTTAGGGACTAACTTATTATGATGAAATAATACTCATCAGTTAAAGAAGTGAACTGTACTCATGGATGGATAAATCCTAAAATGTTATTTTTAATGAAAAAGCATTTTTTAAAGTTAAATAAGCAAATACATTTTAAAAACCGTGTGTTTTCTGTCACACATATATTTAAAGCTTAAAAAAATAGTCCTGAGACTTCTGTTTCTAACAAAAGGATGATCTAGATATCTTTAAATAAAGAAAAGGGAAACAAAGAACCATTTCTTGCTAAAAAAAACCCATTAAAAGTTATGGAAAAAACATTTTAAAAATCTGTTCAAATGAGTAACCAAGATGGTAAGAGAACACCGGAAATCCCCAGGGCTCAAAATGAGGACTCCTGAGTTCTGAATGATAAATGAACAGGGAGCCAGTAGCTACCCCAGAGTAGTTCTCCAATCCCTGATAATTTTGAGCATTATATTGAGTGTGACACACACAGGGGACTGAGGCAGGACTTCAGGTTTGCAAAGAGTGAGCAGTTGGAATAGAAAGGCGGCATAAACCCAGGACTGCATGGGGCCACACCCTCAGTGAGCATGGAAATGAGGAAAATTTCCAAACTCAACACCAATATGACCTTCCCATGGGGCTGAGTGGAAGAAAACAGAAAATAATTCTTCCCAGCTCTCATGAAGGAAAATTTTCCAAACATTTGGAAGAAAACACGGTATTATTATGCCAATAAGGCCTTATAAATAAGTACTAAAAAACATGAAACAGGAGGAAAAAGACTGCTAGATTCAATTACATAAAATATAAAAATTTACTTTATTAAACCATTGACAAAAATAGTGGAGGGAAAAAAACAAGACTTGGAATAGTTATTTAACACACATATAACCTTTATAAAGGATTTGTGGAAACAATGAGAAAAATAAAACCAGCTACCTGACAGAAAAATGGCCAAAGTCATGAATGGCTATTTTGCTAAAAAAATGAAAACACATTAACGAAAAAAAGAAAGAATCTGTATAGCAAAGATGACCAACCTCATTAGTAACCTGAGAAAATAAGCTAAAAATCATAGTGAGATACCCTTTGACACCTCCTAAATTGGCAGAAAAAATTAAGTCTGACAACTGCAAGGGTGGGCAGGGCTGTGGAGCGCTAGTGGTATGAGGGTAATTTGGTACAATTGCTTTGGAGAGCAATTCAGCATGCTCTGTGAAGGTTTAAGATGCAAATATACAATGATTCAGCAACTTTGAGCCTACATGAACTTTGCTGGGTGTGTCAGAAAATATATATGCAAGAATGCGCCAGTCTATATTGTTTGTAATAATAAACTCAAATACCTATGAATATGAAAACAGAATGAAAATTGTGGAGTACACACAAAAGGGAATATTATCTATCAGTGCAAATGATTCATTAGCTCTACATGCACCAACATGAATCATCTCACAGAGTGAATGTGGAGTGAAAAAGGCAAGCTGTATAGTGAAATTTGGGATGGTATTTCAATAAGGTTCCAAACAGTGTAAACTTCAGCAATGTATTGCTTTAAACACAGAGAAAGAATTACAGCTCTCTTTGAGTTTCAGGATTATGCCTTCCTGGCTAGGAAAGTTGTGTTTCTTACTTATATGTATTATTGATATTATCTTTCATAAATATTTTATGCATATGAAATATTGCATGATCAAATTATTTTAATGGACTTGAAAGGCACCCGCCAGTCATACCAAAGTCACACTGGTCATGAACCCTGGGAAAGGGGAAGGAGACTGGGTTTGCAGGTAGCCGGGATAGAACTTCGTGATGTTTTCGATGTTCGGCCTTGGTCCTCAACTTTGCTCATCTCATCTACACACACTCTAGGTGGTTTCACTACGTCAGTGCCTTAAATGCCACCTGTATTACAATGAAGCTCAGAGCTATCATCCCTGCCTAGTGTGTCCCTGGGACTCCAGCTGCACGTATCTGACTTCTTGTTCATTGTCTCCCCTTGGATTTTAACAGACCTCTCAGCTTTAACAGGCCCAGTGGACACTACATGAATGTTTCCCTGCCGAAGGGCTTGGCGACCAGCGTTCTTCATGATGGCCAGCCCCGTCTGGCCAGTCGCTGCTCCAATATCCAGGTGTTGTACACATTTCACAGTCTCCTCCCCTCTCTGGACTCTTACTTCACCCAATCCATCAGCAGCCCTGTTAAATTATAGCTCCAATACATCCCACATGTGCCCACTTCTCTTAGTGTCCCTTCTTGTCACTGTAGATCAACCAAGTCTCCATCATCTGTGGCCTGGACTAGTGCAGTAGACCCCTGCTTGCTCTCTGAGCTTCTAATATTGCTTCCTGCAGGCTGTTCTTCTAAAAGCAACCCAAGGGACCATTTCAAAGGGAAATCATATGATGTCACTTCCCAATGAAAATTCTGCAGTGGTTTTGAAGGGTGGTAGAATGTCACCCCAGAATATGCCATTTTGACGTAGAGATTATTTTGACGTTTGAAAAACAACAGATACACAAGGGAGCTCTAAACTCCCTTTTCTTCCTCAAAGCAGGAGATAACCCCCACCCAAGGAAAGACACCCTCCCTCCCTGTACCAGAGGGGGAGCAGCGTTCCTGTCTCTGCAGGTGGGCAGCCCAGAGAAATCTGTACAAACAACTGACCTTTATCTTCCCAGCCACCTCGCCACACAAGTAACTACCCCAGTCTAAGCCACTTGGCCTTGTGAAATTTTCACAATTGGTTACTTTTTGTCCCATTCAGTCCATAAACATTCAATTCCAACTGCGGCCCTGCTTCTTTGTTCCATATGAGGGCTCCTGTGCCAACACTGAATAAATTTTTTTCTCCCCTGTTAATTTGTTCTATGTCAATGTAATCAAATACGATATCAAAGAAGGTAAGTCTGAATGGTGGGAGAAACTTATTTTTCCTTTGTTATTTGCATCATTTACCAAATTTCCAAATTCATAAATTAATCATTTAAGGTAACTACTTATGGATCTGTGTCTATATTTAACTACTTCAGGATTTCTGAGGAGAAGCCCATCAGCTGGCCAGCCCCATCTTGTGCTATTGTCACTTCCCTGGCTCCACACCACCAGTCTGGACCTTCTCAACAAGCGGTGTCACTGTACAGCTATTCACACGTGCCCCAGGGCCAGCATCCCTCTTAGCCGCGGGGGACCCTGCACACACCCAGCCACCCAGCTGCCCACAGATGCTGGAGCCAGGAGGAAGGATGGCAGACTGTGCAGGGTGTCCCTGAGGAGTGACAGAGGGAACAGTGCCGGGCAGGGCTACCTGCACCAGGGGCACCCGGCTGCGTGTCCCCAAGTGGGTCTCTGTCTTGGCTCTATGTTTCTGTTTCCTCACAAAGCTACCTGACAGGAAGTAGTATTACACCCACTACGATGGAAAATCTGAGGCAGAGAGGCTAAGGCACTTTCCTGGGATCACACAGCCAGCAAGAAGAGCAGCCCCAAAACCCACAGCCAAAGATCACAGGCGGAAGGAGAATGCAGTACCGCCCATCAGGTGTCTTGGGGCGTCCTGCTCACTTCTCTGCGCTGATCAGAAGTGTTGGCCTCATAAACGGGATCTGTATAATTCCTCTGGGACCAAACGACATGGTTCGCATAACAGTGCATCATACATTGTACAAGGCTTTAAAATCAAAACGATTATGATAGCAGGTGATTATAAAATCCCATTCCTTTAATCATATAATGGTCACAGAATGATAATTAGCAAGATAGCGCATTATTATTGGTACATCTTATCTAGGATGAGGATGATAACTGGGCTGAAAAATGGGGGCAGGTGGAAATAAGCATTTTTTTAGAACCCAGTTTTAGAATTTAATCATAGCCTGAAGTCCAACCACCAGCCAGGGGCATGGGCCCCACGACGCTCCGGGAAAGGATTCCTGGTCTCCTGTGTTATCAGCGAGGACATTTCTCTAAGAACAGAGGCTGGTCTCAACTAGTGGAGGGTCAGACTGAGTCAGACTCCACCCCAGTGCATCTTAGCTACGTGTATACCTACTCTTTGTTTTCATATTTTTTGGTGATTACCAACCAGGGGCATTACTATTATTTATTCCCTGTAGACAAACTCTATTAAGATTTTGATGAAAACCCTCACTTATCTTTTATAAAAATAGAGATCACAATTTCTACACTGTTCTAGTGCATGAATTTTGTTTCAGTTTAGCAAGATAATGAGTACATTTTCTCACAGTACTTAATATTATATATTATTTCATTAGAGGAATGTACCATAGTTAGTTTAACCATTCTGTTGATCAATTTGAAATTTTCAGTTACTTATAAATGCAAATTGTGTAATGCATCCTTAATAACACATTTTCACATATATAGCTTGTGATTTCCTTAGAATAAATCACTTGATGTGTACATGGCAGGTGAAAAAGCACACTCACCCGGTCAGCTCGGGTAATCTGTGCCAGAATGCATTGCTGGAAGGTGAAATCAATTTAAACCCCTACCCGACATTTGTGAGAGTGCCCATTTTCTTTCCACTTTTGCTGAACTCAGAAATCATAATTTTAAAAGTTACTAATGCAAAAAGCCCCCTTTTAAAATTTGTGTATTGTTTTAATTGTGTGGTTAAGTCTTTTTTTACAATGTGCTCATTGCCATGGAGGTTCTTGTTCTATGAACAGTGCTTTCAGGAATCCAGACTGCACTCCTCACCGTCTGTAGAGCTTTCTACCATGCCGCGCTGTACATCGGTCAGGCTCTTTGCTGTCGCCAGAAACCATTCTTAATCTCCCTGATTCATTCCTGTGCTTTCTCCTCCTTCTGATTCCCTTCCCTGGTCCATTCCGCTAGTCAGTCCACGTCTTAATAGTGTGTTCATTTCACTCTGAGCAGCACCAAATCTTAATAATTCTAGCCCGTAACCATCTCTCATATCTGTCGCTCTGGGTCCATCCCCACTAATGCCGTCGTAGACAAGTCACTGATCAATACTCAGAGTGTTTTCGGTAGCTTCTTAAGAGGAACCACGGCTTCATCCTCAGCCCTGCAGATGGTCTGAAAGCTCTATGTGCTCATGATGGACCCCATCCCTTTCTCTTTGTACTCCTGTGGAACCTTTCGGGTGCACCCTTGACTTAATTATTCAATGAGGTAAAGATACCTACCTGGCATCCTTACCGGTTTAGGTGATAGGATTTTAGGTGACACCTGGGTGGACCCCATTTTTCTTTCACTACTTATGTATCTATGTTATGATGCAGTAGAAATAATATAGTGTGGCCAATGAGTGAAAGTATGTATGATTCACAAGTATCTTACAATCAACTTGATATAAACATATATAAGTAAATAAGAAAAAGATTAACACGTAAGTATGTCCAAACAAATCTCCAAGATGAAATAGTGATGACTTAAGTTCATGGAGTACCACCTCACCAACCGGTTCATTAAAGCCACACTCTGGGCTGACTTCCCTGCCAGGCAGTAAGCCCCCAAGGCACAAGGATCTCCTTGAACCTTGTCTCCTTGCTCTTTATTCCAGGCAGCAGCACACAGGTATCTAAGTAGCGAGTTCTGCATTGCACAAAGCTCCACTCTGGAAGGAAAAAAAAAAAAAACTACTCAGTGGTTGGCCAATTTCCCCTCCCTTCTACTTCTCAGTGAGTCAAGATTCTTGCAGTTGTTAAGTGACAGAACAGAAGCTCGGCTCAAACTGGTTTAAGCCCCGAGGAGATTTTGCCCCAGGCAATTGAGAAACTCAGTGATAAACGTGCCTCAGATGCTCAAATGATGCGGATGGGAATCAATCACTTCTCTGTTTCTGTGGACTAAGCTTTTAGAAACATTTTACTTCATTTGTTTTGGATCTGCTCTCCTTCAGCCTCTGACAGGATTATCTGTAGCATAATTCCACAGCTCCAGGCTTATATCATTGTTGCAATGAACAATTAAGAGAGAAAACAGCTATTTTAATAGCTGCAGGTACTCAATGGAATGGGGCCTTCAAAGAGTCTTTGGAAATTGGGTTCTGATATCTCCAAGTCAACCACTTACTGAATATTTATTCTATTGTTTCTTTATTCAACACACATTTACTGTGTACCTAGTATGCATCAGGTACTCTGTCACAAAGATTCATTACATGCACTTCCTATATTCCAGTCTGTCGTGGGATGCAGGCACGTATATGAGAGCATTGCATTACGGTGTTAGAAATACCACATAAGAAGGGCATGTGGCAGACTACACATGCATGAAGACAGGGCATTTAAATCAGTCTCAGGGGGTCAGGAAATGCTGAAGGGCACGGCGGGGTCACCTAAAGAAAGTTCAGAGCTGCACCCATCTCTGCCGTTAGCTTGCAGCAATGGTGTTAGTTCTCATTGCTGGGCTACCGGTTTTGTTGGAGACTGGGAGGAGGTGTCTCTGGACACCTCTCAGAGAGGGCATGGCCCTGCCTACAAGTCCTGTCTGTCATTTCATCCATGGAAAACTGTATTTGGAACCTCAAAAATAATTTTTCCAAATACTTCTCTAATGTATGTGAATTTCCTTTCTGTTGAATTCATTATTTATTTTCTATTAATGAATCATTTGATTATTTTCCTTGGTGAGCAAAATTTTCCAGCAGTTGGAGATCTGAATAATGCAGAGATAACTAATTATGTTATTTTTTTTCAGCATGCACATTTCTAATGCAGAAAGATTCTTAGCGAGAGAAAATAAAACCCCAAAATTGTGAGTTGCTATTGTCTAGAAAGTGTGATGGGAAAACGCTGTAGATTAGTTTGAAAATTAATGACTAGGCCAGAAAAAAAAGCATGATCTCTCTGTTAAACCAGCCACAAATTATGGCAGGTCAGCAGATCTGGCCTCTGGTACTAGCCATGCCACTATTTGTAGGTTAACTGGGAACTGAAGGCCTTACCAACTCTACCCCATCCCTTCATTTTTTTAAATAAGTCCTTTTTGATGCTGACAATAGAGCGATCTGTGAATCCATGAAATTAAGTTCAAAATAAGAATGGACAAATTGTACTTCATTAGAATAAATAACTTCAGTGATTTTTGAACTGTAATCCCAAGGCTCATGATCAAATCAACCAAAGAATGTACTCTGACCCCACAAGAAAATTGGTTTATGTAGGATTATGACAGAGAATAAAAATAAGGACTGAAAGAAAGGAAAACTAATAATATCAATTCTTAGAATTCTGCGTGATTTTTTTTTTCACACTTGCATCAACGGTTCCACACTTCATCATTTCCTATTTAGACAAAATGTCTGTGTCTGGACTGATGTCCAATGGGCTCAACTGGTAAGGCCCTGTTGACTGTTAACAGCCAGTGCCTGTTCTGCTCAGTCACAATTTGTGCCATTCTAGTGTTTAAATATTTTTAATGTCACCGCTGCTTATATCCATTGGGAAATTTATATGACTTCCTTCTTTACCTGAATAATTGGGGATAGATAGATATTTTATTCTTTATTGTGAATTATTTTGGAAATTGTCTGGCTTTAGGATTGGAGGGGCCTGGATTTGATCCCAGGTATCCCACACCCTAGCTGAAGCAATTCCCATATTCTTTGTAGTGTCCAGTAGTTGTTTCCCCCCTTTGGAATAGATTGCTGCATAGTTTTGTCCATATGAACAGAGTGTAAGTATAGGATGTCTACTTTCTGATAACATTTCTTCCTCAAAAAAGAGAATTTCCTCCTTAGACTGTAGAAAAACAAAGAAAGGGCCCCAACAAAGTTGAATTAGGGCTCACCAGTATTGGATTCTGTGGTTAGGTCAAGATAGTAACAGGGAGAGCCAGACAATGATTAAGTAGTGTCTCAATACCAGGGATCATATGTAGACTTCTGTAGAAATCATACAGTGATCTTTGCTCAAGCCCAATGATTTAGCAGGAGCAAAGCAGTAGAGGTCCTATTTGGGTAAACCACAGAGAAAATGTGTTGGTAGAAAGATGTAAAAAGAGCAACACTGGGATAGCAATTCTTAAATCTGGTTGTGGTCAGAATCTCTTGGAATAAACAGAGATTCTCTAGTCATTTCCTTCCCAATACACAGAATCAGAATCCCTGGGAGACTCCTTATCTATAAAGCACCCATATCATTCTTTTGAAGTCACCCATAACCTCGTCTGATGGTGTTTAGGGAATGCTGTCCAGAACAATATGTATGCACACTAATCTGTACTAATTTAAAGGAATTATAATGGACAAAGTTTAAAGTACAGAAAACAAAAGAAGTGATTGTTTAAAATGCAATAATATCATGGTTGCGATCTCAGAACTTGTGTATGTATATGTTACCTTTGTTTACACCACTGGTATAAGCATAGACTTGGAAAGACTTAGATTTGGAGTTCTCTGACTTAAGTAACTGTAGACCATGGAAACTCACCAAAGCCCTCTATAATGTTATTTCTTATCTGTTAAATAGGAAACAGCATTGCACAGCTCTTAGGATTATTATGAAGATTAAATAAAGTAATGTGGACAAATTGGCAGATAGAATTCCTTATACATATATATTGATTTGAAAATGGTAATTACAAGCAGAATTCTCACAAATTATATGATTCTTTAAAAAAAACTTTTCCTTGAGTTCCTAAGGTGCTGATATATTTCATCTTTAGATCTCTAGCTGCTACTCCTCACCCCTTCTTCTCTAAACATGTTTTAGGTTATAGAAAAATTCATTAAACAGTTGGAATTGTTTTGGGGTTATAGACAAATTCATTAAGTAGTAAAAAGTTGATGCAAGCATCCAGTCTCTCAGTCTCCTGGCCACATCCCTAAGGCCAAATCTAAGGCTGTGTGTCTATATTACACATGGATCCACACATGGGTTGAAGTTCTATTTGGAAATCTTGACTAATATACTTGATTATGGTCTTTCTATGAAAGGTCCAATAAAAAATATCTTTGGAATGTTTCTAGAAAGGTAACAGAGCCACCTTAAGGTTAGTACTTCAGGGTGAATAATTCAAATTCTTAAATTTACAGGGATGTGAGTGTTGGCATCCTACATAGTGAGTATGGCATTTTAGAAGGATTTTCTTCCCTATTTTAAAAACTCATAGGCAGACTTTACTTTGTGGTTCCATGTTACCTGCTAGGCTGAAAGAGAGAGATGGTAAAAAACTACTACTGTGGGTAAAATTGCAATATTTCCAGCTTCTCTCACCTGGCCTTAGTACGACTACATATCAATAGGTGTTTCCAAGGGGTGAAGAGAATTAGTTCATCTTCATATCAATAGGTCATTACAAGGAAGGCAGAGACAAAATGCACACCTGGACCAGAGAGGTTTTGTGGGTCCTTTTGCAGCCAGGTCATGAGAGACATGGCTGAGCAGAAGTAGATGATTGCTTGTAAACAGTAAATGTGTTTCTCTCACTTTATTTCTCCCACTGACTGATTTTGGCTTCAAAGGATATTTGCCCCAGGGTGAGAACATATTTTCCCTTGGGTTTTACACCTGGTGGTAGTTGGCAGGACCTCAGAAGCTGAAATCTGTCTTCATGGGTGTGACACGTGGGTGGGCTGCCCCTAGAGATGGTGGGGAAATACTAAGAAAGTCCCCTGTGGATGGTGGGGAGGCCCCAGTGGCTGTTGTAGTAGGGGGGGAATGACTCACCCTTCCCTCTAGCTGTGGTGGATGGTATAGCTTCAAGCAGGAGCTCCCTATCCATGGGGCTTCTACTTGGGGAGCCCCTAGTGGGGAAATGGTCTAGGGTTAAAGCACCTAGAATAGGGAAGAGTGGAGTCACCAGAGATTGTGGTATCAGCCCTCTGTGAGATAGAAGACTGCTTAGAGGCCCTTAGTGGCCATGTGGCAGCCAGTATTGTGGGATGTTTATTTCTCAAGATAGTGAAAAGGGTTATGAAGGAGAGAGACACACTTTGGAATCGCTTGAAGGAACGGGGCAATGACCTATGGGTCATAAAGGCAGTTATTAGAAGACAGGATGTGCTCCTGGAAGATGTGTTAGCAGCGAGGGAGAAGGCAACAGGAGAATCTGCAATACAGGAGGCCATGGGGGAGGGGAGGAAGTAGCAGGGACTTCAGCTCATGAGATGGTAGTGGAGATGTCAGGAGAGGATGAGGAGGTGGAGCCGAGAGTGGAACTGTTGCCAAGGCCATCACCCAAGACACCAGCCCCTCTGGTGTTAAAGGCTCACCTGGCTGTAAATAAGAAAATAAAAATACAACTGCAGGATCCTCAGGGGAAGGAGCAGCCCCCTCCCCAGGCTGTGGAGCATGCCACGCTCTGCCCCGATACCCAGGATGAGCTGGTGGATATGAGCATCCATATTCAACATAAGCCATCAGAACCTCTGCCTACATGAATTTTGCATCTTTGGGATATGGGGGTGGAAACATTGTTATGCCAGGTTCTGAGATGGATAGATTGGCTTCCCTTACAACTCACCCTTCCTTCCGGCAGTGGTTGCAAAGTACCCATCACACCTCAGGGAAACAGGTGCTTCTGGATTGGCTGACTGCTGTCATCAGGGCATTTTGGCCTAATCAGGGCAATTTGCCATACTTACCCACTAGCTGGAAAATGTACGCAGAACTCCAGCAGGTGTTACTGTAGTTGGGCATGAAAAATATCATCTATAATGTGGACCCCCAGGGCCCTGATGAGGAGTTGTTCACCATGGGAATGAGAAATCTGGTGCTCCATACAGCTGCCCCATCTCTCTTTGGGTCCCTAGTGACTATTCTTGCCTCCCATATAGGGCAATCCATAAGTGAGGCTATTCATACTTTAGTAAATCTGAGGGAGGTTGAAACAGTAAGAACCTGGAAGAAAGTACAGGCTATGAAGGAAAGGAGAGGTTCAAAGATCCTCATGAAGGTCTCAAGGACCCAGATGTGGGTTGATTTGATAAAGGCCAGGGTAGTGAAAGAAAAACTTGATGGGCAGCCCAGCAGGAACTTATTAGAACTGTGGCACCAATTAAAGCCAAAGCAGCAATTCCAGCTGCTAGAACAGGAGGTGAGAGCATCTTATGGGGAATTTTTGTTTGATCTTTATGGCTAGTGAATGTACCTCATGTAGCCCTATACATTGACCTATCTGTAAATCCCATAGGGAGGGGGGTGCAGTTCTGTGTATACTAGACCAGGACAAGATCCCATCACTGCCACTGTTCTTATCACAGGACCACTCTGTTGCATGCATTCTACCTGATGGATAATATTTGCCAATGCTGATGTCATTAAAACACGTATCTTATTGCCCTTAAGGTAATTTTCTTCTACAGTCCCTGTGGCCTGAATCCACCCCTTGGCTGCAGCTGCCATGTGATGAGTGCACTGAATTCCCTACCCATTCAGCTACTGGCCTCCTGTGGAATGGGGAAGCTATAGACTTAATCTGCATAGAACTTTGAACCTAGCTGAATCCTCTGGTTTGAATATTATCACGATTTTATTGCTGTTATTATTGTATGTTATTAGTCTGGTTACATCGCTCCAATTTTCTCACACAGAGGCCATTGCAGAAGATGGGGAACAAATAGATTGTGAGGCGAGATTTCTGGAAGGGTGGGCTGTGGGTAAAATTGCAATATTCCCAGAATTTCTCAACTGGCTTTAGTCCATCTCCATACCAATAGGTTGTTACAAAGGAGGCAGAGACAAAATGCACACCTGGACCGGAGAGGTTTGGTGGGGTTCTTTGGCAGCCAGATTGCAAAAGACACAGGGTGAGAAGAAGTGGAAAACTGTTTATAAACAATAAATGGGTTTCTCCCACTTTATTTCTCCCTTATGACTTATTTTGGCTTCAAAGGTTATTTGCCCCAGGGTGGGAACATATTTCCTCTCCCCATCCCCATAGTTACAATCACAGACTGTGGAATCCTTGAATTCAGATATAGTTTCAGTGCCTAAGTAGCCTCGAAATGTTGTAAGTGTTGGAGTCTTTTTATTTCCTCCTTTTCCCTGGCCTTGGTTTCCCTAACTCTTACTGTAGTTCTTAATCCAGTATTTGGTAAAATATGTTGCATGTATAGAATATACCATAGAATAATTGTACAGTTTGATCAAGAATTATGAAGTGAACTGCCATGGAACCACGGAACCACTTCCCAGTAGACCAAAGGCCCGAGCTCTCTTTTTGCCATCATCTTCGTTCTCTCGCGAGCAGTTAATACCATTCTAATGTCTACGATAATTGCTTTCTGCTTTTCTTTATAGTTTTACTAGCTACATCCCTAAAACTATAGTTCTGTCTGTTTTCTAACTTTATGTAAGTAAAATAGCACCATAAGTACTCTTTTATTCTGCCTTGCCTGTATTTCTCAGAATCATGTTTGTGAGATTCACGTTGTTGCAACATTGTTTTTTGTCTTTTTTTATAGCTTTATAGCATTTCGTTAAATAAATGCGCCAGGTTATAAGCACATTCAGCAGTTGAAGGACATCGGTGTTGTTTCCGGTTTCAATCTACATGAGCAGCATTGAAATGGACATCCTTGTATGTGCTTCCTGGCGCCCACCAAGGCAGAGGCAGAGACAAGGATGTGGGTGTGTGGACCTTATCTGGGCAGTCCACTTCCTCCGGAAGCAGAAGTGAGGGAGCAGAGAGGGGGAGCAGAGGAAGGCGGACACAGCCCACACTCCACAGGCCATGAAAGAGGAACCTCGCATTGCTCAGGGTTTGCAAAAGTTTAGAAACAAGTGGGTTTTGATTCTTTGCTCCCTGAGTTTGCATTCTTCCTTGAGTTGATCCTGTAAATTCATTGACATTGTATCAGGTTTTAAATGGCTTTAAAGAATTTGTGAAATATTTTACATAGCTTTATTAGTTGTGTGGGTTGCAGGCTCATTTAAATAACAAGAAATTCTTTGTGTTTCAACCTACTTCATAGCTGTATTTTTCCCCAAATTTGTGGCTTTTCTCAGGAATAGATGCAGGTGCTGTCATAACAGAGTAGGATATAAAAATAAGTTGTGTAAAAACATATATGTGTATGTGTACATATATGTATGTATATTGAATGATGAAATCACATTGTAGTGTTCTGTTTTTTATTTAAAGTAGATTCATCTCCACATGTTTATTACTCTTAATGACCTTGAACAATCTTGTAGGTCATCTTTCCAACCCAGATAAGATCACTACGACCATGCACCTCTGTGTATGAGCATCCTTCACCAGATATACCAGAATAATACAGTAATTTAAGAGGTTCAAAATGGACAATTCATAACAAATTTCTGATTTATTTCTACTTTAGTACAGCCATTGAAAATAGAAATAGACATATCACTATTTTTCTTCAAAAAGAAAATCTTCAATAATAGCATGACGTAACATTTAAAAATGTTGAGTTTCCAGGATGTTAGTAGGTACACCAAATGGTACACTAGTCAACATAAAAGATTGGGCCCAATATGCTCAATATCAAATCTGGCTGTACCCATATTCAAAGTATTGAGAATTGTCAAGTAATCATTCTTACTGTTAGCAAATAGATACTTGGAAACTATGGGCTGTTGTACAATACTTTCCCAGAGGGCAGTACTACTATTTATGTCCTCATCGCAAATTTTTGACATTTCAGGAAATCTCAAAACAAAAATGTTATACCTCAGAATAAGCCAGCCAATTGCCTAGTGAGTTGTTAAGATCCCACCAAATACAGTGGGTTTTCTTTATTTGTGTTTTCATTTGTAAGCCAGAACTTTGGAACTTTGCCATTTTTCTTCATCCAAATTTAACACCAGTGTGCTCTGACAATCTTCTCTTTCTCATAACTAAATAATTGACATTGTGCTGTGGTCACAAGAAGAGAGACAACAGACAGGCTACACAAGGCACATCTGAATTCACCTTCTCTGGTCACAAACTCATAGAACTACTCACCATTGGCCTGTGGAGAATTCAGTGGGCAGAATTAAAGTTTAAGGGTTTGAAAGAACTAGCTTAGCAACCATCTTTTGACAGCTGGCCTCTCAGTCTCCCAAACAGCAGCCTGTGATATGTTAGGTCACACTAGGGAACTATGTGCTCATGGAAGGGGCATAGAATGTGGTGTCCAAACCGGGCTCAAGTTTGAGTTAATCCACATGCTAAATGAGTACCCTTGACAAAATGCACCTAAATTCTCAGCATTCCAGTTTATCTATTGAGAATGTGATATTGCCTGTCCGTTTGGCTGTAATGGAGACCTCCAAGGCTCGCCATCACACCCTAGACCGGAGCTGAAGCCCTGCTGAGGCCACAGGGCTCTGCAAAATCTTGCTGCCTTTCTGTCACTCTCCTCGCCTCCATATTCTAGCTGTGTTCATCTTCTTCCTGTTTCTCACATACACGAGTCTCATAACCTTTGCACATTCTGATCTCTCCCCCAGGCATGCTCTTCCCTTGGTTCTGACCATGGATGGCTCCTCCTCACCCTTCCAGTTTCAAGTCTCCTTTCCAGAGAAAATGTCCTCATGCATGCTTCCTAAAGCATTTCCACCCCAGGGCCTGCCACTCTCTGGCGTTGCTCTGTTTATTTCCTTCATAGGACTAATCGCACTCTCTGAATATTGCCTAAATTTAGTCTGACCTTTGCCATCTGTCTCCTTCTGTTCCAGTGTCAGCACCAAGAGGAGCTCATTTGCCACATTCATTGCAGGATCCTCGATTTCTTTAAGGGTACCTGGCACTTCATAGGTAATAAACGATTGTAATATAGTCCCAATCAATGCCTTTAGAATCCACTCCAGGATATACCACCTGCCTCACTGTATTCCAGCACCACTGCCACAGTTTATGACTTTCCCTTGGAACATTTGTTTTCTTCTCAAGGAAAAAGGCTTCTGCATCACCTAATCTTGTATGCTCATCATTGGAGATGTGTTCTGTCAGTATCTTCTCTGAGAAACCTCTGGGACCTCCTTAAATTGTGTGTAATTGACCCCCTTAAATGCTCTTTCTGCACAGCTGAATTACCCAAGCGTACCCTTAATATTCACTTGCCATGTAACCTTGGAATGCTTGTGTGTGGTCCGGTCTCCTCTCCACTATTCCATTTTCTTTCAAAGCCAGAGACAGACTTGTTCATCTCCCTACTCACAATATGTGGCACCATGCTTCACACATAGTAGGTGCTAAGGGAAAATTTGTGCTCAATGAAGAGCCGAAGGAGAAGATAGTCAGTAAGAGCCCATAAAACAGTTTGAAATAAATCAAGTAATTATATTCATGAAAATAGAAACAACAACAAAAAAGATTTAGAACATCTCTAAGCATTTGTCTGGGTACCCACCCCTCGAAAACTTTACTATATGAGGGCCTGTCCTATTCTAGGGGCAAGGGGCAGAGGAATTCACAATGCTCTCCCAATTCTACACTTTCCTTCATTGTTTCCTACAAGAGTCCCCTGAGTTAGAGCTACAGGTGAGTTATGGATGAGTTTAGATGACATAAACAAACCAGAGTCCATTGTCCAAATCAAACTATCACGGAAATGGCAATACTAGAATTTACACACAAGATTTTTGGAGTAAACCATATCTGTGTCTGTTTATATTGTACCCAGCCTGGAATGGAAATCATGTTGTATTTAATATACATGCTCTAAGTGGAGACATAGGTTCATTAAACTTTCCACCTGCTGGATGGGTGGCCAAAGTTACATTTACTTGCTTGAACTTTGAAAATTAACTTGAGAGAGACAAATATTGGTTAATGCCAATCTCTCTGCTGAAGTTATAGAAGATGTAACACCATTTTCAAATGACAAAAATAGAAATGACTAATAAAAATCAGAAGTTTATTTAAGACTAAACAAAATTATCCAAATCATAGTTAATGCTTGAGGGAATTTCACAGATTATCTGGTTCAGTGAGCCTTTTTAATTTATCTTTTTGGTCAGGTATCAGAATATCTGGGATTTAAGATGTTTTCTTCAGAAAATTATCAAACATGAAACTTAAAATAACTATCCAGTCATACACAGGCAAGTCATAGTGTAGACCGATTACTTAAGATATTGTGTGTGTGTGTGTGTGTGTGTGTGTGTGTCCAGAGAAAATGTAGGTCCTTTATTTTGCCTACAGTGTTTGATCTTTCACCAGAGCCTTCCCTCAAATATCAGCTAGTCTACGTCAGGGGAGGGGAGCCTACATTAACAGTGATCTAGCAAACTTTCCCTGAAACAATAATATAATCCTTGTAGGGAAAGCTCAGTCTAAGATTCCGCACCCTCTCACCTCACGTCCCTCCCCTCCATCCCAAGATACCATGAGCGTGTAAGGAGCTCACTGCATCCTCATAGAAGCCATGCATTGGGGGGAGTGCTCAGGTCCACACAGGGTATCCTCCAGGTGATCCCTGTTAGCAATGGCTACATCAGTTTCTCCACTGGGTCAGCATCCACTGTGATGCACTGTCCTTGACCACCTTTTGGCACACTTGTGTGTCTATGACCGTGAAGATATCGTCATTAGGGTCTTGTTAGTCTGGGAGGACCAGGGTCCCCTGCAGACCATCAGGAGACAAAGATACCGCTGCTCCCTCACCTCACGCGATGCTGCCGCCGTGAACTTGTGCCATCACACTGTATCGGCCAGCATGAAGCTGCCATGGCTGCAATCAGATCTTCTCCTGGGAGTCTGTGGTCGACCACCCCTGCACTGGAGGAAGCATGCCTCCAGCCCCTTTGTTGCCTGGCTTTCCATACATCTTAGATTTTGAAAGTGTTTCTTAACAAACTTAGGCCCTTTATTGGTGGTGAAGAGGAGAAAAACAAAGATTTTGGAAGCTGGTTTACTTTTTTCCCCAGGTCCTTTCCTGTGTCTTCTTTATAGGAGAAGAAAAGGAAATTCAAATTTAAAAAACATATGCATTAGCATTTTTCTATGATTGGGAAAGGCTATCATTATTCTATTTTTTCCTTGAAAAACCTATTTCATCTCATCAAATTTCAAATTCCTACATTATTATAATTTAAAAAACACTGATCAATGCCGGCAACATCTTCTAGAGATGAGTCCAAAAGAGACCATGTGACTTTCCTAAAATCTCAGTTCCACTTCTTACCAAACTGTTCCTCTTAGCAATGCTAGGGAAGCACTAAATTTTCAACCCTTAATTCAGAGTAGACGGTCATATAAATCATGAGAATTAAATAACGGGGTTAACCATAGACCAATACAATTTCTAAGAATAGCTTGGGTCTCTGACAGTCTCTACTTTATGATGTTAGGTTATTGGGTTATGTATGACTTAAGACCAAGCCCAGGAACAAAAATGCATTCCATTATTTACTCATCAGTCCATCCAACCAGACATTTGCCCATTCATTCATTCATTTAATAAAAATGTTAATGACCTATCTGCTATGTCTTGGGCACAGTGCCAGTAAATGGTCTGAGTTATTATAATGTAAACTTGATAAAAGAAGGTCCCCTCAAAGGGAACTAGGAAACAGAATATCCAATCCATCTTTGCAAGAGAGACATTAGTGGGAACACAGAAAAATGGGCCATTCAGGAGGTGGCATTTGAAATGGACCTGAAATAAAGATTTAACTAAACAGTGACCACCATACCCAGCACACCATGAGCCAAGGCACAGAGACACGGAAAGATTTGACACTTGGTGTTGAAAAGTTCCTTATCCCTTACTTGGGGCTTTTCATAAAACTAATGTCAGTGGGTTGCTTTATATATCAACTTATTCTTTTAAGCAAATAAATGGTATAATGTGATGGAAATGAGAAGTGGGGATAAAAAGTGAATTACATGACAGAAGTCTTGAATTTAAGTGCTTGTTATGTGATTGACTAGTTACAACCTTGGACAGATTAGCTTCCTTTGAATATTTTTCCCAGGATAAATTAAAAAGTTTTGAATCATAAGCAATAAAAACAATAACAAGGGTTACTGCTGAAACATGTTCTAAGTCACTGGCATGTATTTTTAAATCAAAGACCACAGCAATGCTGTCATATAGATACTTCTAATTTTCCCCCACCTTAAAAATAATCAAGGCCAGGTGGTCTCATATTTTTGGACACATGAAGTACTTGGAGGGGTGCATACTTGGTAGAAACACCATTTTCTGGACTGCTGCCACTTCTAAGAAATTTGATTCACTAACTTAGTGGATATCTGTCTTGCAAAGGGTTTCAGCCCAGGCAAGTTCACTGTGGATTCAATAAGAGTGAAATAAAAGGACAGTGGAACATTCTTGGAGTGAAAGGATTTATACCCAACTTTATTCCCACGGTGGCAGATCAATCACTAGAATCCCGTCCACTCAAGAGTGAGTCTGCAGGCAGCAAGCCTGTCTCTGCCTCTGGGCCCCTCTGTCCCTGCAGCCATCTTGGTCTCTGTCCTCAGTACTGCCACCACTCCAGCCTCTGCTCTCCTGCAGTCTTGTACCCGTGCAGCTGTGCAGCCCAGAGCACTGGGCAGAGCTCTTAATATAGAGTCAATAACAACGTATTGCCCACATATATGTAATGAGCAAGCAGACCAGGTCAGGTGAAAATCTTGGCCACAGGAACCTTGGCTTTCTCCACAGTATCCATCTTGCCTGCTCAATAGAAGCACCTGGAAATCTTTTCAAACTGCCAACACATGACTCCCACCCAGATAAAGTCAATTAGAATAGCTGGTTCCAATTTATATGTCTCCCCAGAATATTCTAAGGCACAACCCTGATTTAAATGTGTCCATGGAGCTCCCCAGATGATTCTGATCCATGTGGCAACTGTCTGAGTGTGACCTGAAGGTGAGACACAGACAGGGAGGATGAACTGCAGAGGCAGAGATAACCAGGGCTGAGGAAAAGAGGGGGATACACGGTAGAGAGACATAGAAATAGCTTGCGTGTTTAGCAGAAGAAGGCAATTTAACAGATGAAGCAGTTTAGATTTTTTTAAGGGAGCAATTTGAGCCAGTGTTGCAAGTTGAGGACAGATTTCTTTTCCCAGTTACCATAAATAAAATCCAAGTCATTGGAACCAAGACTCGACTATGAAGTTCAACAAAACTCTTGACGAAAGGGAAAGTTCCATCTACGGGTGCTCGAAGGGGCAGAGGAGTTAGGGACCCTGAGTGCTGAGTAATAAAGCAACATGAGGCCAGTCCTGGGCTGGATCTTAATTAACATTTTTATTAAAAATCATAGAGAAGAGAGTAAACAGAAATGGAAACAGAGGAAGAGAAAACTGCTGTTGACAATCGTAAAGTGCTAAACACAAAGATTAGGAGAGCAGAAATAATGCATATGTGACTACAGTGGTTAAAATGCAAAAAAGCATGATTTGTCATTCTGTTGACCAGTAAAAATCAAAACAAAGGGATCCCATGCCTGTGGAACAAATATCCTTAAAAATAAAGAGCAGTGGCTATTTTCTTTGGAAATAGAAAAATCCAAGAATATAAGCATCTTAGTTCAATTCTCCAAGATAATCTTCATTTCATCCTGCCTTGCCTTGGGGCTACTTTGACTCCGAGAATGGAAAGACTAGATATACATCTGGGTTTTAAAGTAAAAGTCTATGCGTTTATTTGGAGTTTCTTGTTGTCTGGCCTGAGGGTTTCAGTCCCAGGCAAGTCCACTATGGATTCAGTGAGACCAAGAAATGACAATAGAACATTCTTGGGGTAAAAGGGTTTATCCTCATGGCAGTAGGTCAAGCGCTAGGATCATGTCTGCATCCATCAGTGTGCAGGCCCATAACCCACCTCCATCTCTGTCTCTGCCCACAGAGCTCTTTACATAGTGACTCAGTCAATAATAGCTCATTGGCAATGGGTGTGAAAGCATTAGCCTAGCAGTAAGCCAATTATAGCATCTAGTAGTTTAGGGTAAGGTGAGAATCCTGGGCATAGGCACTTCCATTTTCCCCACACTTGTTTAATATTCATAAGCAATGTTATGAGATAGGCATTATTTGACCCTATCCTAAGTGAGGAATTGAAGCTCAGACCGCCAAAGATGATACTTTTCAAGTTTATAAGAAAGTGTACAGGTGAGACTTGGACACAGAACAGTTCCACAGCTGAACTTGTTTGACCCCAGCAATCCAACTACTTTCGACCTCATACTAGAAACTGGAATTTGAATTCCAAAGTTTCCACCTAACTTCCATGTCCCAGTGGATTTGCCACACCTACGTCCACACACACCACTTCTTTGAGCTCCAATTTCCTCAGGAAGGAAATGAGGAAGATGATAACTAGCTCCCAAGATTGTGAAGTCACTTTTTCCCAACATTTTACTGTAAAATTTTCAAGCATAGAGGAAAGCTGAAAGAACTACACCAAACATCTCTATACCTGTCTAGGGAAAGTCTATGATTAGCATGTTACCTTGCTTGCTTTTTACTTAGTGTCCATGTATCCATCATTCTATTCGGCAATTCATCTTCCTTTTGGATGCATCTTCAAATAATTTTCAGACATCAGTACACTCCCTTATATATCTGAAGTTGTTTTTAAATTGCCAAAGAACTTTACAAAATGCACGGGTCATCAGTATTAAAATTATGCTTCTTATTGTAATAGCTTCCTCCCATTACCTCTGCCACATTGAATGGTAACCTAGATTAACTGCCTCTTTCCAGTTGGGATATATTTGGCTATTCTCTATTGTTATTGGATGGCACTTCCTAAGAGTGAATTTTGTTTATTTTCCAAAGCTACAGCTTCATCTGGTCCCTCTTCCTTGGCCTGCTCAGAGACCATCTTTCTTTGGAGGATAGCTCTACCTTTTGGTCTCAGTACCCCCAATCCAAAGTGCCTTCTCTTTATTCCACTTTCCTTCCCCATATCTGCCTCTTATCCAAATATACTGATAATAATACACATCCCATGTGGGGGATTTGTTAAAACATCCCTATACAGGGTGGATGGAAAGGGAGAAGAACCAAGCATTTGCATATACTGTGTCATTTATTTTTTATTTTATGCTATAATTACAATTAAATAAAGATTTTTATATATCATATGTAATGTTTAATTTTAATGTTATAATCATGTATTCTATATTATTTATGTATTGTAGGACATTATAATATATATACATACACATGGTATCTGTATTATAACATATAAACATTGTACATAGTATTTATGTTTTATAGAATATACAAATACATTATGTGGTGTTAATAATTAGGAAGTAAATAAATGTATACACCATTAATTTACATTTAAATATATTTCTTTAAATAAATAGTCAATACATCCAAAGATTACCTTTATTTCAGCAAAATGTTGAAAACTTTAAAAAGGAAATACAGAGAATTGCCAGAGTTTGAAAACAGCAGAACAGAATAGATCAATGCCTCTGGATTCATTGGGAAAATTGGTAGTATTTACATCAGGAAGGTGTAGAAGCTATTAGATTTTAAGGAAGTAATTGGTATGTGTGAGCATTCCGCTGCAGCCAGGGAGAGAAAGTGATCCCTGACGTCCATCGTCATCCACTCGCCACACGGTATTGTCACCTGACTGAGGACAAAGGAGCAAGTATCACTCTCTCCAAATACACACATTTTAGCTTCCATGGAGTTTCTAAAGAATAAAGTGAACAGTCACGAATTCCAGAGAAGTGCTCTGATTCACACACTGACATCTGGCCTGGTGCCAGTCAGTTTTCACAAAATGTACAGCAAACTCCCCCAAGCTTTCTAGTGTTGGCAGTGGCACTAGGAGCCAAGCACGAAGCAAAATATTAACATCTCACACAGCAAGTGGGTCACACCATGTGAGTCTCAGGAACAAAGTGCCTCTATTTCCCCAGAGTTGATGCAGATGACAGAGCCTCTTGCACGGCTCATTACCAATGCTCTGATGGCTTCTCCCAGAAGAACATATTGACTTTTGCTGGCATTGAAAAGATGCTCAAAAGATCAAAATAATAAAATCAAGTGACAGCAGTCTCCACAGGAGTGGAATGCTCCTGCTCAGTGGCGCTTGCACTGGCTGCATGGAGAAGAGGTGTTTCCCATGGAGATCTCTGTGCGGCTGTTGCCTTTAGCAGGGGGTTCCATGACATCTGAGACAGAGGAGGTGATGGTGCCACATATGCCATATACCTCAGGGATGGCTCCATCACCCCAAAGGAAGGCTGGTGGTGCAGAAAAACTCAGAGACTTTCTCTTGAAAATATTGGCACAGAGAGAAGCAAATCTCTCTTATTCTTCAAGTGGTAAAGTACCTTTTCCTAGAGGAAGTTTACAAATAAAAGTCCTTGGGATTCCTGATGTCCCTGGAAAATCTAATTTCTTTCTCTGCAGTGATTAATCAGAAATGAAGTGCCAGAATGGGAACATGTTAGCATTGCAGAACCCCAGGCATTTTCTGAGTACTTGTTGTTTGTCTATTGGTTTATATACATTATCTCTTGTCTTCTAGAACCATGCAAGCTAAATACTACTAGGCCCCTTTACATGTTTGAAGACTGAAATGTTGCAAGGTAAATTATCTTGTTTGAGGTCATGCCATATTGCCATGATTTCATGGCACCACTATGTGGTGGATGTGGGATAAGAAATCAGATCTGTCGAGCTCCAAAGCTTGGGCTTCTTCCAATATTGCACATCATTAGCTGTAAAGAATATTTATCAATTATTATATTTCTTTATGTTCTAAGAATATGAATTACATAGGAGATGTATTTTAGAACAGTTTTCATAGTTTAACATGCATACAAGTCACCTGGGGATCTTGTTAAGTGCAAACTCTGATTTAGCAAGTCTAGAGATGGGACTGGGATTCTGCATTTCTAGCAAGTTCCTTAGTGATACAATACTGCTGATTAGAGGACCATACCTAAATATCAACCCTTAGAGCATGCAATCTACATGATTCTGACCTTAAGTAACCCTTTTAGACACAGTACTTGTGAGCATTTATATTAATTAGCCTTAACTAGGTGGGGGTCCTTCTCAAGATCAGCATTTTTGGGGTCATCATTAATAATAATTTCTAAATATATTTTCTTTCATACCAGGAACATTTAATTTCCCTTTATTCAACCCATCAACAGCAATTCACTGGCTCTCTACAAAAAGTAGTCGCAGCTAACATTTGTCAGGTGCTTTACAGCTTAAAAATGACTTTACATGTGTGATTGGATTCAATTCTCACAAAGTAAAGGAGACAAAGCAGGCATTGTCACTGATACAGTTTTAAGGTGATGATACTAAGATTCAGGGAGATGAGGGGATACGTAGTTGATTGTGTCACAAATTTTGTTAGAATATTTAGTTTTTTTGAATCCCAATATCATACCAAGACATAATTTGCAAGACCTTGATGGTAGGTGTATTAGTTTGCTGGCACTGCAGTCATGAAGTACCACAAAATGAGTTGCTAAAACAGTAGAAATTTACCGTCTCTCAGTTCTGGAGCAAGAAATCTGTGACCAACAGGCTGGTGGAATTGAGTCTTTCTCTGCCTTTGTGTTCAGATGACGCCCTTGTTACGTGGGTGTTTGTGTCCTAATTTCCCCTTTTTAACAAGGACATCAGTTGTATTGGATTTTGGGGCTCATCCTACTTCAGTACGAACTCCTCTAAACCTAGCTACTTACATAACCCTATTTCCAAATAAAGGCATATTTTAGGTACTGGGGTTTAGGAATTCAACATAAGATTTTGGAAGTGGGAGGATACAATTCAGCCCATTGCAGTAAGTGTTGCCTGGACTATATTTGGGATTACTCACAATCCACTTGAGTGGACAACAGCTATGCACATATCCAGATTATTACACATGAAAGAGAAAATAACAGGTTTCCAGTGAGTCTTGAAGAATTCAGAGGTAAAGGAGATGGCATTCTCCTGGGTAGACAGAGACAGCTTTTGCAAATTGGCAACCCACGTTATTCTTGGGGTATGAGTAAGATTTAGACAGAGAAGTGAAGAGCATTCTAGGTTTTTGTCAAACATTTAGAACAGTATTTGTCAAAGAGAGAAGAAAAATCAACCCCCAAGGGTGACCTGAGAACAGGAAGTAGAGATGTTTATTCCAAGCTCTAAAAGAAGAAAATAAGATTAGAACTAAGTAATATTGATTTTATATTTATTTCTGGAAATTAAAATAACATAACTCCAAGGTCTGGTCTTAGTCATAAAATGGGATACTAAGTCTGTTATCAGAGGGGTTGGCTTTTTCATTCTTTTTTTAACATAAACAATGTTTCTCAAAGCCTGTATGCTAATGTCTCAGTAAATGCCTGCTGTATACTGCCAAAGATTGGAAACAAGCTACTAGCTGAAGAAAGAAAGAACAATTATTATTATTTCAGTCTAGAAATGAAGTGACTTTTCCATTGGGAAATGAGCTAATCTTTTGTTGGATTTAAACAAACCCAGGCTTATTTACAGGCCTGTGGATTTAAGGGAACAGGTCATCATTTAAATTGACAGAAGATTCTGAGGCTCTGTCAAGAGGATTTATTTAAACTCCTCTGGACAGTCTCAGAACTCACAGTCCTGTGTGTGAAAACAATTCTTTCTCAGTTCAGAGAATGACATCTTTGGGGAGTTGTCTTGGGAAGGATGTATTCACCAACGTCCACAAAGAAATGTTCACACCATGAACAGAGATTATCTCCCAAGATGAACAGCCATGCCCAGATTCAGACAGAAATACATTTTGACAAGGTCAGAGACTTTGTCATTCCTCCAGCCACAGTTCCCTGGGACACATGAGGTCCTTGTCCGAGCCGAAGAGCCCAGGGAATGGTGCAGAGAGAACTCGTTAATTCTGTCAATACCCGTTCCTCCCCTCTTAGCTTTTATAGACTGTCCTAAGTAAAAGATGGGCTTTTCTCCATCTTGTTCCATTCACAGAGTGATTTAAAAATGGACCTTTCTATTTTCAGCCATATCCCTCTTTCTCTAATATTCACAGCTCCCATAAAGAAATTTGCCTTCTCTTCTCAATGTATTGTCAATTTCTCCAGGAACAGAGCCTCCTCATGATCAAATTGGTTGTAGAGATCTCATCACTCTGAATACATTATGCTGTCTTGACTTTTCCCAATTGATGTTATGTTCTCTTCAACTGAAAGCCCTCTTGGTGACTTCTCTCCCCCTCCCCTCTGCGTCTATCTCATCCTAGCTGAGGATGGCCAGTGCCTTGTATTTGCTCCACGCACTACTTAGGCCAGGCCAGTGCTAGGCAACAATGAGGGATCACAGCATTCTCTCTTGCTTGCTAAGCTTGGATGGGTATCTATAGGACTTTTATTCCATTAACACAGTTTTCCAGACCTGCTTGTTCCCAAAAACAGCAGGAAGATTTTGAGTTGACAGAAAAATGCAAGTGAAAGAATGGTGAGAGTGTGAGCAGAGGTTGGGGAATGCCTGTGGATACAACTTTGTAGAACATGGAGGGAGACATCATGGGTAGAGCGAACATACATGTCACGTTCACGATACAACTTTGTAGAACATGGAGGGAGACATCATGGGTAGAGTGAACATACATGTCACGTTCATGATACAACTTTGTAGAACATGGATGGAGACATCATGGGTAGAGCGAACATACATGTCACGTTCACGATACAACTTTGTAGAACATGGATGGAGACATCATGGGTAGAGCGAACATACATGTCACGTTCACGATACAACTTTGTAGAACATGGATGGAGACATCATGGGTAGAGCGAACATATGTGTCACATTCATGAGCAACTCAGGAAGCATTAAAATGAATGACAGGACTTCGACACTCAAATCTAGAAGCAGTAGTCACCAGCATTTTTAATTATTCCTGACATACCAGATGGTGTGCCTGGAGTTTCTTGTATGTATTCTCACTTGCCCTTCCATGAACTTGATAGGCTCCTATTGCCCCCATTTTGCAGATGAGGAACCTGTGTCTTAATAGTTTAACTACCTTGCCCAATTAATAAGAAGTGAACAAAACGCAGTGTTCTTTCTAGTATGCTTTGTAGGAAAATGGAGACTGTTAAGTACACATTCTCCTAGTTTCTTATAACATCTTGCTAACCTTCTTGCTAACATCTTAAGATCTCTATTTTGCTCATATTCTACTAAATTGTTTAAAGAAATCTTAGGCAAGCTAAGTAAAAATGAAATGTGAACCTAAAAGTAGGGAAGGAAGAAAAGCAATAATTTATGATAGAATTATATTAGATAGAATCTGAAATTTTATGAACTAGAAAAACTATTTTACTACTGGTCAAATCTCAGGGTGAAAAAGGTACCAATGTACAGAGTAGAATTCTCTTCCTCATTTACAGGCAAGTCTACACTTGTCTGCTTCATCATCTATTATTTAATTTAAGTTCCTTCTAATAAGCTCTAAGAATAAGCTCCTTCTAACAGGCATTTATTATTTTACTCAATATAGCAAAGAAGTTCAACATAAAATTTTATCACATGCTTTTTAGTCATCTTCTTGAGTATCAGTTTCTACAAGGAGACTCACAAACTTCAAAGAAGAAACAGAAGCTACCATTTAGCTCAGTGAGAAAGACTTGGACCAGAACTCTAGATAGGTCATTCAATCATGGTTTATTGTCTGCCTGTTGTGTGTCAGGAATTATTCTATGTTCTGGGAATATAAGAACAAGCTGTGCCCTCGTGACACTGTATTACAGGAGGGTAGGACACACAATGAATATTGAGATAATAAATACATAAAATCATATTACATACTAAAAGGCAATAAGTACTATGGGAGAAAGAAAATCTAGATCAGAGTAAAAGTAATCAGGAGTGCTAGGGTGAAGAAATCTTTGCAGGTTTAAATAGGGTAGTGCGGTAGGCCCGTTGAGAAGATACTAGGTGAGTGACATTTTAAAGATCATTGAGTTAACTAAGCTTGGATATTGAGGGCCATTCATTAAGGTATAGTGAACAGACTGAACTGACCGGGCAAAGTGCGCTGGTAATCTATTGTAATCTATAAGATTAGAAAGAAGGACAATCACTTGATGAAACATGAATGGTGGTCAAGAAGGGGATCCAATGACAAGGCTGGGAGAGAAGTGCCAAATATCAGACCTCATGGGCTGCCTGGTTTGAAGCAATAACCAGTGACCTAAGATTATAAACCAAAAGAATTAAGGGCAAGTCATGAGTTAAAATTCTTAATGAATTAAAGAGTTTAAGGAGCCTGATTTT
The DNA here is from genome assembly GCF_040802235.1 of Manis javanica. Lineage (NCBI taxonomy): Eukaryota > Metazoa > Chordata > Mammalia > Pholidota > Manidae > Manis > Manis javanica. The sequence continues at coordinate 166,110,135 of NC_133160.1, forward strand.
AGCTTGAATTTTCTTGGCTGGCAAAGGTGAATTGATGAGGTTAATTCTCAGCAAAATGAATCCACAATGATTTAGTTGTCTGGCATTCTCTTACCTTCTGTAGCAATATGGGAAGAACAACTTGATGGATGGAAGGTGGCATTTCCAAAGGATCCGGAGTAAAGAATGTGTATGCCAGAGAGAGTAATATGCTAGGCAAATGGCACAAAGCTAGGTATGAAGCCGAACAATGATTTGGTGTCCCTGAGGCATTTTACCATTACCCAGTGCCTCTTTTTAAAGGTGTTTGATGCTACAGAATGGGTTTGAATACCAAAACAGAGAGACAGAGTTCAGTAGAGAGGATCAGGCCACACAAAGATAAGGAATTGAACTAGGCACAGGGTTGAGGTGAGTTGAATTAAGCCCAGGAGGCTGAAGGATGGCCGACAGATGGAAACATACAGATAGACAGGGCAGCATCCTCGACTGAAGCTCTGCAATAGGAAAACAGAGGATAAAACGAGAATTACAGAGCCCCTGGGAAGTAGGTAATACTGACATTTTTAGAGGTAGTCCTTCAGTGTAAATCCCACCACTTTTTTTTTTTGTGATCCTGCATTTCCTAATCTCCTTCTTCATCTCCCTAAAGAGGTGGTATTATTGCGTAATTAGTGCTGTAGCAGCAGCTTCCTGTTCAGCTGGGTCTTGTTTCAGGCAAGGGCAGCCCTTTTCTTGGTGGCCCTGTTCTGCAGAATGGCTCTGGGAAGCACTCTAGAGGCACAGCCTAGAGTCCGCTTCTTCAGCTCCCTTAATAATTCAGTGAGCTGCCCATATCCCTTCATAGACAATCTTGCTGTTTAAACAAACTGGAGTGAATTCTGTTTCTGCAACCAAGAAGTCTGACCAATACAATGGTCATAAAATCTCAGAAATGAAATCATTAGGCAAGGCAATGCTGGGGCAATTTTCTTTTATCTGTGTCTGGTCCCTGTGCAGCAGTTGCTGGTTTGATAGTTGTCATTTGATTTATGACCAAGCCAAGACACACATCTCTCCCAGGAATAGAATGCCTGTGTGGGTCCTTTAATATTATAAAACTAGCAATCAAAGTGATATATAGTATCCAGAAAGAAAGGACTACAGGAATAAATGTGTGAATACTGCAAAATTACATCTTGGTCATGTAATTCCAAATCACAAGTATTCTTATAAACATATTGCGCATTTCTGGATCACTGTCACGTTACTCAAATGAGATCATTCATCGTCTGATTCGACTGTTACAATTTTAAAATAAGAATAGAAATATAAAGGAGATGGATTAAGAGAAGGAGAAAGAGGAGAAAGGGAAATAGCATCAGCCATATAATCAACTTTAGGAACTGGAAAATGGGGCTGACCACTTATCTCAGCAGATATCTTGCAATGGTCATTTTTACATGCAGGGCAACCAAGGCCCAAAGCACACAGTTAAGTAATGGTAACATGACAGTGTCCTTTTGTAGGGGAGGAAACAGTTCTTTTTTTTTTGCCCTGGGCCTAGCTTTATTAACAATAGTGTTCCTTTCACTCTCAAAGTGTTTTGATCTGGAGGATCAATAACATGTCACTTCAGGTTCCCCGTGGGAAAGAAGAGACATGGCCACTCTGCTGACTCATGGTCCTTGCATCCACCACACCCATCCTAGCCTCTTGCATTGGAGGACGAAGTGCAAGTGTTTGATGTTCTCCGAATTACACCTGATGGGTGGCGAAGTTCACTGTGTTGTCTGCAATGTCTCCGTGAGCAGGTTCTTTTCCACGTCTGAAAGCAGACCGAGGAAGGCTTCACCTTCTCAGGACCAGCATGGAATCCTCTGTGCTCATTTCCTGTTCCTGTGCAGGAAGCACCTCCCTCTCCCACGCAGTACACACACCTGGGCAGCATCCACTGCATGCCTTCCAGGTGAAGGTCTGGCTACTGTAAGAATCTCTCCCAGGTTTTCTCTGAGTTCTGCAGGCATATGACAACATCGTCATATCTATTTGCTCCACCTACCTGGGCACTCTTTCTTCCTCTTCAAGTCACCTACCTGCACACTCTTAAGGTCCAAAGGTTTATATTTGGGCTGAGGATGAAGAGGAACATTTTGACCTCAGTCGCAAGCCAAGTTATCCATTCTAAATTTTGCCAAAATCTGTCCAATTGGGTGCAAATTTCTAGTTGTTATACTAATTCAAGTTAACTCTTTGTTCCTACTGATTAACATTAAAATAGGCAAACATTATTAATGTTATTACCAATTTCTTAGTAAAGTACTAGTTCTCTTTATTTTGTTCATTGGGCTTACAGTTACTTGTCATTAAAAAAGAAAGAAAGCTGCTGTGTTTTGAGAGTCACTAGCACCACCTCCTAATTTTACTGTTTAAAAAAATAAAACCCCAAGAGTTGAAGCACCTTCTACAATATCACGTGAAGTATATTTTAAGTTGGTTCCCAGAGGAAGTTGTTTTTGTTTTCCCCCCTTTTTCTTTATTTCTTTTAAAACATCATTGCTTATTTATACTTCATGGGAAAAGCATCATTTGCATTTTGGATGTTTTGGTAGGCTTTTCTTCTTCCCTGGGGATTATTCTACATCTGAAAAGGCATTATTCATCAATGAATAATGAGAGAGATTTCAGGAAACAGGTCTTCTACAGCCCTGCTCCCACCCAACATCCTGCCCCAACCCGCATGTGTGTGGACTGTGTGAATGAGGCCAAGAAGGAGTGGCTGCAGGCTTTATAGGCATTTTCTTCCTGGCCTCAAGGTCACATGCACCCTGGTGTTAAGAACCATTCCCACCTGTCATGGCTGCGAAAGATAGCTGTTGTCACTGACTTCAAAAACTAACATGGTAACTTTTATTCCAGGGTACTCTTCAGATGGATGTAATTGAACATGTAAATTGGATTTACACACTCAGATGGGGGAAACAGTGACTATACACACAGCGTAAGACTTGCATTCACAAAATTATACCGGACTGTACATACAAATCAGCTCCCGTTGATTTTTTGAAAATGAGATCACATTTCTTCTGGATTTACCACACATTCCATGCTAGGAAACAAGAACAAATTGTCACTAAGCTCAGCTGAGAAAATATGAAAATGCCCACGAAGGGTATTTCTCCTCCCGCTTCATGAAGGGTTTTGCAGGTAATGTATTTACACTCTTACAGAATGTTTAAAATGTGATACAAACCAAGTCTCTAAATTTCCCTCCCATTGGTGGTGTAGTCTGGATAAATCACAGCCTTTGGCATTTGCATTGATACAACAAGAACATACCATGCAGCACAAATAACCTCATTTCCATAAACCGGCCTTTTAAAATTAGAAAATGTATAATTCATTTAGGGTAGTTATTACCACTTTTGGACGGGAGGGATTTAGACTTGTATTTAAATGCAAATAACTGTATTTTTTTCCCAGTTACACATAGAAAGCCACAAAACTCAGAAACTCTGAGCTATATCCTCATCCTTAACTATAAATTCAGGATCATGAGACTGATAACAAAAGATATTTGCATGACCAGTTACAATTCGCAGCAAGCTTTCGCATCTCAAACGCGGCCCTCCAGGCTCCAGGGGAGAGGCTTCCACTTCGCACGTGAGGAAACGGAGGCCCAGAGAAGTGACTTACCAGGATCCCACACTCAGAAATCCAGGGACAGGCAGACACAGAGCTTAAACCCTGGTGAGAAGACAGAATGGACAAACGCAGACGCTTGGAAATACACAAGAGTAAGCAGAAGGCAGCCAGGAGAAGGATGCAAGTGAGAGTAGATCGAGAGGAAAAATGTAAAAGGGCACAACATGCCCAGATACCAAGAATCCAGGCAAGGGAGAGGAGAGAACGCGCTACGGCGACTGCCTCCCATCTCAGGCCCGCCCTGTGGTCCACTCGGGCTCCCAGATATTTAGAGGAAGGAAGGCCTAATCCTGCAGTGGTTCACAGCCCGGGTATCTGACCCTAGAGACTGGCCCTTTCTATCCAACTGCAGCTCTTGTGTCTCCGTTGCAGAAGGCTGTTTATTCTGTAGGCACCAGGCAGCGGAAGGCATCTCCGAGACCCCCTCCAGAATCACGTGGCTCACACATTAGGCACCGACCCGAGGAGCCTTGTCTCTGGCTTCGGGGTCTTTGCGCATCCTAAGAATTTCTTTCTTCCTCCCAGCACTTATTCCTCACTACCCTAATTCCTGCTTCCTCTAACAGATGTCAACTTCTTCAAGTCTAAGTGAATGCACGATAATTTTCCTCTAAGAAAATTTTCCTTATATCTTCACCACCAAGCAGTTGTAGAACACCTCTTCTTTTCAGCCCCCATAATTCAGTGAAGCCTTCTCAATCTACACATAAAACATTTGCTTCATGTAGCCCTCCCCACGGGGCTGAGGTTCACCCAAGCAAAGATCTTTCATCATTTATGTGTGTAACCCCAACAGGTGTTAGAGCAAATGCCATATGGGAAGAATTCTATAATTATTTGTTGAATTCCAATTCTGCTGATGCTGTGTGCTTTGGACAAGTACTGAATATCCTTGAACCTCAGTTTACTCCTGTAGAAAATGGATCTATAATATGGATAAAGTGAGGATTACATACACTAGTCAAGGCAATGTGCCTGGTACACAGTAAGGTGTCATTTTCTCATTGGCCAAATGAGGAGGTTGGATCAGATGGATTCAGGTTTCTTTCTAATTCTAACTTCTGATGCCCAAAGAGAAATTGGGTTTGATCAAAGGACTTAACTAATTCAAAGTCCTTACTTGTACCTGATGCAACAGTGAAAGTGAAAAGCTGCCTGGACTAAGAAAAAGGGCAGAAAAATGCCTGTTTTCTGCAAAGCAAGAGAAAATGTCTGTTTGGACTTGAATAAGGTACTTCCCTTTTCTGAATCTTCTTTCCTCATCTGAAAAATAAGGGTCAAAGAGTACACGATCCTTGTATGGAAGTGTTACTGAGCCCCAAGAGCCTGTAGAAAGTGGGGAGGCATTTTTATTCTACACTGACAGTGGGTGAGGCCAGGGACGTTCAAATACCTACAATCAAGGAATACTCCAGAATAAGGGACGATGATCCCATCCAGACTTCCAGGCATGTCCCACTAAGGCCGCCTTAGCAATGTCCAGAGGACACTGTTGGTTATTCCAGCTTTAGCGTTCTGTGAAAGACACTGAAATAATGGGTACTCAATAAATTTGTGTTTAGAGAGTTTTTATTTTTGCAGTGCCCTGTCTTTGGTGATATAACGTAGAATTCTAATTAACTTTAAAATTCCATTCTTGACCTATAGCAAAGAGCAGTGACTTTTTCTCCTTTAAGTGTGTGGCTTCCAGAAAATGTTATGCACCCTCATTTCCTGTAATCTTTCCCTTATTTGCCTAATCAAAGCCTCATCACATCTCTGAGCCCCAGCTATTAGAATCGAGACAAGTATCACAGCCACTGTCGTGGACTTATTTGCGGTTTTCATTCTATCGTTAGTTCAGATCTGGGGAGGAAAACTGAAAATGTACCGCTTCCATCTCTGGAATTGCTGATTCCCATATTTACACAATTGTCTTCTTCAAACATAGGTTACGTTTTCCTGGGCACCTGCTCTGTGCCAGAAGCTTTGCAAACATTGTTGTTAATAGAATAATACTTTAGTTATAGGTTATTTCTCCATTCTTAGGATGAAGAAAATAAGTTCTAGTGATGTTTGTTAATGGTCCCAAGTATAAAGATACTAGTGGTAGATCTGTATTTGGACACATCTGTTCAACTCAAAATCCATGCCTTCCAGTCCCATGGAATTCTTTTCTACAACTGGGACAGATGGCGCAACTGCTCCCTGCTCGATGGGACACGGTGCCCACCAGAAATTAACATCATGAAATACTGGTGAAGGGCTGGGAGGGAGCCATGCAGAGAGCAGCTGGGCAGCACATGTGCTGCTCATGCCACCCCCTCCTTTATGCCATGGGCGCATTTTGTTTCATCAGGAATTTCCACTCCTAAGTTAAGAATAAGGTCACTCATTCCGAAAAATTGCCTCCTATCTGGAAAAGGGAAGCAAAAGAAAAAAACTCCCTAGAAGTGAGGGAAATACAGCTTTCAGATTAATAGAAGAAACACCTTTCTGAAGGAGTTGGTGCTGTGGAGTTAACAGAGCTTGAATAAATGAAAACACAAAGATTATAGTTGTTTGGTTGAGGGCATGGGTAAATACCAGGTCTACTGCTTACTAGCTTTGTGACCCTGGGTAAGTTCCAGCAGGCTTTTGAGGCAAAATTTGCTCATTTATAAAATGATGTATAAAGCTTATTTCAGCATGCCGCAACTGAATAAGAAATGGAAAAAGGCACTGAATGTGTCCACCACCTTCCACAGGATGCTTCCACTCTCCCTGCTTTTAAATGGCTTGAAGTTCCCAGAATTCCACTCCCTCACCTCTGTCTTCCTTTCCACGTGCTCCTTCTGAGTGAGCCCATTGATTTCTGGCATTCCTTGCCTCCTCCAGCCTTGAACTTGGGAGTTGTGCATCCAGTGGCCAGCTAGACGTTTCCCAATAGTTAATGCCGCCTCAAACCTGAAGTATTCTTATATGAACACACCATCTTCATTCTGTCTTTGTCCACCCCCATACTTCAATCTCAAGAATGGAAAACCATCACCCAATCCTAATTCTAGAATCATGGCGTCATTTCTTGTTAACAATTTTTATTCCTTACAGACATAGACTCCTACAACAAGGTATACGATCTAGGTAAGCCTAAATACCTCCAGTGATAGAGAACACAAACATTCACAACACAGTGGGAGAGATAAGGACACAAGCATGTGTGAGATAGTGCATGGACTTCTGGAAAATACAGGTTGTTCAGTGGGTTAAACTGAACTGACCTCACTAAAACTAATTCTCTGTCCTCAAAACTAGTGTCTTCTTTAACACAGGAGGTATTCAACTTTAGACTGAACAAAAGTGATTATTGTCTGTGGAATAATAAATCCTTGTAATCACAAATTTGATTTTTTGAGTCAATGTTAAAAATGAGAAATAATGTATAAATGATAATCTTTTGCCACAGAAGAATCTTAAATGGAAAAGAAGATTCTAGAACTTAGCCAAATTTATAAATCTATGCACTTAAGACTTGGCACACAACAAGCACTCAATAAATATGTATTGTGTTAGCCAATTAATGAATTATGTAATTTTAGGAAAAGGTAGTGATGATCCAAGTTAAAGACCAAACTCTTCATCCTGTAACTTTCTCAACAATATCCATCCCTAATCTGCTCATTTCCTTTCATGTCTCCAAAGATATTTCCATTCCACTGGAGTTCATGTCATTTAGGGTGAAAGGGGTTAGCAAAACACAGATTTAGGCTATATTTTGAGGTTAGAATGGACAGGCTTTGCTGATGGATTTGATATGATCTAAGAGAAATTTGAGTCAAAGATGAGCAAATTTGTTAAAATGGTGTTGTTAAGGAATATGGGAGGATGGCCATGTTTTAGAGGGAAAAGTCTAAAGATCTACTTGAAACATGTTATGAGAGAGAGATGTTCATTAGACATTAAGGAGAGAGGTCAAATGGGCAATTGGATGTCTGGATATGGAATACAGCCTCCTTTCAAAATCCTCAAGTCAATACCGAGAGGATCAGAGATGTTGGTAGGACTGGAAAGAATTTTTGTAAGAGAAGATGATGCTACAGAGCTCAGAAAACCTCTTGTGGTACTGGGAGTGCATGAGATGACAGTTCTTGGGTCAACTTCCATCTCAGTGAAGGGCTGAAACAGGTTTAACAGCAAGGTGGGGAGTTGGGGTGGCCCTGCTTAGTAGCATTTGCTAATTTCCCGTTGTAAAGATTTCCCCACGGCTGTCAGTCTCCACCATAGGCTGACACCACCCCTCCTGGAGACACTGGTTTCCTAAGAGCTCTGCTGAAGATGAACCGCAGCGGTAAAAGTTAGGTTCAGTATGAGGCAGAGCAAAGCAAGCTCCTCATTCCTAGTTTGTAAAATAATACCAATTTTATTAACTTTATAATAAGAATAATAATTTGTTATTAAGAACTATAATCATAATTCTCATTTATCAAGCATGTAGAATGTGTCCAGCACTATGGAAAATACTTTCTATGCATAATCTTATTGAACACTCACAATAGTTCTTTTAGGTTGAGTATAATCACTTGCTCATGTAAGGGAACAAAATTGAAGATTTTTTTACAAAAATTAAAGAACCCACACCTTTTTCAGTTGGTGGCAGAGTTAGGATAGGAATCTACTTCTCCCTGAGCCTGGAGGCCCCCCTCTCCTACTGCAGTGAGTGCCTCCCCCAGAAGGCCAGGTGGGAACACCTCACATGACCGGGTGTCCTATCTTCCGGTCCACTGTGTTGGTAGGATGGCTGGCTGCCTGTTCCCTGCATTTCCGACTTCCTACAGCTCCGCCAGCCACCGAGCTTCCCACGTCTGGCTTCACGCAGAGGCCATTTCTGGCTCCCCACTAAGGCTTGTGGAGCTCAAAGAATTTTGAGTTGCTGATGCTGTCTTGTTATTGCTGCTCCAGCCTTGTGTGTCTTCACAATAAGCCACTCATGGGCTGAATTATGCACCCCCAAAATTCATATTTAAAAGCCCTAAGCCATAGTACCTCAAAATGTAACTGTGTTTGGAGATAAGGCCATTAAATAGGAAATTAAGTTAAATCAGTTCATATAGGTGGGCCTAATCCAGTAGGACTGGTGTCCTTGGAGGAGAGGTGATTAGAACATAGACACACTCAAGGGAAGACCACGTGAGGACACAGGCAGGAGACGATCATCTGCAAGGCACGGAGAGAGGCCACTGAAGAAACAAGCCTGCCCACACTTTGGTCTTGAACTTCTAGCCTCCAGAACTGTGAGAGTAAATTTCTGCTGTGTGGGCCACCCAGTTTGGGGGTGCTTTTTTATGGCAGCCCAAGCACAATAATGCAACCTGTGTTATCCACACTCATCAAATTCCTTCTAATAGTCTGTTCCAGCTATTCCAGAAATTTTGGGGGTATGTTGTACTCAGCTCAGTGAAAACATATGGAAACCTCCCAGAGAGGAATTGGGATAGCCTCGAGGGGACTCTTGGGAGGGCAGGGAGGCACCTGACCTAGGGGCTGGACCGGAGGACACAGGGGGTTGGGTCAAGATGAGGGCAAAAAGATTCACATTTTCTGAAAGTTGCATCTGCTCTTTGTGCCGAGGGCCATCCTCAGCACTCAACACGCATCATCTCTTCTAGCTCTTATGGTGACAAAAGGGAAACTGAGGCCCAGCAAGGCCAAGTGACTTATGCAGTTGGTGAAGAAAGTGATGTGTGCCCTTTACACCAGAAACCTTGTTAAAGCCATGACTCTAGGATCGCCCCCAAACCACATGATGAGACAGTTTTGTACAAGTGAATGCAGTACAGTGGGTGAGGCAGGGGAAGCTCGGTGTGTTTGCAGGACAGACAGGACAGAAGTGAGTTTTGCTTTGTGGGACCGGAGAAGAACTCAAGATGAATGTGACTTAGGAGCTGGGCCTTAGAGTAGAAGTTCACTTTGGTTGGCCTAGGAAGAGAAAGGGCATTTCTCCGAGCCCAAACACAAAGATGGCCCATGCGGGGCCTTCCGGGGAGCATTTAGCATCTGGTGGGGCTGCCCTGGACAGTGCAGTGGGAACGAGTCAAGCAGTGACCTGGCTAAAAATGTGAAGATTCTCTTCTGTCACCTTCTCTGCTGAGCACCTACTTTTATCACCTGTCCTGTGACCAAGCAGAGCAGGATTTAAAACCACTAGGACCTCTTCCTTGCCAAGTGATTTTGCTTGTACCTTTTGTATTTTTGGCCTTTATCTGAGGAACTGTGCCCTGTGACTTGCTTTCAGGTTTCCCTAGTAATGCAGAGTGCCCTAGGCTCTCTACCCACCTCCAAATTCTTCAACCCACAGGTCTGTATTGAGATGAACTCACCTCTCGGAGCAGAATATTATCCTCTTGTCGATTTGGCAAGGCCATTTCATCCAAGGGTTAATTTGCTGTGGCCTTTATGATATTGCCCTGAGCTTCCCTGCAGCCCTGGTGAGGCTCACAGATGGGCTTAATGGGGAGGGGACAGTGGAAGAGCTGTCAGAGCTGGGTAGGGGACAAAGATGGGTTAGGGATGCAGCAGCTACCAGGATGTGTGCTGGCTATGGCATCATCTTTGAAATTCCATGCTTCACGCCTTAGGCTAAGTCACCATGGCCTTCTGTTAGGACGGCTTCTTTAAAGCCTATGTGGTCGCTGTTGCCTCTGTGTGGGCATCCTGTGACCATTTCCTGTGATAACACTATTTTTTTTTTCACTTGTACTCTGGTTGCTGTGTCATCAAGTTCATCTACCAATTTAGGAAACTCTAACATGAAAATGTCATTTTAAAGCATGACGTTCAACAGATACCGAAGCCTGAAACCCTTCCCACGGGTTGTAGCTCTAACGATCCATTTCTCACACACACCCTTGGGCAGGAACGTGGCTCATCGGTACCAGGGTGTTGTCTTTGAGCTTCTGGAAGAAAGCAATGACTAACTAACCAGATACTTCCCTCCAATGAGGCCACTCCTGGTTCATTCCAGCTCTCCGAGCCCTGGAGAAAATGCTACACCCACCAGTGAGAAATGGTGAGTCCCTGTCCTTGAGGATCTATGGAATAAGTATAATTCTGTAAAGCAGAATTAATTGTGTCATGTGTTCCACAACCCCATTTTGTATCTCTTTTTGCCTCCCCCATATCTGAACTGCACATATTCAGTTTTGAAGCAGCTTGAAGCAATGGCAGAAAAAAACAGGTTTCTGGACAGACCTGAGACCTGATATTTGGGCCCATCTCACAGGTTTGCTGAGTCTCAGTTTCCTCTTCTGCAAAATAGTAACTATCCATACTCCACAGAGTGATCGGGAGGGTGAGATGAGACAATGCAAGTCAAGCCCTTAGGTCATGTCTGAACATTTGATTATGGCTCCAGATGAGTCATATTTCAGTAGGCCAAAATAAGGGAAATTAAGTGATGAGGAAAAAGGCAATGAGAGTTTTGCTCATTGCAAGCTGATCAGATCAGATCAGGACCCTGATGTCACCTACAAGAATCACACCTCAAAACTAATACTGGCAAGCAAACCCACGGTCAGAGGAGAACGGTCACAAAATTGTGGACGGTCTAGAAATGCAAATAAAGAATGTTTGAAAAAACTCAGATGTTAACCTGATTTTGTCCTGAGAAAAAACATGGGAGCACAGGAAAGCTGTCACAGATGACAGCAACTCGCACCATGAGGACTCAGAAGGAAGAACTGGATTCTGTGGGTGACCGAGAATGACAGATTACAGCTCAACATGTAAAAGAAGTTTCCTAAATTAATGATATTCATCAACCCAGAACAAAACCTCTCAGCCTAACAGTTTCCCTTACACCCCTGAGTCATGCATCTACAATTTTCTCTTGTATCCTCTCGATCAAAAGAAGGCATACATCCTTTCACTCAGTAAAAACATTCCTGAGTAGTTGTACATACATCCAAAGTGGATATGAATCATCCTTTATCATTAACTTATGTTAATCTGTTGAGAAGTCTCTACATAATTCCACTCAGTTCCTGGGACCAGGTTCTCTGCTGCCCAATGTTAATGTCTGTTGGTGGTGTCTACCCAAGAATATAACCAGCAATTGTTCCCTTTCTTCTGTGCATCAACAATATCCACCTTATTCTCAGTCATTCTGATTGAAATTATATACGATATATATTTTTCCATTCAAAAAATAAAATCCTCACTTGAGTCTACATCTTAAATTCCAGTTGTCATCCCTTTCTTTGTCCTTATTTACAGTTAAATTTTCAATGAGTGATCACCATTCACACTCCAAATGTTTTCCTGCTGTTCTCTGCTGGAATCACCCCATCATTCTGATCTCCCCACCAATCCACAGACACGGCTCCTGTGTCGTTCTCCAAGCCCCTCTATATTGCTAATTTAATACTCAATTCTCAGTCCATCTGGCTTGACTTATCAAGACTTAATACATTAGATCCCTGCCTCCTCCTAGTAACACTTTCTTCATTTCCGGAACAGCGCACTCTCTTTGTTTCCTTCTGCTGAACTTCTTTACGGTGGACTTGGTTTCCCCCTCCTCATTCTCAAGACATCTAAGCGAGCCTCAGACCCTGCATTTCCTCACCTGGACTTGCTTTCCAGGGGATCACAAACAGATGCATGGCCTCCTGTCCTTCCAGCCCTGCTCTGGCTATCTCAACTGTGCATGTCTAGCCAGGACCTCTCCCATGAACACTGACTTACAGGTTCACACGTAGGCCGATTTGGTATCTCCACTTGGAGGCTGAGGGGTTTTTCTAATGTGATATATCTAATAATGTACTTTCTGCTCTTTTTCACACTCCCACCCAATCTGTGCCTACTATAACCTCTTCATTTCAATTAATAGTGACTTTATTTTTCTAGTTGGCCAGGTCAAAAACTGCAGAGCCATCCTCCGTCTTTTCTCTCAACCTTCAGATATTCTCTGCTTTAGTATTTTTTGATCTGGGGTATCAGTCTTCTTCTACACTTGGACTGGAACTTACATCATCTGCTCTTTTGGTCCTCAGGCTTGTGAACTTGGACTTGAACTTCTGCCACTGGTTCTGCTGATCCTCAGACCTTCAGACTCACGCTGGAAGTGTACCACTGGCTCTCTGGAGCCTCCAGCTTGCGCGGCAGATCATGGGACTTCTCAGTATCCATAACCATGTGAGCCAATTCCTCGTCATAAATCTCTTTAGGTGCCTAGATAGAGAGATCCCACTGGTTCTGTTTTTCTGGAGAAACCTGATTAATATAGAAAATTCTGTTGCTGCCTCCTTCTTCACAATCTTTCAAACCTAGATTCTGACCATTTCCGACCACTTCCACTCCTCGACCCAAGCCATCGTGGTCTCTCTGGATTGTTGCAACTACTCCTCACTGTTTTCCTTACACAGGAAGCAAAAATGTTCACTTACTGCACTGTGAGAGTGATTTTAAAAAGTAAATCAGATCACCTAATTCCTCAGCACAAAGCCTCCAAGAGGTTCCCATCATTCAAAGTAAAAGCCAAATATGTGAGATCGATCCGTAAGTCCCTACATGCACTGCCCCATGACCTCTCTCACGCCCCCCGGCCCCTTCCTCACCCTTCTGCAGCCACGCTGACCCCTGCTGTTGTATAGACACCTAAGAATGCTGTTCGGGCTTTACATGGACTCTTCCTTCCACCAGGGTAGCTGTTCTCTCCCATATTTTCATGGCTGGTTCTTCACCTCTTGAACTCTGTACTCAAAAGTTATTCATGCCTTCCCTGAACACCTTTTGAAAACAGACACACCTTTCCATGCCCCGGGACTCACCAGTTCACTTCCCTGCCTTGTTTTTATTCACACCATTGGACACCATCTGGCATATTTTAAAAAAAATGTATCTGTCTCTTTCCCATTAGATTATAAACTCCGTGAAGAAGGGATATTTTTCCTTTTGTTCTCTACTTCATCTCTTGTACCTAGAATAGGGCTAGATTAGAATAGGGACCACAGATCACTGTGGGCCACACCGAGGGGAAAGGCGAAAGGGCAATTGCGGGAGCCCGGTGGAAGCTGAAGCTGTAAGAGAGTTTCCCAAAGGCACCGCTGTATCCCAAGGGAGACATGGTCATTATCGAGCTGCTGGGCAGAGAGACAAGCACAGGAAAAACACCCTGCACTTCTCTTTCCTCTTACCTCCATTTTCTTGCTGGTGCAGCCAACTGACCAAATCTAATTAGAAGTCAGAAGATAAGGAACACATTTGATTCAGGGCACACAAGACAGTTTCCCAGAATACCTGCCAGAGTGGACAGGGGTGGAGAGTGAAGCCAGAGGGGTAACCAGAACATACCCCAAACAGGCAAAAGGCGGTGAAGCAGAAAGGGAAACAGTGCCTTTATTTAAATTATAGAACTCATTACTCACTGGATTTTCTTCACCTGAATGCATTCCAGGTGCTCCTGTGATGATGAAGAGGACTTGGCAGAGACGTATTGATCCAGGGGTGTTTGTTTCTCTGCTTTCATTTTCCTTCCATCAGTGGCCTTCCAGCAAGAATGAATTTGGAGAATATGCATTTGACTTGGAACACTTACTCCAAAAGGAACTGTTGATGGCTTGCCTAAGTGCACACAGTGCAATAAGTAAAAGCCCAGATAGGCACTGGAAATATATGTTATATTACATAGAGAAGTGCCGGGAAAGGGAAGCCCTTTACTGAACTTCTGGGCATTTCCAAAGAGTAAAGATTCAGTTAACACTTGAGTTTTGTTTCACTGTCTTTCCAAATAACATCAACCCTGAACATGAATCTCACAACCCCTAAGCATTTTTATTGAGCATACAATCACCTGGGATGTCAAAGCTCACACCCTTGGCCCTAACTATCTGAGCTGAGGCCTGGGGTCATAGCTGAGCCTTCTGTGGCCACATCTTATTGGCAACTCACACTCAATGAGCCCCATCTGAGGATAATCTGCTAACCTAAACCAAATCCTACACCTAAATTAAATTGTTTAAATTACAGTAAGACTCAACATTTGTACAGCCTCACATTCCCCTCAATAAATGATTTTTGAACATATGTTATTGCTGGTAGGCATTTGGTACTCAAAGTCATATTTTTTAATCTAAAAGTTGTAGGAATTTCTAACTATTCTTCTAGAGTTGAGTATTCACTGAGTTCTGTTCATTTTACAGCTAAAATCAGCATACAACAAGCTTAAAGCGGAGAAAAAAGTCTGAAACATTGTTGGGGGACTCAGTCCCCCACTTTCTAATTGGTAAACCTGGTAAGTCACAAACTTCTCCGGATTTCATTTCTCATCTGTAAAATGAGAATAATAATACAAGCAATTAATTTATCGTGTTTTTACATGAAGATTAAATAAATTAATATCTGAAATGCTTAGAGAAGCACCAGATACAGAGTAAGCACTATTTAAGGGTTTGTTGACTAGAATATCTGAATTCCACTGATCCTTCAAACCTGAGAAAGGGCAATACAACTGTGTTGTTAAAAAGCAATGAGTTTTGATGTTGAGACAACTATGGACTTAGAGTTGCCAAATTTTCCAAATAACTTGATTATGAGTATGTTTGTACAATGATTACAATAGACAAAAAAAAATAGATTATCTTTTCATCTGAAATTCAAATTTAACTGAATGTCTTGCATTTTGTCTGGCAACCTTACCTGCACTGGAGAAATAGCTGTCGCAAATATAAGTAGACCCCAAGTGTGGGTTTCAACCAGGCTGAATATTAGAATGTCTTGTACAGCCTTTACAGATCCCAGTGCCCAAACCCAGTGATGTAATGATAATAACCATTATCTCTGGGGGTAGGACCCAGGCATGACTATGTCTCAGGGTCGTCAGGTGGTCCCCAATGTGTAGGTAGTAACTCAACCGCTGGTTGTCTAACTATATTGTGTATAAGAATCACCCAGGGAACTTATAAAGATGAAAAGTCTTGGTTCATCGTGAGAGATTCTGATTCAGTAGGATTGGAGGGGGAGTCAAGGTCTTCTGCCAACAAACATCCCATGTGACTTTGATGAAAGATCTATGACTCACGCTGTGAGAAACCTAGACTTCACCTTTCTGAACCTGTGGCAACAATATTAAATACTGTGAAACTCCCTGTGCAAGTTTTATAAGGATCATGTGACTTATGTATCCATGCTGTGAAAATTTAACACAAATTGCTAAAAATATACTCAATGGATTCTTTCTCTTCCTTCCTAAGTTCTACCATTTCCTGAATTTTTTCTTGACTTCTTTAGCTGTTTTGAGCCCTATCTTTCACCCCTTCCTCCCCGTATGATCAAGAGTTTATAGCATATAACTTAGTTCCCGTTAAACATCATCTTAGTTTGTTCTAATTTCAGGGGTGCTAATCTTGTCTTCCCAATGGTCCTGAGTTTTCTACTTATGGGTTGAGGTAACAAGAATCACTCACTTTTTCTGTTCCATCATCCAGTGAGCTGGAAAGCTTGGTATTTTTATCTCCATTGTCCAAGACAATGCCATGTCTCCATGCCGTTCCCTTGGGAATTTAGGTCTCAGAGAGCTTCCATGACAGAGGCAAACACACGAAATCCTGTGCCTTTCTGACTCCAGGCCAGATACACTTTCCGTAGCACCTCCCACCCCTCCTGAAAACAAACCTGAGGCCGATCCTGTTTCCCTAAACGTCTGGTGGCCCGACGCCTTCCAGCCCACTCGGTACACGCGCCAGGCCAGCAGCACATTCCCACGGACTGAACGACCCACACATGGAAAACTCGCTGCGCACAGAAGAAAGACAGTTTCTTCCTCTTCGTTGATTCTTGGCGCCAGCACTTTCACAGTTCCGGCTTGGAGGGACATGACTCCAAGCAGGCGGGCATCCGTCCTTCTATCCCAGGGCCACCTGGGGCTTGCCTGAGTGGCCCAGGCCTACTGGGTTTGAGAGTCAGGAAGTTATTGGCTGCAAGGTCGACTGGGCCCAGCTTAGAAAAACAGCTCACATTGTTCTGACCACAGGGAACGGTACCTACACATATCCAAAGACTTCTCAGAGAAACAATAGCAGCACTTGCCACCCCTCCCCCTCCCCCTCCAAACAGACACGGCTTCCCACAGGACAGGCAACTAACTAAAATGTTTTGGTTGATGTGAGGAATATTTAATAAGTGAAGCAGCCTGGATTCTATGTGTGGTTTTCATTTTCCCAGAGGTCTCTAGTCAGTGTGCATTGGAGACTGGCAAAAGCAGAGATTTCAGAGTTTGAACCCCAGCTCTGCCATTTAATAGATAAAAGACTATGAGAAAGTATCTTAAGCTTCCTGAGTTTCTACAACCAAGCTGTACTCTAGAGGAAGTCAGTCCCTTACCCAGAAACTATAGTCCTGAGAAGTATATGTCTATTGCGCACCGTGAACGAGCACCAGTGGTCTGCCCAGGACCGTGACAGAGGGAAGCCCACAGAAGACCATGGGCTGCAGGTCTGAGATCCGTGAGGCCACCTATGGTGCCAACCCTGGCAAGATGAAGCTTGTTGGTACAGGCATGGACCCTTTTGACACACCTAACCAGCAGACTTCATTTCTAATAAGCCACCCGCTAAGTCATCTTGAGATGGCTGGAGAACGTGCAGGCATGCTTCGTCTACATTTGAGGTCACCTCTGTGTCACCAGGACACACCCTGAAACCGGAAGGATGCGAAATACATTGAATGTAGTGATCCGGACCTGGGAGGTTGTCTGCTGAAGGGTCTGGGCTCAGAGGAGATGAGCCTGGAACCATGGAAACTCAAGGAGAACAGCTTGGCAAATTATAAATCAAAACCAAGGTTGAGAGCTAGCTGATCTCTAGGGCAACTCTCTTATCTTCTCTGTATCACTTGATTTTATTATCTTAAATAAATAAACAATATTTGCTTCACCAGATGGTAGTTATAAAAAAAGGTAGGACATTTTCCTATAATCATTAAAGTTTCATCCAAATCTTTCTACTCTAGGAATATCACAGGCTGATTATGAATAGAGGTAGAATTCCTGCCAAGGTCTGAACAGGATTGATAATAAGACAGCAGAGTCTCAGTTTTCTCATCCCTAAATTAGTAATAAAATCTCAATATTCACAATAAATATCAAATGAGATTGGTCATCGAAAACCAATTTGTAAACTGTAAAGGAGATAAGAATGTTAGTATTTAGGGTTTAAAAAAAAATTTTTTTTTTCTGTCTCCTGTCCAAATACCCAGAGACTAGGACAGACATTCTGGGTCAAAGAGGGTAATAGCTGTAGCTCTCAGAAACAGTCTGGGGCAGCCCAGTTGGGCAGGTGGTGGAGCTAATTAGAATTAGCATTAGGTAATGGAAGCAAGTCTTTACAAGCGGCATCAGGTAGCTTCCCACGCAAGCAGATTTAAGGCCGGTTTGGCGGTTAATCTTGAGAGCCAGGGACCCAGAGTCGGTTACATCAGCACGACCCAGGAGCCGTGTAATTAAGGGAACTCAGCTTGGTGCATTGTCATAATCACTTTAATTTATCCCTTTTGAAATATTTATTAAGTTTGCAATGTGTGTCAGGCAGTATGCTAGGCATTAGAAATAATAGCGGTGAGCGAGACCAAAAGTCCTTTCAACCTCACAGAACTAGCATAGGAAACATTAGGAAGACGCACACGCAAAATAACACGTGTGTTAAGATAAACACTTATTGTGGGTGAGTTTTGTCACTCAGTATTCTCTCCTGTAACCTTAGCCATTCCATGAAGTTTGGATGGACCTGATTCCCCCCATACCCCCAGGTTCATACATGAACTGGAGGCATGTTTGGTTTATGCATGTATACATTGCTTTTCTCCTGAATCCATTGAAATTTCTCTAGGATTACAAATTGCAGAGACAAGGACTGCTGGTTTCCCTCTCTCCTTCCATGCAGAGAAAGTCTGCCTCATAACGGAGCCAGTACCCAGAGGGAGCATTGCTGCAGATCGAAGGGAGAGGAAGAAACCTCAAGCTATTATCTGAGCCCCCAGATCGAGCAGGGCCTGGAGCCAGAGAACCTCAGGGCATTTCTCCTAAAGTAGTTGGAACTGGGTTTCTTTTTAGGAAACAAAAAGAGATCTAATGACTAGAGTTGTCATGGAGAAAGCACAAGGTTCTGGGGGAACAAAGATTGTCTAGGGGCTGGAAGGTACCAAAGAGAGTAACCTATGAGAAGAAGGCTAGTTTCCTGGGAAAGGAGGTGACAGAACAGTGCAGATCCAGATCTGAGACAGGGCATGGGAGGTCAAGGACCTTAAAAATTGTCACTGTGGCTAGAACCAAAGTTGCATGTAGTGTATGCACATGTGTGCATGTGGGGCCTGGGGGAAGAACAAGGACCTTATGAGAATTGACCCCCATCCTGGTCACTTCATGGCCTCCAGCATGTCACCATTTCTTTCATCTGTGAATTAGGAAGCTTCATACATAACTCACAGGGATGGTGTGAGGTTTAAATAAGATTAATAAGGTCAGATGTGTGAAAGCACCCATCTACTTAAGGGACAGGCAAAGAGCCTGAAGCCCCTCTTGGTGCCATTGGCACTGGTTGCCAAATTATCTGTGCACGGGGCACACATGTGCCTGGATGTGGGCACCAGCTCTCTGAGCTGCCTCTGCTCACTAGAAGAGACCCTGAGAAGCTCCCCTAGGGTCTCTCCAGCATAGAAAGAGAGCATCTGAGCTGACCTCCTGGCTCAGGCCAGGCACCAGGCAATCCGGACTGCAGACCAGAAGCCCAGCATCTGTGGAGCAGGTGTGTCAGTCACTCATCAGATTGAGGTACACAGAGCCTGTAAAGGAAGGCTGGCCACTGATGGCTCCAAACGGATTTCCTGCATCCACAATACCAGGACATCACACCATTCTCATTTCCTTTAACCAGGGCAAGTGCCACTTCCTTCTGGAGCATGATAGCCTACTTCACGTATCAGATAATGAAACTGATTTAAGTCTTTAGCACAGCGCCTCCCGTACTCTAAGCAAGTAATACAAGTGAACTCTTACTAGTCTGTGACAATTACACAAAAGGACAATTTCAAAATTTCTGAAGCAACATGCAAATAGAAGGGCTAAATGCAAAAAAATTCAGTAGCTCAGCTCTTATTTACTGAGTGTCTAATGTATGCCAGGTCCATTTCTAGGCACTTGCAAACTGGCTGAATATAATTATAGCAGGTCCATGTATATGGCAAGAAGAATAAGCCAATAAAAGCAACATCCCTGTATTTACAGGTCTCATCTCCTGCTGGGAAAGATGGACAGCAGAACATAAATAAATAAATGCACAACATAGTTTCCGTTGGAGGTATGTGCTATGAGGAAAAATAAGCCAGAGCAAAATTACTGAGAGTGACAGGAGGCCACCTGGGGGAATCTCTTTTAGAAATGGCTGTCAAAGAAGGTCTCTGAGCAGGTGGAAAATCTGAATGAGGCAAGGGTGTGAGCTCCACAGAGGTTGGCATAAAGAGAATTCACAGAACCGAGAGAAAACGCAAAGATCCTGAGACTGGAATAGTCTTGATGGGCTGGAGGGACTTGAATATTAGCAAAAGAGGTGGGGAAAGGCAGTCAGATTTGCCCTGTATTTTGAAGGTTGAACTAACAAACCTTGCAAGTAGATTGGTAGTATCACATGAGGAAAAGATAAATGGAGAGAATGAAGTGGGTGTTTTCCACAAGGAGGACATAATTAGAGGAGGACACATTTTGAAATGTCAGGGTTGCGGGTTTTATTCTGCACATGGCAGGGTTGACATGCTTATTAGATGTCAAGGGGAGATACCGAGCCTGAAGCCCAAGGAAAGATGAGAGTTCAAGTCACTGACACACGTAGGCCTGTAAGACAGTGGGCGTGGGTCAGGTGCCCAAGGGTGTGAGATCCTGAAGGCCGAGGGATGAATATTGTAAAGACCAGTTAAGTGTGTTCTACGCTGCTGAGAGGCTGACTCTGAAGAGAGCCGGGGAACTGACCTTTGTATTTGGCAAGATGGGGACCATTAATGTCTTTTGCAAGAGTGGCTTCAGACAACAGTGGTGGTGAGGGAAGGATAGAACAGGAAGTGAATGGACACAGCAAATAAATGTGTGGGAGAACCTTTGCTCTAAGAGAAAGCAGACAAATAGAGCAGCGGCTGGAGGAAGTTGGAAGAGGCAAAGCTGGTTTAGGGGATATTTTGCTTTTTAAGATAAGAGATCTGTAGCATATTAATAACCCAGTAAGCAAGGATAAATCATGATAAAGGGAGACAGGACATAATTTCGACAGGAGATAATTTCAGCAGGAAAAAATGTCCTTGAATAGCAAAAGCAAACGGAGCCCTGTGGGCAAGTCATAGCCTGGACCACTGACAGGATCCGGGGCAGCTCGTGTCCGGACAGGGGCAGAGGGTGTGAGAGTGTGGATGACTTCACGTAAACTGAGTCTTACTCTAGCTCCTGGATCCGAGCGGCTATCCGTATATGTCAGTTTCCTTTCATTGTCTAGGTGCAAGTAGATTCTCCTGAGTTCTCTAACTCTGCCCACAGAACTCACAGCAAATAGCTAGAATTAGAAACTTGTTCTGAAACAGTGGAATTGGTACTTAGAAAGTCATTGACCTTGCTTTGATCCACACAAGCATTTTCCATGAGTTACTTTTCTTTGCCAAGTATACTTTATATTAGCTAGTAAGTTTCCTGGGAGGCTTATTCACTCATTCAAAAAATAATAATAATGAAAATTTATCAATCCTGCCCTCCATTTGGGGTCTATCTATCAAAGGTCTGACGAGAAGCCCAGTGAAATGACTGGCTAAGACGAAGTGAGGAGTTCTAAAAATTCCCAGGTGACAAAGGGAACAAGGAGAGAAGAATTAAAAACCAGATTTCATGAGTGCCCTTCCTGCAGCCCAGGTCTTGGGATGTTAGCTTGGTAATTACTAACTACATTCTGCAAAGAGCTCATGCTTCAGAGTGTGAGGCCAAGGTCTGAAAACCAGTTCCATGCCTATGACCTGCATGTCAATGGCTTAACCTCTCTGAGATTCCATCTTCTTGCGAGTAAAATGCTTCTAACAAGCATCCTGCAAGGAGGAGGCTGTGATGGGTTTTCAATGCCTGAAGCAGAAGTCTGGGTCTACAGCAGATGCTCCATCCAGGTCTGTTTCCTTTGACTTCATCTTTTGATTTTTAAATTAACTAAATGTACTGACCCCTTGCTATGGGTCAATAAACTAAACTTTAACAGGCACTTAACGAATTTTAGTTAGTTTCAAGATACTATGTGTGATACAGAAATCACAAAATTGTCCCTGCCCCAAGGCAAATACATATACTGTATCATATGTGTTTATTATATCATATATATAACGCTGATGTACTAGCACAATTAATGCACCACCAAGAGCATTTACCGTATGGCAGATGATTGAGATTTTGATGTCATGCAACAGGCTAAAGTAAGGAGTATAAGTTCTGTGATCAGCTAACTTGCATGGACAATTTTTTGTGTAAAAGTCCCTCTTTAGGTGTTTTGGGGACATGTAAAAGATGCAGTCTCTGTCCTATTGCAGGGACAGTAACATAATTAAGAATCTTGAGCACACATAAATTTTTAAGTCGCCATGCTCTCTAAGCATCAGGATACAGCATTATATAAGGGAAGCAAGACCATTCTCTTCTGCATATTATGTGAAAGATGGGTAATATAAACAACAAAATATATACAATTTATATGCTTAATATATTACCATAAATCAGAGCAAGAGTAACAGAAATGGGTTTCAGGCAAATTTTATGTAACTCTAAAATTCAATGGGCTTTCTATTATACCAGGGGCTGGGAAACTATTGTCTGCGGGTCAAATCCGGGCCCAGCATGGGTTTTGTATATAAAGTTAATGGAAAACACTCCTGCCTACCTATTTGTGGGTTACATACAGGTGATGGTTGTTTTCCAGTTACAACAGGAGAGGTGAGTAGAGGTGGTATGGCTCCTTACCGGAAAAGGTTCCTAGCCCTGTGTTACCCTATCCTGGGCACAATACAAACAGAGCCTTGTAACCAATTATGTCAGGAGGTCGGCTTTGGCTGTGAGCCACGAAAGGTTCAACAACAACTTGGGGAAACTATACACTCAACAAAACCAGAAGCTGGCAGTACGGGAGCCCCGGATGAGCAAAGTTGGCGGCCAGAGGTCATTACCAAGAGCACAGATATTTTCCTGCTGTTCTGGCATCCTCAGGATGGCTGGATCTTGCTGTCCCAGGATGGCTGTTGCTGTTCTAGATGTCACACAGTGGGTGGGATGACAGTGTCCACATGGGGAAAAACAAGCATCCGTGTCTTGTGTTCAATTTCAAAAATGAGACAAGCCCTAGACTCTCCCAGACGTACTTCCCCTTATCGTGTCATTGGAGAGACTTGTGTAACATGTCCGTTTTCAAACCCATCACTTACCAGGGAGATAAGATCGCCAAGAACATGCTGAGTCCAACCCAGTTCACTCCCTGAGGCTAAGGAGGGCACACTTCCCCCTGAAATAGAAGGCTACTCCCTACCTGATGAAAACGGGGAACAAATTTTTGTTGAAATAAAAAAGCAGGTACAAGAGAAGAGAAGTAGTGACTCTATAGCAACTTACTACTCAGATGGACAGTAATGGGGGTTCATGGTGGAGACTTGATAATGGGGGGAATTTAGTAACCACAATGTTGCTCATGTGATTCCATATTAATGATACCAAAATAAAAAAACAAAAAACAAAAACCAGATGCAGTAGAAGACACCAGTGATACCTGATACAACTGAAATAATTGGAGACATTTTTACAAAATATTACAGGTAAGCTCCATGAAGGCAAGGATTCTTTTCTGTCTTGTTCATTGCTGCAGCATCAGTGTTAGGAGAGTGCTTAGCATATAGGAGGTACTTGATAAATATTGGTTGAATTAATTACCAATTAAATACGTATGAGTGTTTTGCTGAATTGGGGAAGGATCCAAGGGACTGTAAATAAAAGGCCACTGAGCAATGAAAAGGCATCCCTGCAATGAAATGTCACATTGCTATACACTCTGATCTCAACCCTGTGAGTACAGCGAGCTTCAGGAAAGCCCCAAGCAATGAGGGTGATAACCCGGATGAGGAGTCCTGGACCTCAAGTCCAGTTAAGTTCACTGAAGTCAGGAAAAACTTTCTCCTCATCACGATGTCCGGAATAACACAGAGGGCCTGGGAGGAGGGTGGGTTTGTTGTGACTGTTCACCTCTCTTCTTTCTTCATATACTGGCAGCAGCCTAGGAGAAGCACAAGAGACCCCCAGGTAGAGAAGTCGTTGTAAAATAGACCACTCAGTATTCATCATGGCCAGTTCTGTGTGTGCTTATGTAGGTTGTGCAGAATTAAATTATTTAACAACTTGGGAACTTTTACTGCACATATTCATCATCAGACATGGGGAGAAAGGAGTTAATGAAACAGGCAAAGTGCTTGCCCTCAGGAAGGACATACACCAGGATGAAGGAAGATGCATCCACGTGGGGAATCCTGGGAAAGGCTGGTGTCAGCTGAGATCTGCAGAATGACTAGAAAGTTGTGCAGGTTAGGAAGAGGAGAGTGAGTCATGAAAGGAGAGCCACGTACTCAGACTCAGAGATGAGAGTGTGGAGTGCTGAGGCTCCTCACATGCCCTCAAGACATTCAGAATCTGAAAAAGGAGTTCGGAGACTCAGGTATGAAGTCCAGCTTTGAGTGAGACCATCACTATTCATTTATTCATGCGTGCCCAAAACTCCTTAATTTTTGATCTCCTGATATATTAAAAAAGAAACAGGTCCTCAAAAATATTTACATGTGATATTGATTCATTTTAAAGAGGAAATATCATTGTAAAAATTACGTCAAGATCAGGTTTGTACAGATGATCCATTAGATCACTACATGAGCAGAGGCCAGAAAAAATGGAACATAACTTTATATTTCTATGAGATACATTCTTTTTTCCAATGCTGTAAGTTTATGTTACTACAGTATAATTTCATTTGGAAGTGGTAAGAAAGATCTGGATGCAGGATATTGTTTAGTGTAAGACTCAGGCTCAGCTGTCTCATAAGGTGATAATCATAAGGTGGGACAGACAGCTCAGGAAACACGAGGCAGGGTCAGAAGCACCCAGGCAAGTCTGAAAGCTATAAAGTTAGAGATGGATAGAGAAATGGAGGAGGAATGGCAGAAACTTCCTCCTGGGCATCACATTCAGAGAATTTTCAAAACCAAGAGAACGTCGGTGGGGAGCATCCATTTGTATCCCGTTACTCCAAAAATGAGAAAATTCTCAGCTCAGAAGAGGTTAACAGAGCCAAACGGTGTAAAAAAAGAGCCAGTCTTGCTGGAACCTTAGGAAAGGCATTTTGTGGAGTCTGGTAGACTCATTCATTTTCCAGAAATACAGGTTAGCTGAGTCACAAGGTTTGTTTCTCTAGCTTCATCAGTGCCCTGTTGTATGTAAATGTTTCTCATCCAAGAAGATGAACAGAAATAGCAGGAGACTCAGCCTTGACCTTCACAGGTCATGAATCTAAACCCCAGAGAGATGGGTGTATTGGGCCAATGAATACTGTTGGCAATATGCAAAGATTGGGAAGGGGCTGAGACTGTGGAGAAGAGCGGAGCAGGTCACTTAGGTCTTGGAATGGATCACAACGTTTATGATCTTAAAGAAGGCAAGCTCCCTGGCACGGGGTGTCCCCTCCCAAGCAGAGAGGTTGATTTCTTGAATTATGCGATTACCTGGGGAAGGTCAGGGCATCGACCAGATTTGGTGGCTTCAGCTTCACAGAGCTGGACCTGGGAGAGGCTGAGAGGGTGAGGGTGGGTGGGTGTGAGGCAGCCTTCCGCTCAGGTTTCCTGACACCCAAACTACACGATGAGCATTTGCATTTTGAGGAAAAGGTTCAGAACCTGACTCCTTTGTATTTCTCCACTGACTTAAAAGGAAGATGTGTCATTTCCCTTTGATGCTGCAGCATGAACTCCCTTAATAAAGACCTCATGCCACTTGATGACTAGATGAATCTCAGGACACAGATTTGTTCATTTGGGTTCTAAATGTCTTCTAATTTCTGCCATGAATTTTCACTTTCCTCTTGACTCTTTCCACACATTCCTGGTTAGATATTCATCCAAACACAAGTGTACACACAGTTTGACTGTATACTGTCCTTTTCTGGTGTCTTATATTTTTACCATCCCACTTTACAATAACAGGAAAAGCTAGATAAATTCTGCACCAGCTAACATTTTCTTAATTTCTTTTTTGAGAAAAGGCAGGATTCTGTCATTACTGTTTTCTACAAGTCATGGGGTGTGATTAGCAGTTTGTCCTGAAATAGACCTATGCTTTTCTGAAATAAACATGTGAAGCATCTAACATGTGAGGCTTTTCTTAGCAATTTAGAGTTTTCAACTTGCTTCAGATCCATTTCACTTCATTCATTCAACAGCTTTAGAATCCAGCAAGTGGCCTAGAGTTTACTTAGGAGAAAATGAAGGCCCAAAACTTCTAAAAGACTTTGGAAACTGAGTGCTGAAGTATCTTGCTTATTTTCTTAAGGCCATGTATCTCCAACGTCTGAGGATAGGCAGGCTGTCACTCAGGATGTAGATAATGAAGGCCGTGCTTATACATTACACTACAGCTTAATAGGAAGGAATAAAGAAATCAGTAGATAAAGAAATGGGTTAAATAAAAACAAATTCAAAAACTAACATTTGAATGCCCTCCTTGATTACAAAGAATAACCACACATTTCATTTTAGCCTGACAAATTCCAAAGAACTGGTAGAAAAAGAGAAAAAGTACTTAACTTCAAAGGACAGAATTCAGAATTCAAAGTTAGTGTGAGCTGAACATTTAGTACTATAACTAACATTATCTGCATCTCTCTCCTCATTTTGGCCATGAGTGTCTTGATGAAAAAGAATGTTTTCTTAACATTTGTACCCTGGGATCAGTAAGTTGAATAAATTAGAGGATTAATTTAGAATGAGGAAGAAGGTTGGTATTCTGAGGCTATAGTAAAGACTGTCTAAGAGCTCCTTCTTTCTTAATATCTGGGACAATGTGCCATGAGTCTTTTTGGAGCTGATTCTGACACCATGTCAGAAAGAAGAGCAGACGTTCTGGCATCCGGAAGACCTACTTAAATCCCACCGAGGCAACTTGCTAAATGTCTTTAAAAGCGTAGCATCAGTTAGTAAAGTACCTAGCCCCATTTTCTTCATTTTGTAAATGAAGATAATTATTCCTCCCTCATGCAAATGTTATAAGGATTGAAGATAATATAATTCATGTATCTAGCTAACCAACAGGTGTGTTTACTCCCTGTCCCTAGAGCAGAATTACAGGATTAATCCCATGCTAAAATCCTTTCCAGAATAGAAATCTACTGGATCTGATTCATTCAGTAAGAGCCACCGACCTGGTTTCCTCCTCAGCCATTATTATGAGATCTTAGATTTGTCATCAAGGTATC
The DNA here is from genome assembly GCF_040802235.1 of Manis javanica. NCBI lineage: Eukaryota > Metazoa > Chordata > Mammalia > Pholidota > Manidae > Manis > Manis javanica. The sequence continues at coordinate 166,137,305 of NC_133160.1, forward strand.
CTGGGCATCAGGTTCCCTTGTGATATAAGAAGTAGAAAAAAAAAAATGGAAAGAAGGCATTTGATGACCTTAACGACCTCTCGTTATGATACAATTTCAGTGCAGATCCCCGTTTTCACTTGTGAAATTTCCTGGCTGGAGAAAGCTTTCCTAGTTCTCACACTGTGCCTCGTGCAAGTCTGGGCTCCGTCTCACATCATCACATATGATTCCTGCCAGGAAATGGACTGTTTGGCTGATCTCTGGAGGTCGAAAGAGGTGGTGTCGGTAGGCCACCCAGGTAAGATATCAAGTGGTTAAGGAATAAAATAGGTGAAGAGAGAATGAGGAGATAGGAGCAGACCTGGATAAAATCTAACACTTGAACTAAAAGAGCAAATATGAGAAATGGGTGAGGAATTCTGAGTAAACACCTTGACGGGCATTAACAAAGAGAGTAAGTAAATAAAAGTTGATGCTAAAAGGGATGGGGAAGTGGTAAATAATCCTACTTTCCCTACAGTGGAGGGCCTGCTTTTCACGTTGTCTTCCCCACTGGCACACACTGAATCATCTCAGTCTTTGTAAAGAAGGTGGGGCCTTCTTAGCAGAAGCTTTAAGGCACAAAGGGAATGAGGGTCATGGGGCTGGAACAGATACGTGGAGTTCTAATTCTGTTTCTCTTCCCATGTTTGACTCATGAAACGACAGTTTCCTTGAGTGTTCATTTCGTGCGGGGCATGCTCTGGTAGTCACGGCAGGGGGACATTAGTTAAGGTAGCAGGCTGGACTTTGTGATGTAATGCCTCCACAGAATACAATTAGTCAAGGGTAGTTCTGGGTCACAGACTGGTTTGGAGGTAGGGGAGCTGGGATATAAGCTTGCTCCATATATTCGGGAACCCAAGATGACGGTAGTTCCCCACCTCCCAGAAAGTGTTTGCCTGAGTTGAAAAAGAACATGAAAAGCTGTATGGGAGGTTTTCGTGGATCCAGCCTAGAGGCCGCCTGCAATGCTTCTGCCACCTTCCACTAGAGGGAAGCCTGTCCGGTGGCCACACCTACATGCAAGGAAAGATTTGGTCTGGCTCTGGGAGCAGGAAGAAGGTAATGACAGTGGTCAGCTGGCAGGCTGTGCTGGGGACACAGAAGGGAAGACCTAAGGGAAGTTCAGCACAGTAAGGGACACACATGGGAAGTTTTTCTGGGCATCAAGGAAATGCTTTATAGAGTAGGTAGGAATGAGATGGACCTAATGGATGTGTTTCATTTAGGACATTTCACCAAAAAGTACACAGGTGGTTTTAGTAAAACACATGTAAAATGAAAATAAAATCTCTCCTGACCCACTGCTAACAGACTCCTCTATTAGGTTTTCAAGAGAACCAGAGGTAAAAAATAAGTAATCTGCTCCTCAGGGAGGCATCACTGCCCACCTGCTTCAAAGAGCTTCCCTGTCTTCTCCCCATGCCCTGGTCTACTCTTGGCATTAAGTCAAAGATTGCTTATTTGCTGTCTTTCTTCCTTGCACGTGCACCATAGGCAGGAACTTGTTCTGTCCTATTTATTGCTCTACCTCCAACACCTACAGAAGTGCGTGGCACAGCTGTGAATATTTGTTGAAAGCGTTGTCCAGGCTGAAGGTTTAGAGGATTGACTGCGGAAGATCATTCTATGTGGAGTTGAATAACAAGGATGAATACAAAGTCAAAGCCATAACTGAGGCCAGACCCTCCATACTGAAGAGATATGCAGGAGAGAGGACTGATTTTTGTGAGATGACATAACAAATATCAACACATAGCTTCAAGTGCGATATAGTGACTTTTCAGTATGTTATTGTCAAACTAGGCTATCATTGAACTGTCAACAGATTTTTGGAGTTTTCTGAACACTTACTGTTATTAATTATTTAATATTGTGATTTCCTTTTATTGGCAAAATCCATGTGTTGTTAATTGTCAAGCAGCATGAGATGATAATATATCTTTTGGAATGTCATGTGTCTGACCTGGGAAACAAATTTGAAAGCTATATGACAGAATAACATTAAGGTCTTTAAAATATACAGGTAAAATATAAAGAATATCAAAATTCATTACTCTCACTCTCAGGTAGGTAAGTGGGAAAAGGATATGAGCGCAAGAGAAGAAATGCAGTGGCCTTAGAATTTGATTCAATTGAATCAAAAGAAAGCAAAAGTGAGAATTGTTTTTTCCTTAGCAAACTATATTGATTTAAAAAAAGTCTGATACAATCCAGTATTTGTAAAGGTTCAGAGAAACAGGTATTCTGGTAACTGTGCAGATACATACCAAAGACTCACTTTGTCCTTCTTTTTGTTTTTCTCTTTCAGCTTAACATTTCCACTTCTAGAAATTTACCTTAAGGAAATAGTCATTGCTGAGCAGCATGTAACTCCAAAGCTGCTGATTTACATATTTTGTATACATATGTATATATCTTTATGTGTATAGATACGTGTATATATTTAAATGATATATATCATATATAATTATATAATGACCGTTGGGATTTCTGAAGTATGGCCCAACTTTTGTTAAAGACAGATTGTCACAATTAGTCAGAATTACTCTAACGCATTTAATGTATTTTCTTATTTATTTTGAAAAATGAGTTTTATAAGAAAAAAATATTACCACTAATGATTATTTTTTCTTTTGGATCTATTATCTATTTATTTTCCTTGGGATTCAGGTACTTCATATCAGGTTTGTATTGCTGGTCATCCAACTTCCCATTTCTTTTTATTTCACAATAGAAGGCAGCAGGGCCCAGAAAGTCTTCTGTAGATGCAGAGCTCACAGATGGAAAACTCCCTTCATTGGTAGGAGGGATTCATCTATTGAAACATGTACGTTTCAACACTTCCAATGATTCGCCCATTAAATCCCTCAGAAAACAAATATTTATTGAGGCTGTACTAAGTCCAAGATCTATCCTATATTCAAGGATATAAGGTTTAACCACCAAAGTTTTGTACTATGGTTACATTTACACATTCTAGTGAAATGTAAAGAATTTCACCAAATAAATGCACAAATATATAGTTACAGATTGGAAGGAATACAATGAAGAGAAACTAAAAGATCTTACAGAAATGTATAAACCAGGAAGCTGATCTCAACTAGAGAATTCAGAGAAATGTGGTTTGTTTGAGCTGAGCTAAGAAGATAAGAAGGACTAGATATTCAGTTTATTCCCTTCATACTGGCCTCTGTGCTGGTCCTCACGCACAAGAACACGCCTGCCTTAGGGACTTTGATACTTATTTTTTCCATCTGCCTGGAATACCCTTACCCAGACATCTGCAAGGTTAATTCCTTCATATCATTCGAGTTTTGCTTAAATGTGAACTTCTCAATTACAACCCCCAGGATGTCTGCTTTACAAGGGCTACCAGTGGCGCCACCCAACCTTGATAGTCTTAAGTTCCCCCTTACACCACTTGAATTTTTTTCATAGTACCTTCTAACTTACTATAGTTTTACTTTTTCTCTCCTTGCCAATTCTCTGAATTAACTCACTAGAGGTAATTCCCATCAGGGAAAATGTTTTCCTGTCTTTGCTTATTGATATATTATAAGCACTTAGAACAGAGTTTGCATATATTTGGATATAAAAAAAAGGTTAAATTCATTAGCTAATTGCTAGATTAATTAAATAAATTAATTGTACTGAGTCATAGTGAATACGCAACATAAGAAAATGCTTGAGAAGCAGCTGAAACAGAACCCAGAAGAAAAAAAAGCCTCAAATAAATATATTAGGTGGAAAAAGAGCCGTAATCAGTAGCCTTATTTTCCATATGCTAAAACTGAAAGAGTAAAATAACCCTAAAATATGTAAAACAACAAAAAAAGAAGAAATAACTAAGATGTGAGTGAAAGTAAATGAAATTGAAAGCCAATACAAATTGAGAAAATCAACAAAGGCAACATTTATTTCTTTGGAAAGATCAGTAGAATTAATAAAACCAGGGCTAATCGGTTCAGGGGAAAAAGAAAAAAGAGGAGCAAACCCCACAAATATCAGTACAGGAATGAAAGAATAAATGTCATTGGAGATTTTACAGATATTAAAAAAATAAGAGGGAAATATTATGATGAACTTTAAATCAATAATTTCAAAAACTTAGGTGAAATAGATTTCTCAAAAGACTCAAGTCATTCAAATGACTACAAGAAGAAATGAAAAGTCTAAATACCCACATATATGTTAACAAAATTGAAAAGAAAAATGCATACCCAGAAGTCCTGAGAATTCTATTGAACATTTGTGGAAGAAAAAATACCAGCTGTGCTACAAACTCTTTCAGAAAATAGAGGAGAAGGAACGTTTTCTAATTCATTTTGAAAAGACAGTCTAACTTGGTGGGCCTCGTAGCAAGCAGAACAGTGTCCCCTTTCTAAGATGTCCCATTTAAAGGCCCAGGCCTTGTGGATATGTTAACTTATGTAGCAAAGGGATTTTGCAGGTGTGACAAAATAAAAGAGCTTCCTCAGATGAGGTTATCCTGGATTATCTGATGTACCCAACGTAATCACAAGGGAAAGAGGGAGACAGGACAGTCACGATCAGAGAAGGACATGTGACCACAGGAGAGGTCGGAGTCCTGTGGAGCTATGACATAAGGAATGTGAGCAGCTTCTAGAAGCTTGAGACAGCATGGGAACAGATTGTCCTTGGGGTCTCCAGAGAGAATGCAGCCCTGACAGTGCTTTGATTTTAGCCCGGTGAGAACCATTTTGAAATTTTGAAATTAGGACTATAAAATTATAAACTCATGTTGTTTTAGAACTCACAATTTGTGGTAATTTGTGATAGCAGCAGTAGGAAGTTATGTAGCCATTTTTGGAATGTATCCCCAATAATTCCTGGAGATTTAGTCTACACCCCAGCAATTCTATGGCCACCTGTTTCTGTTCATTAAATCCCTTTTCGCTTAAGAGAGTTCCCTATTTCTTGCCTTTACTGACTCAGAAGTATACTGGTGAGGGGACCAGGAAGCTGGTTTCTAGGCCCAGTTCTACTGCTCCTTTGTGCCCTTCACTAAGTCATGCGGCTTCTTTGGATAAACATTTTTGATCTATGAAGCAAGGTATTGTACCAGATCAACATTTTTGAACTGGAGACACAGAAGATGAATTTAGGTGGATGTGAGTTATTTTTAGATCTATTGATTTTATATGCATACATACATTTTTACTTGCCAAGTACAGTTCCAGGTACTATAGTATCTTAAAATTTCCCCTAAGTAAATCATTTAGAATTATTTAAAAGAGCATAATATAAATAAAAGTGTTAGGTAAATATAGGAGTACTTTGAAATGAATACATTGCTGAAGATGGTCAGAAAAATACTGAAGTGTAGAAAACAGCAGACTAGAAAAATCGTGCTTCTTTTCTCCACTTATCCAATCAGTGAGGAATTTACTCATTCATTTATTTATTCATTAAATATATAAATATTCATGAGCATCTCTGAAGCACAAGTTCCCAAATAAGAGCACGCTGGGACAGCAAGAAGGAATGTGATACAGTCCCTGACCTGAAATCCCTCAGTCTGAGGGGAGACAAACACGTGTTTAAAATGGTAATGCCCGAGGTTTTGAATGGGAATGGGGTATGTACAGGATCCTGGAATTCATACCTCTAGAACTTTCAGTGTCCCCTTAAATGTGTCCTTCTCCCAGGTTTCCAGAAGGGTCAGTTTAAAACACAGCCTAACCTTGGCCCTCGTTTTCTTCACTCCAGTTCTTGACAAACTGTGGTGTCAAGACAAATAACTTCCACTGCGGCTGTTTGTAAATAAAGTTCCATTGGAAGTTAATTGGAACGCAGTCACGCCCACTCCGATAGGCAATGCCTACCAGCTGCTTTTGCAGTACAATGGCAGGGCCAGGTAGTATGACAGGGACTGCAGGGAAACCTGGAATATTTACTGTTTGGTCCTTTACTGAAGCAGAACTCTTACCCCTGTCGTGAAGACCTTCCTTTCGAGTCCCCGTTATGGTCCGCTGAAATCTCAACTCCTTAATGTAGCATCGCAAACTTTCTAATATCACCTCCTGGCATCTTCCTGAATGTACCTAACAGGGCATCCATATCCTTAAAAACATGCCTTTTCAAGTTTTTTTTTTTTTTTTTGCCTAGAAAATGCCAATCTTTAGCCTAAGAATCCTTCCTTCCTTTTCTATGGGGACAGCCTGCTCAACCCTTAAAATCCAAACCAAATTCCTTCCCTCGATGAGGCCCTCCTGACTTTCCAAGGAAAACTATAATTTCTTTTTTTTTTAGTTTCTCAACAGCCTATGCCATTGATATATATGAATGTTCTAATTATTTGAATATAACTGTACTGTTTTTGTTATAATGTTACAGTCCTTAGAAAAAAAATTCAAGTGAATATAGTAAGAATGGAAACTAAAAACCATCCGAAATAACACAAATATAATCATCTCAATCAGCAACTAATGAACATCATTTTAGCCACCTTCATATGCAGAAACAAGGGTGAAAAGAAACGATTTTATTAAAAATGCTCATATGTGACCTCATTATATTCTAACAAAAAGTTTTACTTTAACTTTATCTACATTTAATAGACTATGAAGAAACTCATGTAACTGAAGGAATTGTTACATTTCAGAAAGTTTTTTGTGTGATAAACATTTATAATTCTTAATATATCACACTGTTCTGCTAAGTTTTTAAAATGCCATAAGAGATTAGAGCATTCTTGTGGGCTGAATTAGGTCACTCCAAATTTCATACATTGAATCCTAACCATAACTACATCAGAAAGTACCTGGATTTGGAGACAGGGCTCTTAAAGAGGTGGGTGAGAGAGTTCAAATGAGGCTTTAGGGTGGGCGCCAAGCCAAGCTGACTGGTCTCCTTAGAAGGAAAGGGAATATGAACACACTGAGAACCACCAGGCGTGTACACACACAGAAGGACCACATGAGGACACGGAGAAGGATGCCATTGCCAAGTCAAGAAGAAACGCCTCAGACGTCACCCACCCTACTGACACCTTCATCTTGAACTTCTGGCTTCCAGGACTGTGAGAAAGTCCCTCGTTGCTATTTAAGCCACCCAATGTGTAATATTTTGTTATGGAAGCCCTAGCAAACTGATACTGCATTTTTGTTGCATTTTACTTCAATTGTATACTAACTCTTAAAAATAAAATCTCCTGAATTCTATTAGTTATGTGTTATTTTTACACTGTTGACGTCTAAGCCATTTATGAGCTCTCCTATGCCCCCAAATTCTTACTTTGTTCAGGTAGAGTTTTATGTTAAGATGAACTTGCTTTCTCCATCAGCCGTCTGATCTGAGGTCTTCTCGGAGCTCTCCACTGTGCCGTGTCTCTTGCTTGACCAGATTTTGTCACTGAGTATTCTTCAAAGAAGGGAAACAAGTGCTTTATTTCCTGACTCTTTTATTATTGGGATTGTCTATCTATTGCCTTTTTATTTAAAAATTACAGGGTTGCTATTGCTTTCCTTCATTTTGTGTATATAATCTACCTGCTTATAGAACTAAATTGTTGTGGAGTCTGAGGTCGGACAGATGATCTGACCATGTAAGTCATTTGATTTCTGTCACACTTTAGCCCCTAGCTCCACTCTGGGACACAAGGGTCCCCTTCAATGTGTAGATTATAATATTTAATTTAGGATAGCTTTTTTCTCCATTCTACAGTTGGCTATCTCTTGTTGTTTTAGGCAGTATCATGTAGTGATTCTGAGAATGGACTCTATAACCACAACAGACCCCCAGAGATTCCATCCATGCTTTTCTACTTACTCAACATGTGACGCTGGAAGAGTATGTAGTCTCTCTATGCCTCAGTTTCCCTCATCTTTCAAGTGAGGATAATATTAGTATCTTCTTCATACGGTTATTGTGAGAATATATGAGTTAATAAATGAAAATAGTGCTAAATAATATTGTTATAATAATTTCTATGTTAATCTTTGTTAACTTCTTTATCTATCATGTTTTCTCTGTTCCTTAATGTTCCCATTCTCCACTTCATTTTGTATAATTTCCTTAAACCTGTTCAGTTGTGCTTCTAGTTATGTTCATTCTTCCAATAAAAATCCTTTCATTAGAAGTTCTGTGTTGGCCTCTAGTATTATTTTCCTTTTTCCTTGTATTTAGCTCAAACTTACCTCCATCAGTGTGCACTGCCTAGTAGATTGGGAGTTGGCAATTTGTTTTTCAAAGATAGAGACAGTAAATTTTAGGCTTTGTGGTATACCTATGGTCTCTACTTCACATTTATCTTAGTCCATTTAGGCTACTGTAACAAAATGTCAGAAGCTGGGTGGCTCAGAAACAACCAAAACTTATTTCTCACCATTCTGGGGGCTGGAAGCTTGAGAGCATGTACCAACATGGTCAAGAGAGGGGTCCCTTCCTGGTCACAGACTTCTTGTAAACCCGCCTGGTGGAACAGGCTAAGAAGCTCTGTAGCGCAAGAGCGCTCACGCCATTCACTGGGCCCCGCCCTCATGAGCTAAGCACCACCCAGGGGTGCCACTACCCACCAAGGCCATCACCCTGGGGATGAAGATTTCAACATCTGGACTTGGCCTGGGGTGGGTAGGGGGGAGCAACACACAGTCAGACCATAGCAGTGTTTTTCATTTTTTTAAACTATTTAAATCCATTTTATAAAGTTCTTATGTAAGGGTTTTATGCAGACATGTAGGTAGACCAGATAGACAGTATTTTGCCCAATCCTGGAAGTCTTAAACAATAATGAAGTGGTGTGTGTATGTGTGTGTGTGTGTGTGTGTGTGTGTGTGTGTGTGTGTGTGTGTGTTCTGCCTCCAAAGCACCTCTCTTTACAGACCTATGCAATGACCTCTGGCTTTAATTACAATATTCTCCAGTCCTCCCTTAGTGTCCTGCTATTTCTAGATCCCATTAACCTAGTCAGAGGGCACTGGGTGGGCCTTTTAGTACTGAGACCCTCATTTTGAAAGAAATAGGTACCCTGCCCAAAGCCTGGGAGGTTGAGAACAGCCAGGAGTATGTCTTCATATTGTTTTCATGTTTCCATATCATGTGCATATTATTCCCAAGTGTTATTTGGAACGGTATTCATTCTTTTATTGAAGTGAGAGTTTCCATTTTCGTTGCGGTTGACAGTAAATTTCAAAAGTGGTAGAAGCAGTACCCGTCTCTTCAGAGTGCCGTTTAGACCAGAAGCAGCCTGACCAGGTCTCTTCAAGTCTATATTCCACCCCAGATAACATGCTCCCTGGGTCTAAAAACTATAAGGTCTGGCATCTGAGTGCTCATAAACATTGGTAGAGTTAATCAATGTGCAAATCCTCATTAGTTCACAAATGTAGAAGCTCAATGAAATATGTAGATCTGGAGTTTAATTCAGAAAATGCCAATCACCCGTTTGACTCCATATATGTCGGGAACTGATGAGTAGAACTGGCTCCCGTACACATATATTCCAGGGGAATCTTGTCATGCCACCAGCCCCAAAGCTTTGCTTTCTTCCACTCCAGCTGGGCTTTGGATGCCCAGAAGCCAGAACAGGTTCAAGGAAAGAAATTAGGCCTCTAAGGGGCAGACCAGAACTCCAGAGAGATTAAGAGAAGGTCTGCAATTTCCAAACTGGGTCATGTGGCCCCAGGAACACGCGGGTGGTGTGGCTCAGCTTGCAGACATCCCAGCCTTGTAAGGGAGTGGGCAAACCGGTTTCTGCCTCTGTTTCAAAATCTCACTGTGCTCTTAGTGCCTCTCAAACATCAGTCACAGTTGGTTAAGTGTAAGTTTAAAACTGGAAAATGATTTGAGCCTGTAAAATTTCTAAACCTGCATTACAGTTGTAGGCTGGTACATGAGGCTTCATTAGTCATTTGAGCCTGTTATGCAAATTTCAGGACAATACCGCATTGCCGGGGGGAGAAGGGGAAGGGGAGAATGATCACTTCTCAAGACAGGAAATTACTGTTTTCTGACTAAAATGATGCAGACACTATCTCTTGCAGAAAAAAAAGATATCAAACTCTTGACTAGTTATTGTTCTCCCTCTCAGTCACTGTGTCTTTATGTATCTCTGTTTTTCTTTCTGTGCATTTGTATACATGTGTGTCTTGAATATGTCTTATTTATCATTGTAGATTTAGCATTTTACCCCATTAAAATAAAAAACATGTTTTTATTTTATTTAGGATATTAAAATATTTGGAGAAGTAAAATGAATGAATGCATAACTATTGGAGTGAAATAAAACAGCAAAACTCGGAGGGAGGAATTTATAAGGACAAACAGAGAGCTTCCTTCAGTTGCGTGGTAGCAGACAGCATGTTCCTGCAAGAATATGAGAGAAACACATCCAATGCTGGCCTCCAGTATTCCTTAAGCCTGTGGGTACAGAACAGTGCCATGTGGGAAGACTTAGATTAGTGTCATTTGCATGCCTGAGACAGATGTTGAATAGATGTATTGTTGCTAACTGTCCATTCTAAGATTATCCTCATTTTTGGGGGGGATAAATATTGCTAATATTTAAATTTGCTAGATACTGGCAACCACCTGCAGTCAAGAGGTGGGAGTCTTCCATTCCCTTCTAACAACCTGAGTAATGCAGTGCGTTATGACAGAAACAAACTGTAGGGCACATTCTTCTAAAAACATATTTTTTTTCAAGGTTACTGCATGAGTAATTTGAAAATGGATTAAAATATCTCACCATTTCTCTGGTCAGATAAAGCAATAGGGGCATTCAATATTTGGGAGGGTCAGAGGTAACTCCAGCTTTATACATTCTGAAGATGATTAGCCATGAGGTTACTTTTGCCGGATTTTTATCCCACACTTTTACAAGGGTGCTGCTGCCCAAGGTGCCTTTCTAGTCAGCCTTACATGTCAGATGCTACTCAGTTCACCGCCGAAAATAACTCATCTTACGCTGATAATTGGATCTTCTTGTATAAATTCTGGTATGATACCTGAAGCACTTGTCAATAGCTACTTTGTACTGTTGGTTTCTGATCCAGCACTTCTAAAGCAAGTTAACTGCCTCTAAGTATAAATTAAAGTTAATTTGCTTGTATGCATATACATTACATTATTTATATTGAAGTTTTTTTGAAAGTGAATTGCCATACAAAAGATATAATGTATGGAATTTCAGGGTAGCTGGAAAAAGCTCAAACCGAAGCAAAACTCTGAATTAGATTCACCTGTGATCTCACTGGCATACATTCATTTATTCATTTACTCATCCCATAGACATCAATTATTCAGCAAGACAAAGACTAATAAATTCATTGTACAAACCCTTTAGTTCTTTGAATACAACATGATGAAGGCACTGTCTTTTAAAGTCTGTCCTCAGTGTTTTCACAAGCACATTTTTCTAGGAAAAAATAAAAGGACAAGAATATTGATTTTTAATTCAAATAGCCACATCTCAAGGGCCCTGGGAAGCTTTTCTGGTCACTAAGCAAAATCAAGCCATTTCTACCTATTGGTTGCACTATACAGGTTTGGAGGACATGAACTTATCATTGAATTATTAAGATTCTAAAACAAAACATATTGTATAATAGAAACATCATGGTGAGTGATCTAACTTGGGTGGTAATTGTCCCTGGGTTTCTCACATTTCTGAACATCTGAGCAAAGGCGTGAGCAGCATTTTTGCTCCAGATTATCATTTTGAGAATATGCATGAAAAACATCCTTGCAAGAGATATCATCTCCACCTGGAGCAGATTTGTTTACTGGCCAGGGTAATAAAGATAATGTCTTTGTTTTCGGCAGGGCTTGAAAAGGTTTTTTAGCAGCTTCCTTATGCAAAACTGGGGTTTTCCTAATCTCAGGGCTTCTTTTCAGGAAAACACCCTATTACATAACCAGGCAGCACCTTCCCTTCATTAGTCCCTTTTTGGGAACTGGAGCTCTGCAAACTAGTGCAAAGACATTACTCTGTCTACTGACATTGCTGTTAAGTTATGAAACAATACAATACATACCATATCTTTTGCCTCTGACCCAGGAGCTTTGTGTCTTCTGCAAGTTTCCATTAAATTGCAGCAGGACAACTTATTAGTTTGCAAGTAGTCTCAGACCCTTCATAGCTCTTGACAAAGTCCTCACCCCCAATTATCCCAAATATAGGAAAGAATAGAGGCCATAAACATGTGTTTCCTACTTCCCAAAGATAATTGATGTAAAACTGTCCCCAAATGAAAAGTACAAAATGACTTGCAAGTCCACTGAATATTCAAATACCCCTTTTACTGCATCCTGAGGTACCACAGAAGAGTGCAAAGACGGTCATCATAGGAATGCAAGTACAATGACCACGACCTCTGATCCTGATTCTGACACTCCCTGGCCAGGTGATTTCAGATAAGTCATTTGACTCTGAAAGGCATAATATATTCTTCTGCAAAATGGATACATCTTAAATCTACCTCATAGGACTTTTGTGAAATTATAATTCATGTGTAAATGTGTAGCATAGAGCCTAACACACACTTGGCAATAATTAACATCCTTTAATTCTAATGGTTTTCAAACTTTTTGGCCACTTGCTTTTAAAATTCTCCTATAACAAGACAAATTATACTTTCATACCTATATAAACATGTATACATAATGCAGTAAATGGATGTCTATTCGGCCTTCATCGCCCTTTCTTTGCTTTTCAATACAACACTGTTTTATTCAAAGACTCAGTTATCCTTAGGCTGTGATTGGAACCCAGCTGGATCCTAATCAGCCTGAACAAATATATGCATCGTTCCTTGGTGAACATTGCTGATCCAAGAGTGAACATATGACCTGAGATAACCCCAGTGAACAGAGAGGAAGGGTTTCTACGATTGTTCTATGGTTTCGGAAAATGTTGCACTTTGATCATGTCCTCCAAAAAATGATGGGTTGAAATCCTAACCCAGTACTTCAAAATGTAACCTTAGCTGGATGTAGGGTCCCTGGGGATATAATTAGTTAAGATGAGGTCATATTGGAGCAGGGTGGGTCCCTAAATCTAATATGACTGGTGTCCTTGTAAGAAGTCAGCCACGTGAAGACACAGAAGCACCCAAGGAAAACGCCACATGGCAATGACGGCAGAGGTCAGAGCGGTGCAGCCACAAGTTGAGGAGCCCCGGAGATCTCTGCAAGCCGCCGAGAGGAAGGAATGCGCCAGGCAGGGTTCCCGTACAGACTTCAGATGAGGCATGACCCTGAGCACACCTTTATTTTATACTCTTGGCTTCCAGAACTGTGAGACAATATTTTCTGGTTTTGTTTTGTTTTGTTTCAAAGCCATCGAATTGTGGTACTTTGTTCTGGCAGCCTTAAGACACACACAGAAAAATATTCTTTTTCTTAGAGAAGACCATAAATGGCAACTATTCTGTAACTATGAGGAGAGCAAACCTGAGGATCACACAAGCACAAAAGGAGGAAGAAAAGTGAGAGAACCGCGATGGAGGCCTGACCCTCCTCCAGGCTTGGAATCTTCTTAACTTCCAGGCTTCGTATCTGAAATGGTCGTGTCCTTAGTGGACAGGCTGGTTCAAGAGATGTTTTTTTTGTGATACATTCAATGGCAAACACACACACACATACATACTCACATATATGCATGTGGTGATACATATGTGTGTATATATATTTCTATTTTTGGTTACACACACACACACAGTGATACACGTACAAGTACTGGCTCTTGATTTAGTCACTATTTATGGTCGCATACGAGTTGTGTTGTTCTGTTTCATACAAGAAAATCAAGAAAAGTTGTATTCTAGCTAAGCTGTCGTTCCTTGAGGATGAATGTTAGGTTTTGCATCATGTGATACGCAGAGCTGAGAATATGCTTGGTACTCCCTAAACACCGATTCTGTTTTAGCACCTATCACTCTGCTTGGTCATTATTCACTAAGTGATGATGTCCCTGTGTCTGCCCCTGAAGCCAGGGAATATGTCTCAGTGCTGCATACATAGAACTAAGCTCATAGTATTTAAGAAAGCAGTGTAGATTGAATGAATGGAGAAGAGGTGCAGTTCTTTTAGAAAACTTGAAGTATTATTAATCAGATCTTCTCTCAGCTTCTTTTTTAAATCTCTAATCTTCCTCCTTCTTCCTTCAGCCTGTCACTCACAATGACACAGAGACACATGCTCCATTTATCCCTGCAGTCTCACACCTCAAAGTTGCCAGGTAGACTCAGGATTAGAATAAAGGTAGACATCCTTCCTGCTACTGTTAATAGCATTTATGGCAAATATTAGAATTTTCTCATGGAGAAGAAACAACGTCCTTTTTTTGAGTTCAGTTTTGGATATACTAGTGATAATTTTGCAAAGCCTTCTATGCACGTAGGATAAAATTTGTGTTGTGGTGTGTTACAGTAAAGCACATTGGTTCCCTCTGCTCTAGACCACGTAGATCTTCTCACTTCCCTCATTTCTCCTTGTTTTCTTAATTGCCTGTTGTACTAGCTTGCCTGGGACTTTTCCTGGCTTTAGCACTGGAAGTCCCATGTCTCAGGAGAATCTACAGACCCAGGCATGTCGGGACTGTTGTTTACCCTTCTTAGTTACTCCACTTTCCTCTGGTGGGTGGTGAAAGGCATGAAAAAATTGAGAGTGACTTTGATTTCTGCTCGGCACATGGTTCACATAAAGTTTTAATAAGCAGATAAATTAATGACCGAATAAGGCATTATTACATAGAAAAGCTTTGGAGTTAGGAAGGTGTGGACTGACATCTCCAATCAGTCAAGGATTACTCTGAAACCTGATTCTACATGTGGTACCTCTCTGAGCCTCAGTCTTATCATGAGTAAAAGGTTGAGAGAGAGGTGATAAGAACCATACCGCTGACTCATGACAGCAACAAGCCATCAGCTTATTCAATAAGATTATTGGCTCACCAGTTACCTTTGAAATGCTTGCATGCAGAGGCTGTGCTGTGTTAATTAGAGAAAATTTAGTGTCTCAGTCAGCTTGGGATGCTTTAACAAACATGCCATAGACTGGGTGGCTTAAACAAAAAAAATTTCTTTCTCAAGACTGGAAAGACCAAGATCAAGGTGCCAGCCAATTTGGTTCCCAGGGAGGGCCTCCTTCGTGGTCTGCAGAAACCCAAATTATTGCTGTGCCCTCACATGTTAGGGAGAATGATCATCTTTATTGTCTCTTTCTATAAAGGCACTAAACTCATTCATGGGGGCTCTGCCCTTATGACCTAATCCCCTCTGAAGGCAATACCTCCAAGCACCATCACACTGGGGAGTAAGTGTCCAACATATGATTTTGGGGGTGGGGAATCCATACATTCAGTTTATAACACTTGATATCTGTAACATAATAGGTGCCCAATAAATGTTTGTATAATTAACATAACACATGCAAAATGCCTAAAGTGTAGATGTTTGCTAAATGGCCATCATTGTTAATGTTGTTATTATCATTAAAATGAGTTAAAAGTACACGTCTTAAGCTCCTCCAATGTACAAGTTGCTGTGATTAGGTGTGGACAAAATAAATTACATTCTGGCTGCAGTGTGGAAGTCATGCACTACTAACTATAATGCAAAACACAATATATTAACTTCCAATTAGAGCATGCATAGAGTATTCAATGAGAGAAAAATGAGTTAATGGAAAAAATAAGTAAAAATATGAGATCTTGAACTGGCATAGTGAAATGAACACACCGTAAGGCTGGAAGGGCCACAGTCCTGAGCTTCCACTCCAGTTGTGTCCCCACTTGTTGAGATCCTCTCAAAAGGTTTTCTTTGTTTTTCTTTCTCTCTCTCTCTTTCTCTCTTTTTTTTAACCTTCTCTGGCCTCAATATCCATACTTTTAAAACTGGGGTACTTAATGTCACTTTCTTTGTTTTTACTATCCTTAATGGTAACCACATTTTTTCAGACATTAAATTTCCCGGTTACAGACACCCCTTCCTTGTCATTGTTAGTGACTGCTTAGCCTGCCTAGGCGGGCGCTCATTAGAGAGGCCGAGAATGCATGGCAGAATTCATGGTATCCAGTGTTTACTTGGCAAGACAAAACAAAAGTAAATCTCAAACCACAAGTAGGCAAACTAAATCTTTTCAGTCTTTTAACACCTGCTCTGGAAAAATAAAACACAAAATAAAACAGAATACCTTCCATGTTACTGAACAAATTTCCTGTTATTAAGGCTAAGACATTGTTTTCTCCAAGGAGTTACAGAGAAGGGTATTGAATTAACAGGACTCCAAGTTCCCTAGAATTTACTCTCAACAACTCAACTCTGTTGAGGTAAATACAGTATAGGAATAATTACAGAAGGACAAGGTCAGTGTAAACCACCAAGTTCTCTGCTTGTGAAATACAAGATGGTAATGAGTGCGTTCTTGGGAAATCCTGCTTTGTCTGAGATGTTTCATAACTGTTGTTTTTGATCCTGGTCCCTCTTGCATTGTTGGTCAATCTTCTCATGAATAAAAAGCAAAAGCAGAAACCCACTGCCATGAAAATGGGTGAAAAAGAAAGCCTGGATAGTAGATAACCCTGAGATCTCCCAAGAGCAGAATTCCTCTCCTTACATTGACCGTCCTCTGTGTAGCCACCACTCCTGCCACAGACATTTACTGGCATCACCCACCCACAGGGCTTGAGTGCTGAGATACAGTGAAGAGCAGCGTCAGACATGACTTTTGCCTTCATAGAGCTTATATAGTGAAGTAGGTCCTCATCCAAAAATCATCCAGACAAGTATGGAAGAGCAAATGGGGCAGATGCTACATGGAACAGTGCACTGTTTCTGAAGGGTTTTTACAAGTGGGTTCAAGAGTTCAAAAGTGTCTAGACAAAGAGCAGCTTTGGCTGAGCCCCTAAACATGAACTGGAATGAGGTCAGTGGGGGGAGGCCAGAGGAGATTTCTGGCCCTAAGGAGGAGCATTTGGGAAGGACTTAGCTGTGAAGCGGAGTATGGAGATTACAGAGAGCTGCAAGAGGCCGTGTGGCCTAAGGAGGAAGGTACAGAATGAGGCTGGCAGAGGCAGATGCCAGAGTAAGAACAGGACCCTTGGGGATCATTGCAAGGGGCACTGGCACTCCTCCTACAACACTGGGAAGACAATAAGGGCTTTAAGCACAGGGTGCCATGCAATTAGATTTACAGTTTGGAAGTTTTCTCAGGCTGTGTAGAGCTGATTAGCAAAGGGCCCAAGAAGAAGACAATAGACCAGTTAGGAGATGATCCTCATAGCTGTTCGGACTGTGAAGGGGTGGTGGAACGGAGAGGACTGGGTAGAACTGAGGTTCTGAGAAAGAAATTTTACTGGAGTAAATTTCGACAAAATGCATACTTTGCAAGACTGTGTGAGGTGTGAGGGCAGTGGGAGTGCCTTACACTGGCTACAAAGGTTCAGTCGACAGCACAGGTGAGATCACATGACATGAACCTGTTTGTAGGTTGAAGAAATGGTTGAATATTGGCAGTTCTATTGGGTTTCCTTTCTCTGGACAGACATGATGATTTTTCTTGACGTCCATGGTGAATCAACCTGATTGAAATGAAATGTAGAACTAGGTGTGGATGAGGTTTTTTGATCTTTTAACGCTTGTAACAAGATTTCTCCTGCCATGAAGTTGAGGCCTCTAGAGTCACAATGGGTTATCAGAAAACCTGGCCCAGCACCTGGCTTTTATAGAGTAGAAAATTAACGTTCAGAAGGGTTACGAGACTAAAAGCTAAATAAAACAAAATAATATAATATAGCACAATAAAATATAAACTAAACAGACCAGATGCCCTTCAGTAGTGGCTAATACCAAAGCCAGGAATAGCAGAGAATGATTCCATGAAAGAAAATTAAACAAGCATACTCCACTCCACAGCTAAGTCCTTCCCAAATGCTCCTCCTTAGGGCCAGAAATCTCCTCTGGCCTCTCCCCACTGACCTCATTCCAGTCCACGTTCAGGGACTCAGCCAAAACTGCTCTTTGTCCAGACCCTTTGAACTCTTGAACCCACTTGTAAAAGCCCTTCAGAAACAGTGCACTGTCCCATGTAGCATCTGCCCCATTTGCTCTTTCGCACTTGTCTGGATGATTTTTGGATGAGGACCTACTTCACAACATAACATAAGCTCTAGGAGAGTGGTTTGCAAATTTTAGAAGAGCAAGGATTCAGTTAAATGTTTCTCCCGATCTCCCGCCGTGGAGCACTTGGAAGAACTGGGCTGATGGCAGCCTAAAGTGGCTCTGGCTGTACCTAGTGGGTGTTCTGAGGTTTTATCAGTGGGTTCTTATTTTTGCGACACACGATCCCAGCACACTTTTATTTCAGAACACTGTTGCCACACAGCCATTCAAATAAATTAACACTCCCATCTCCACTGACCCATTGTCACAAACGCCAAAACATGGGCTGACCCATTTGACCTTTTCACGGAAAAGCATATATAAAGAGTGTCATTGGGCTTCCCATTGACAAGCCTGGAGTAATGGCTGTCTCTTCTCTTCCTCTTCTTTTTATCATGACACCAACTGAGCAACACCTGCTATTCTGAAACATGGAATTCATTCCAAGAAGGGCATGAGCAGGTATTTCCAGTTCCTGAAGCAATCCTGATTAAGACAAGATCTTGGAAAGAGAGGAGAAATGAAATTTATGGAGTGCTTATTTTGCACTTAATTTGGAATATGGGTAATTTCATATAACATACATAACCTCTTTTAAGGAACAGAGCTCCAAAGAAATGAACACACCCTGTTCCCCAAGGCTGCAGTATTAGTGGAAGTCCAACCCAGGTCCATATACCACAGGGCAGAGCTGCTGTTCATTCCCCCATGTTGCCAGAAGGAACTACCTACATTCTTCCCTGGAGATCATTTACTTGTCTCCAGGAATTCCCCCTCTTTGTAATCTCCAGACTTTGCAACAGTACGTCTATATTTGTGGAGACTTTGATTTGGTGTGTTGGAGAACACTAAAAAAAAAAATAGGGAAGAAGGCATCATCTACTTAAATAATTAACAAGAAGCTAAACATTCTGTCTAAACAAAGCATGCCATTTTGGTATTAAGCCAACACTATTCTGAGTGGACTGGTTTCAGTGAACTTGTAAATACAACAGAGAAAGAGAATCGACACAAGCCCTCTGCTAAATTATACCTTATTGACACTGGAACACCCAGGCTATGAAATATGCAGGAGATGTAAGGTTGAATCAAAGTGCATTCCTTAACTTGCACCACACCAACTGTATGGTAAAATGTGATTTAATTTACTATATAATTTGCTTGTTCAACAAAGCTGAAAGATAACTCACTTAGTGCCACTTTGCTTATAAGCAAGCTGGTAACTGGCATTGTTCTTTCAGCGAATGGCTTTGCTGCTGATGCCAGAGACGGCTGTTTGAGTGGAAAATACACAAAATCAAGGGTCTGCGGCTGTACTATTTGCAACACACTCCTTTTGTCCTCATCAGTTTTATTTCTGCAGAAAGGCAATAATGGCCCTTTGTTTTTCTAACTCGATGAAGTCACTACGTCTTGCTCTGTGGCACACAGCTAGGGAAAAATGCATTCAGCCAAATTTAGAAACAGTTGGAACTCACGACTTGTGAATTTTGAACCAAACTTGAATCTTTTAAAAGCTCATCTGTTCCACAGAGTGTGCCAGCTCAGCTCACAGCTTGGCAGCAGTGGCTATCCTCTGAGGGCTGAGCCGGGGGTCCTCAAGCCCCTTGTGCTTCTTCTGATTGGTAGATTGGACTGTTACATGAAGCAAAAGCTATGATGCATTAGTGCGCTACAAAGCTCAGAAACCTGCACCACAGGAGGAAAGAACTCCCAAAGGTGAAATAAGGGGTCTCTGTTGTGTTTTGTCCACTTTTATAGTATTTTCTTCATGCACTGAAATCCGTTTGTCCCTTTTGTCTGCTAACACCATTCAAGGGTCAACCTGTATTAACTGATATCCACCAGAGCCTCAAAATCGGTTTCAACCCATGTCTCTGTGACCTGCAGCGGCACCGCTCCATGACCCTCTCCGCACTCTTCCATTCGTGTGTGCTTGCTGATTATCTTGCTCACTGTGTATCAGGTACAGTGGCTGCTCTCTTGGTGGGCAGCTCTGACTGGACAGAGGAACAAGGACCAGCTTTGGCTTCCTGCAGTTTTTTTGTGATTCTAAAAACTGAACAATTACCCCAGCCAACTTGATGTATACTCTGAGAAAGGGGCTGCATTGTGGGATCAAGGGCAGAGTGAGGTCTGGTGAAGGATACGCCCAAGGTGTGACTCTCTGAGGGGTGCTTGGTCCCAGGGAGATGCTAGGGGTGCAGGGGAGGCAGAGGGCAGATAGGAGGGCTGTCTCGGCAGGAGGAAGAGCCTTGCAAAGAGCAAGGGAGATGGAGAGTGCAGACACTCACGGACTGCACTGCAGTCACACACTTGTTCAGAGGGCGGGTGGATGGGTGTTAGCAAATGGCCAAGTGGTGTTGGTGATCCAGTGCTGCAAGAAGAGTGGAAGAAAGCAAGGCTGAGTGAAAGGCACGTGCCACTTCACGCGCTCATAACAACCTGTCAAGAAGCTTGGACCACGTCCTGAGGACAAGTCGACGTTCTGCCCGATGACTCATCTTTGTCCGTAAAACAGTCCAAACGCCTTTGCCCAGTGTTCAAGGCTCTCAACAATTTGTTTTCAACCTACCTAGGATATCTGATCTTTTATTGTTTCCCTGAGAAAACTTCTTTATTTTCTAACAAATATATATTGAACATGTCACAGCCCCCTGTCTTCTTGGAGTCTTCATATTTGATCATATCACAGCCATCTACCCGGGACTCCTACCAGTCTTTTCTTCAGGGATATGTGGCATCCCCATGTTTCCTGTATTTATTCATATATAAATACTATATGTCTATCCAGGCATAGGCTAGGAGTTCAAATTCATTGATTCATTCAAATATTTATTTGCTGATGTATAAATGAATAATTAATTATTTAATGAGCTTGCACAGGACAGACTCTGTCCTAGGTGCTGAAGTGACATTGAATAAGGAAGATTGGGCCACTACAGCACCATGCAAGTATATATACTCTGCTTTAGGGAACACAAGCATGTGTATGAGCAATTCAAATAGAGCCCAGTAGATAGTAATATGATGGGAGAGATACAGAGAATGACGATAATTCCTGAGAGAGAAACCAAATTTGTACCTGAGAATTCAAGGAAGACTTCTGGAGGAAATTTTATCTGACATGAAACCTGATGGATTGATAGGAGTCAGCAGAAGAGAAGGAAAGAGCATCCTGAGCTGAGGAAAACCATAGACAAAACCAAGGACTAGAGGAATGAAGGAACACTGAGCAATGGAGCCAGTTCAGCACGTGAAGAGGATGAAGTACAGGACGGATGGTGGAGTGGCTGAAAGAAGGAGAAGGGAGAGCAGAGACTGGAGATGATGGTGGACAGCAGCGATGCAGCTCAGTCGGTGTGCCTGCTAAGTCTGAAGTGGTCTCATTCATTAGCAAAAGAAGCCGAGCTAAGTTGGGAGGATGAGGGTCACGCATAGGCAAAGAACTTTGTTCGGTTTCTTCTTTGCAGGTTTTGGGTGTAAGCTCACCAAAGAACAAACGGCAGGCGCTGCAGTGAGATGATTGTCCTGGTGTACCAAACACATCTGCTGTCCTGCCCCATGTCCCTGAGCCCCCCTGAGCTCATCTGCAGCTTCAGGACGAGGTTTTCCTCACGGAGACAGCTTCCCACTCCAAGGACCTGCATTTCCATGACTCTCAGCCGGTGGCTTTTAGGTCTTTGTCACCAAGGTGACTATTTAGAGCACACAGGAGCACCTAAGGAGTAGGGCTCTGGGGAGATGGTAACAATCCCAGAGGAATCTTTTAACCCATGGGAGGTGAGATTCAGTGGATAAGTGACCCATTCTCACCAGACTCCAGGCTCCCACTGCCAGGTTCTGAGTGCTGCCAGCAAGACTGAGCTCCGCTTTCTCGTGACGATACCCTGCTTATCAGTGTTCCCCCTGTGGCTTCCTTCCTTCCCTCTGACTTCCCCACTTCCTCATCTCTGATTCTTGGGACCACTTTCTGAATGAAATAGAAGCACCCAAATCCTTGTCTAGGGTTCTGATTTTGAGGAAACCCAAACCAAGATACACAGCCCTGGTTCCTGTCAGAGAACCTAGCATAGACATCTCTGTGGAATTAAGTTCCTCATGCTCCTACCAACTTCTAGAAAAAACTTTCACAGTCTGTAAGGGTGGTAAAGCTAGCCGTGAGTGGTATTGTGAGACTGTTCTGTCTGGTGCCTGTGTATGTGCATACTTATGTGTGGGGGGGCTGCGATTTCTTTACTGACGTTCATTGTCAAGAGTTTATTATAAAGCTGCTATAAAGAATGCACTGCACACATGAGGACCAAATGGAGGGAGTGACAACTGTCCAAAGAGGCCGTATCAGAGCCCCTAATGGTACTGACAGCGATGATAGAGAGAAGGCAATAGATTGGAGAGATATTTGGGAGGCCTTGGTTACCCGTTATCATGATGACTTAACACCCTACCTCCCCCTCCAGAAGAATATGACTGACATGATGAGAATAATCATCATGTAGTGAGAATCGGGCCGATGGCCTAATGAACCTGCTCGCCATGTGCCCAGGAAATCAATTCTCTTGGAATAGTTCATGCAAAGCAAAACATACAAAGAGTGCCAGGCACTAAACCTGCAATTACAGTTTTCTGAGTTTAAAATTGTGTTTGGGTATGTGGTGCACAATCTCTAAAATATAATTACTGAGAAACATAGTTTAATTTGTATCAGTCACAATTTATGGCTTGTCTGTGTTTATAGAAATGATTATGGTTTGAAGCTTCTTGTGCCTTCCTTGATGCATAAAAAATGATTATCAAGCCTTCAGCGGCAGCCGCCTTCCCTGAGAATTGGCAATGGCAGGACCTTTGATCAGGAGCAAGATCCTACAGAGCCAATGTATGCAAACAAGCAATCTCAGAACAACAGTTAACTTTTCATGATGAAGGTGTTGGAAGGAGCTACAGCAAGCCACAACAGAAGGTGCCCACCTAACCCAACGCCGGTCATCAACGGTCACCGACGCGCAGAATGCTGAATTCACTCCTGCACCATTGTGCTACATCAGAACACAACCCAGTTTCTGCCACCAACTTATCATTTAAACACTGTCATTGTTTCAAATAGACTCTCATAGGATCTGCTGCCAGCCTTTTTTTCAAAAGACTCTGATGAGCAGGATCTTCAAAGACTTCCATGTTGGAGAAACAGTGGGTGATCATCCATCAGCATTGCCATTTATTCATCGTATGACCTTAGGCAAGTCATTTAACTACCCTGGGCTTCTGGTTTTCTCATCTCTGTGTTAAGGGGTTGAATAAAATAGCTCCCAAAGACCCAATGAGCTCCGCAAAATGATGACTCTATACAAAGAGAAGTATAGTAATTCTTTGAAAAGTTACTCAGTGTGGCTACACACGTGTGTGCACAAACACATGCACATGTACCATTTTTGGCTGTGAAATCTCAAATGATCTGTGATTTCCTTTAGCATACAGAAGAAAAAAAGACTGCACACAGTGAGTTTGTGTAGCCTTGCATTTAATCTATCATTTAGAAACAATTTGGTGGTGGTTAAGTGTCAAAAAACTTTACCAGGGCTAAATCTGATAGAAAAGAATGTGAATCAGAAACGTCTGCATATCAATAGATAAGGATGGCCCCACCGTCTCCTAAAAGCAACCTGTCTGGTCAGCCAACAGGCTGCGTGCCTGTTATTCGGTGGGTAGTTAGTGTTTTATTCTTCACAAGAGAAAAAGGACTGGAGAGAGACAGAGAGGACTGTAACTGCTCTTAAAAGGACACCCAGCTCTGAACACCCTTATTACAAGGCATTTTAGATAACACTTTATAGGTACAAAGTGCCCCCCAGTCATCTCATTACTTTTCTATGAGCTAAAAGTGATTGAATTTGTCATCTTATACCCCAAAGTGGACTTGAAGACAGGTAAACTTCTCGTAGAATCATTGTGTATGAAGCCCCTTGCCTGTAAGTCCCTGAATAATAATAATTCCTGGAGACTTACGAGTGTGCCTGTCACAGGAATGTGGAGCGGAAGGGCGGGTTGGGGTGATAGGACAGGAAATGTGATTTTTTAAAATAGGTGCATCAGGGCAATCATGAAAAGGTGACATTTGACCAACAACTTAGAGGGGAGAGGAATGACCCGCGAGGATTCCCGAAGCAACGCCGCAGCCGTGGGGGCTCCAAAGCCAAGACCCTATGATAGAAACCCACCCCAGAGTCTGAGGAACACCACGGCCAATGGGGCTGGAGCAAGGTGAGTGAAAAAGAGTAAGAAAGTAAGATGGTAAAGGTAATGGGAGAGTCAGATCACAGAGCCTCTTGGAGACTGCAAAAGCTTTGGCTTTACTCGGTGAGATGAGGACCCTTTGCAGGTCATTAAACAATGAGTGGTGCATCTTTTAAAAGCGCCACTGGGCCAGTGCAATGCTGAGAATGATCTGTATGGGGACAAGAATGAAAGCAGAGAGACCAGTTAGAAGCAGCTGTAGAGTCCTGGCAAGACAGCATGGCAGCTCAGAATGGGTACAGCGGGAGGAGGGGAGGACCAGGTTCAAGGTATGTATTTTGAAGATGGAATCAAAAAGATTCCCTAATGGTTTGAATGTGGGTTATGAAAGAAAGCATCTCGGTGATCCTGTGGTTATTGGCCTCAGCACCAGAAGGGTAAACATTGCCATCAACTGAGTCACGGCAGACTGTAAATCTTGGAGGAGAGCTGAGGGGTAAGGTGTGGAAATGGTAGGTCTGAGCTGACAATGAGATCCCCGAGCAGAAATCTCAAGTAGACAGTGAAATGCACAAGTCTGGAATTTGAGGCTGGCCTTAGATATTCACCGTGGTCATCATCCAGGTGGCATTTAGAGCCATCCGACTAGACGAGAGAAGCAAGAGAGGAAGGGCGGAAGGAGAAGAATGAAATGTGACACTGGAGCCCCGAGCAGGGCGAGATGGCGGAGGAGAACGCAGCAATGGGAACAGCAGAGCAGCCACTGGAAGCAGAGGTCCCGCCAGCAGAGGGCTGTTCCTGGGGCCAACTGCACAAAGGATTTCAAGGAAGAGGGAGAGATGGACACGCAGCATCTGCAAACTGACCATTGAATCAAATTTAGTGAATGTGTCAGGAGAAGTAAATGATGGAACCAAAGTGTGCAGGAGAGGGAACGAGGAGAGGAATCAGACACAGGCAATAAAGGCAAGTTTTCAAGTCATTTTACTACAAAGGGAAAAGGTTAGGGAGAAAGTGGCCCACAGAAAGTTTTGTTTTGTTTTTGCTTTTCTTTTTTGAGATGAGATAAATAGTATGTTTGCACACCGAAGGGAATGATGAGGACAGAGGGAACATTTAATTGTGCAGAAGAGGGAAGATTAACTGAAGCAATATCCTTGAGTTGCAGATGAGGATGGCACATTGCACACAGGTGGAAGGACTGGCTGCTGAAAAACCCATCTATGGTGACACCCAGGAAGTCACGGTACCTGGATGTGAAGTCTTCCAAGTGAGTGGATTGTGGGGAGTGCCCTTGGCTGGCATTCTACGTTACATCACCTGTTCCTACTTCAAGCTGCTTCATGCTCTGTCTCTTGTTCTTCTACTGCTACATCAAGGTTCAGCTCACAATCCACCTTACTTGAGCTTGGAGTGTGCAATTACCTTCTGGGGTGATTAGAAAAGCCCTAAAGTCTGGGTGGACTTTTCTATCCACTAAAACTAAATGTATGCTTAAGACACAAACAGAGCAGGCATGAAAGAAAATAAGAGAAATTCAAGGTCAATAGACTTCTTTAGATCCATAAGGATATCTTTCCATTTGTTTGTGCTTCTACAAAGTGAGATAAGGCAGACAGAGGAAGACAAGTACTGCCTGGTATCATTTATATGTGGAATCTAAGAAAGCCAGACTCATAGAAACAGAATGTAAAATGGTGTTTGCCAGGAGCTGGGGGGTGATGGAATTAGGAGATGTCATTTAAGGGGCAAATTTGCAAGGGGGAGATAAATTCTGGAGATCTAATGGACAGCATAGTGATTATATACAATACTGTATCATCAACTTCAACATTGATAAGAAAATAGATCTTAAGTATTCTGACCAAAAAAAGAAACAATAATTATGTCATATGATACAGGTTTAGCTAAAGCCACAGTGGTAATTATATTGTAGTATATAAATGTATGAAGTCAACAGATTATGCCCTGTAGACTAACACAATGTCAATTATAACTCAAAAACAAATAAATAGATCAATAAATAGGTAAATAAACAATCTTCTCTAGAATTGTGCAACTAGGAAATTTACTTTTAAAAAACAATGTTAATTTCAGAAATTCAAAGTACTAAAATTTCATTTTGAACTGCACATTATAAGGGGCTTAGCATATATTTTTAGTGCAGACAAACTCTGGAAGCCTTAATTTCCCCTGCCCCAAGGCTGTATGTTCCATTCCCCGAGGGGAGCAGCCTAGAGACAGAACAGAAAAAGCCACATTTTTGCAGCTCACGGAAGAAGTAACCAGCAGTGCAAAATTGAATCTTGTCAGAGGAGAGAAGCTGCAGAAGATTGATCAGAGTAAAAGGAGTGTATGTCAGATGCCAGGATGGAGTAGGGTGGGGTCCAGAGCATTACAGCAGGTGAGACAGTCAGGAAACTTCTGACCCTCTCAATCTCCTATTACAGTCTTCAATAGCGATCTGCAAATCTGCAAAAAAATCTAATTACCATCGGCTGCAAGCAGACGAAACTCATCACCTGCTTCCTTCCTGGTCTCCTCCCAGCTTCTTATTCTTGAATTCTACATTTACCCTGCAAATTTTATTTTCTCCCTTTAAGCTCTAAACACACACTGCACTCTCTCCACTCGGCATATCCATCAATCTCTGCTTCTCCAGGCTGACTCTTTTACCTTCCAATCTCAGCTACATAGTGACTTCCAGCCAGAAGTCTTCCCTGACATCTCAACAACCTTGAATAGCAAACAATTATTTAGGGCTTACTCTGTTAGACATTTCCCTATGAACTTCAATGAGATTTGCACATTGAATCCTCACAAATAACCATATTACATATTGCTGTTATTATTATTATTAATAATACTAATAGTTTTATAATCTTCATCTTTTAAGAATTAGGCACAGAGAAGTCAAATATTTTTCCTAAAGTCACAAAGCTTATGAATGTCAGAACCAGTATTATCAGTGTCTCACCCAGCCAGTCTAGTTCTAGAGCCACACTCTGAAGCCTTACTCTAGGTTGTCTCTAATAAAAGGGTGTGTAAGTTGTAGTTTTCAGAATTTTTATTTTATTCTAGTACTTTCAAATTAAAAAAAGCATTTTCACTGGGTTTGAGATTAGTTATAAATAGGTAAATTCTATTCCTTATAAGTGGGCATGAGTGGCCCATTTGCTAGAAGCAACCTCAGATGTCCTCCCATACTATCTTAGGTCAGGTAAGAAAATAAAACATTTATTTGAAAAATCTAGAGTAATGATTAAAATGTACACTGGTTGCTTTATCCTCCCATAACCCAAAATAGCTAACAATTCCACAAGTACTGTTTATTAGTATTTGTGTTGGCTAAATGGAAAATCATTCTAAGCAGATATCTGTTCATATATACTTTGGTTAGATTTATTTTCAAGATGTATAATCCTACGCATGAATTAATGAGCTCATGAGAAGCCCAGCTCCCTAGGATGATCCTGTGATCTTTAAAGGCCATACTGATGGAACTATCCGGAAGGAACCCTGCCACTTGCAGGATAGTCCTGGAGGGCATTACGGTAAATGAAATAAGCCAGACACCAAAAGACAAATACTGCGTGAGCTCAGTTCTACACACAGTCGAAAAAATCAAACTCATAGAAGCAACCACAGTAGAACAGTGGTTGCCAAGGCCTGGGAGGGGAGGAAATGGGGAGAAGTCAAAGGTGACAAAGTTTCAGATAGGATGGTTGAATAAATTCTGGAGGCCTGCTGTACAGCATGATGACTAGAGTTAATAATAGTGTATTATATTCTTGAAGTTTGCTAAGAGGGTAAATCTTAACTGTTTTCACTAAAAAAAAATGTAACTATGTGAGGTGTTGGATATGATAATTATCTTGATTGTGGCAATCCTTTCACAATATATACATATATCAAAACATCACATTGTACACCTTAAATATACACAAGTTTTCTTTGTCACTTATACTCAACATATTTGTCAGTATTTCCATAATTGGCAATTATATAAATAAAATGATATATTCAATTATATCTGTCAATATTTATAATAAATATATATCAAATATATATATATATAAATACATATAAATGTTAAATTTGTCACTTCTACTCAATAAGCTAGGAAAAAGATACCATGGGCAATTAGAAAGGTCCCAGCAGGCAGGTCTACAGAAGAAGGGCTGCCCACCCCCCAACAGCCTTGAGACACCCAGTGCTCAGAGGTCCAGGAAGGAGTTGCAGTCCTGGCCTCAGGCCTCTCTGGCCAGTTGTGCTCTTGACATATTTTCATTCCTAAACCTGGTGGCTTCATTCATTGATCTCTTTATCTGAGGCCTTAGGGCCTTGCCTCCTCTCCAGAAGGAAAACTTTGAAAAACTCCCCCTGTCTGAGTCAGTGCCCAGGACTCTTCTACTAGAAGCCTCTCCCCTTGCTTTACACCTGGCCCTTTGCTCCGTCAGACTGTAAGAGCCACTTTTTTTTTAACCTCCGTCAGCATTGACAACCCCCATCTATGCTGATCTACCTGACCCTCCACCGGTGGAATAGGGCCACGTGGGCACTTACTCATATTTGGATCCTTGTTTATACCACCTCAGCAAGTGATGAGAGGCTTACCTGTTACTTCTGTGCTGGCCTGTTGCTTTAATCACCCACTCTGACAACAGACCCTGAGTTCCTGAACATTCATTCAACAAACATTACTGAAGTCCTACTAGTAGATACTATGAAGACATATATCTCTACAGTCAACATATGCTAGGCTTACTCAAAGGCAACAGTCTTGGACAGTATCTCTCAAGATAAATGTCATTAACATTTTGGACCAAATGTTGGAAATTCTTTGTCAAGGGAGGGGGCTGTTCTGTGCATTGCAGGACGTTCAGTCCATGACATACCAGATGCCAATATCAACCCCCTCCCCAGGTTGTGACAACTAAAATTGTCTCCAGACATTGTCAAATGTCTGCTGTGTGGCAAAAGCAGTTGGGAACTATGGGTCTAGAAGATCATGCTAAGCATAGAGCTAAGTGCTATATATATATTTTTTTCCAAACTTCACATAATAAATAAATAAATATATATATATTCTAACTTCACAAAATTCCTTAGAAGCAATTACCATTATGACCCACTTTTTCTATAGCAAAAATGGAACATGGGTTTGTTAAACAAATTGCCCAAGGTCATAGCTAGGAAGATGTAAGAGGCTGGATTTTAACTCAGACAGTATCTCCACTTCTGAGCACCCGTATAAACTATATTGTACAACAATGTATGAGAGAATGTCCCGGGGACATAGATGAAACAAGATTGCTCTGTTAGGGGATCAGGGAAGGCTTCACAGAACAGCCACCATTTGAGCTGGAGCCTGGTAGAATCACAATCCCACGAGCCTAAAGGAGTGCCCACATTCAGCATCTGGAACCAACAAAACATTCCATGGCTGCTCCTTTGCCAAAGCACACCCACGGCCAGTACACATCTTGTTCACTTATTTTTCTTTCCCTGCACTGATTAAGTTCTACTTTCTCTATAAAGATGTTCCTGAGACTCCCTAATAGGAAACTCATGACACATCTTGCCTGAATTATTTATTTGCTAGTGGCCAAGTCCTGCCTTCTGGCATTTTCCCCATTGCTTTGCATCTCTTGTATAACGTGGTCTGTCCTCTCTCATCAGATCCCTTTGGGTCAGGCACTGTGTGTGGCTTGATGGAAGGAACGTGGCAGTGATGAATGGCATGAGTTTGAATCTCGGCTCTTCAGGTGTGAATGTCTCATGAAATGCTGGAAGATTTGCCTAGACATTCTCAACGTGATGCAGGTGAGCTCAGTACTGAGAG
The DNA here is from genome assembly GCF_040802235.1 of Manis javanica. Taxonomy (NCBI): domain Eukaryota; kingdom Metazoa; phylum Chordata; class Mammalia; order Pholidota; family Manidae; genus Manis; species Manis javanica. The sequence continues at coordinate 166,167,530 of NC_133160.1, forward strand.
AAGGTAATAGCAAAATAAACTTCCTGATAAGGAAAAAGTCAGAGGGAGAAAAGAAATGCATGCAGTAATCTGTCAGGTCCTCAATGTGAAGCATCTTCTGGTGACCCACGCTTCCATCCGGAGACTTTTCCCACCTCTTGTAATGTGAGTGAGGCACACCCTGAGGCATGGAACAAGAGGGAAGGAGAGAGACTGAAGGATCAAAGATCTAGGAAACTGACTAAATTCAGACAGAAACAGGTCTTGCCTGCACTCCTAAAAAGCAGTGTGACCCAACAGGAGGAGAACAGTTCACCACCCCTCTGTCGGCGTGACCACTATTACAGGCACCGATTTCTTGTTATTAGCTGCCCGTAGCAAAGCACTCGGATCTACTTTGCATCTTACTGGCTCTTTGAACTTGGACAAATTCTTTTGCTGTCCAGCTCCAGTTTCCTCTCTGTAAAAGTGAGGAAAATGCCGCAGATGCTATTAATGCTCCATGTGCCCCCTGCTGCTTCCGCTCAGCCCTTGCCTTTAACAAGGACCTATAGAGGCCTTCATTATAAAAAGGCCTGGATCTTTTTCCTGAATAAGGGGTTCCTGGAACTCAAGGGCAGAGTAGACCCTGAGTTTAGCCGAGCAAACACCCCGGAAGCCTCCTTAAAGGACTGTAGAGTTAACTCAGCCCTTAGTTGAGATAACTCTAAAATAGTTTACACTACATGCCAGAATTCTCCAACTACATTCACTAGTTGTCCACAGGGTTAGCTTGCCTGACAATACACCATTTATTTACTGCCTTCCTTTTCTCATCCTTTGTCCCCTCTCCCCTATCTGCACTTCCTGGGGTCACCATTTGCAGAAATTATTGGCCTCGTCTCAGGTCAGCTTCTGGGGGAACTCAAAATGAAACAGAATAATAGTGTGTAACAACTGAGGGATTTAATATCAAAGGTTTGACACTTTCCTATGCCATTATATCAGTGACAGTTCAACCAGGGAACCATAAATACCAGGAGAAATGTATATTAAAGTATTTGTTTCAAGAAATTGGCTTATGCCATTGTGAGGGCTGGTTAAGCAAGCCTGAAATTTGTATGACAAGCCACCAGGAAGGAACAGGCTAGAACTCTCAGACAGGAGCTGAAGATACTCTCAAAAGGTAAAATTTCTTCTTCTCCAGGGAAGCCTTAACTCTGCTCTTAAAGCTCTTCAACTGATTAAATGAGGCCCACCCAGATTGTCTAGGCAGAACCTCTCTTCTGAAAATCAACTGATTATGAGGTTTAATCACATCTACAAAATGTGTTCATAGCAACATCCAGATTACTATTCATGTAAATAAATGGGACTTAAAAGTGGATAAGTTGACACATTAAAAGACCATCACAAACATGATAAGTGCTCAAAAATGGCAGACTATTAGTTATTAATTAATATTCGATAATAAGATAACAATGGTTTATCATATAACATTTGAAAAAGAAAAATGGTGTAAAGAGCAAAATAATACACATTCATAAGTCCTCCATGAAAAGATCACCATTAGCCACACATTTTATCTATGCAAACAATGGCTCTATTTTTACTCCATGAAACTACATGCATCCTTCACTTCACACTCTATCATGAGGACTCTCTTATCTCATGTAACATTTTAAGACTGCCATAAAGTGTTTTATCATCTATAAGTATCATATTGCATGAATATGTCATACCATTCTGTTGGGCCTGTGGGTTCTTCCCACATTTTTTTTCTTTCATGGACCTCCTTATATATAAATCTTTGCCTGAATATTATTATTTTAGGAAAAGTCCCTAATTATTTAATAATGAATCATGTTATGGCAATTGGTTGTGCAAAAGAAGGACCTGATGTCCTAAAGCATTGGTCATTTTCATGAAATAACCTATCTCCTTCCCCTAGAATGGGATTAGTTGTGAAGTATCCTTGGGGTAAACTGACAAAGGCAATATCCATTTGAAGCAGGCAAGTAGAAGATTTCAGAATTGACCTAATTCTTTTAACAGGGTATTGATCCAAGTTCCTAGATTGTACCCTTTCTCCTCAGAATTTTTAGACAAAATCTGTTGTATTTTTAAATCTAGAAAAGAAGAGAAGGGGACAGGTCAGCGGTGGCTGGACATCAGGGATGGGGAGGGTTGGAAAGAGTAACGCAAGGGAGTTTTTCAGCTGATGGAACATTTCCAATTCCTGATTTTGGTGGTGGTTTAACAAATCTATATATGTGTTAAACCGCCTCCATAGTACTGTATACCAGAATCAGTCAATTTTACTACGTGATCATTTTAAGTAGAGGGAAAATGGGAGAAGTGGAATGATAGACAAAAAAAGAAGAGGATGTAGAGGGGATTTTGTGGAGAAGTATCAGGGCACATGTTCCAAAATTTAATGCCATAAGCTGGAGAGCTGTGCATTTCACGTCTTTCATGTAACTCTTTTGATTTAAGGCCAGTGATGGTGTCTACCATCATTTACAACCAAATAGAAATTATGATTGCACTTTATAAAAGATTTGTCTAAATGAACAAACTGTCTTAGTAAAACGATTAATCTTTTCTACCCTGATTACTTTCAAGTGAGGGTTTATTTACATTCTCCATATTCATTTGCTGTTTTTTCCACATTTATACTTAGATTAAATATTTTAGCAAAATAGTAAATCATGTAAAGGTGTATTCCTCAAGAAATGCATAAGACATTTCAGCATCCTGCTAAAAAAGCGTCAATTCAGTAGTAATTTTAGTGTGACCTTAATGCAAAGTATGCTCTCTACATTTTATTTCCTTTTATAAGTAAGGTTGGCAGAGACGGAAAGTCAAAGGGGCCTCGGTTTGGACCCGGGATATCTAATCTTTCATTATCCCTGACCATCCTTTTGGGGAGACCCCAGGTGAGGCTGCTACAAAGCCACTGAGTCAACGCCGGTGATCTCTACCAGCCTTCCAAGAGCTGTGTGCACGTCGCACAATCCTATTCTCCGCTGTTATCAAGCGGCAGCTGCTAGCCAGTGGCTCTGTGTTCCTGTTCCTGTGTGCGCTTACCTCCCCATCCTGGACAAAGAATCTTTGAGACTGTTTCTAACCTCTGAGGGTTTGGGAATCTGTTAGATAATTAAACCAATGCTTATGGCTTTTAAGATTTACAGTGAAAAGAGAGCAGGGTGCGCTGCCAGCCACTCCACTTTATGCACAGGCTTCTGGTCTTTGGTTCCTCTGTTCACCGGTGCTAACCTCAGATTTTACTTTAACCCTTTGGAAACACTGTCTATTCACTGTCAATTCAACTATTTTGGTGGAGAAAAAAGATGCAAGCAAGAGCAAGATTCAAGTTAGCTTTCAGGTGTTCTTTTAAGGGGTAGAAAGACTGTGTTACTTGTCTCTGTCTCTGTCTGCATCTCTGCCCTGGCCCAAGGCCCTGCTCTCTTACAGCATTTGCCTGAGAGGTCTCTCCCACTCCACTCCCCATCCCTGCCACCTGGATACAATTCCTGCAGGGTAGGTGTTCATCCCTGATGGGAATCATGTGGGCAAAGCCAAGTCCAAGACAGAAAGTGGCTCTGGAAGGGGATCTCTGATGGCTCTGGCGTAAAGGTGGGGGCCCTATAGAAGGTTAAGTACGTTCAGGATGACAGAGCTGAAGATATCACTGGCACAAAGGAGACCAGCAAGACGGTAGCTGAAGACCCCCAGGAGAAGCAAAGTAGGTGTTTGTTATAATCCCAAACATCTGATTTAATGATACTCTGTTTTCTCTTCTTTGATGCACCTTGATGCTATAATCAAGATCCAGTGCAGACTTAAGAGCCCACCAATCACACCCTTTCTCCCTTCTGAATTTGAAAATAAGCATAAGAAAGACACAAGAATCAGACAGATAAAGATCCAGATAGTCAGCTTTATTGCTTATTGACCCAGGGTTGGAGGACATGGACTCAGATTAATATTTCCCCCTGAACTAGACAGACTCATGCACAGAGCAGCCCCCTGTACAGGGGCCACTCCAGGCCTCACCCACAGGACACAACTGGGAGGAGCCCAGCACACACGTGTCCAAAATGTGGAGAGTAGGCTCCGCCCTGGAAGGACGCGCAACTCCTTTTACCACACTCCTTACCAATCAGAGGGGCAGCTTCTCCTCCCGTGGTGAGGAAGGAGTAAGGGAAGGAAGGAAGTCAGGTGTTCAACTTGAGCTGAGGTCCTTTGGCTTCCACGATGGGAAGAAAATGCACTCATGCACTCGGGCTTACCCAGCCAGCTGCGCCAGGGTCTCTGTAGGCAGGAGATACACACAGATGATGTGGGCTAAAAGAGAACATCACCTCTGGAGGGCAGCTTGGTGGTGCCCAAGGAGGTGGCAAGACCCTCAAAAATGTGAGAATACTAAGAATTTAATTGCCAATCGTAGAGGTTCAAGGTTTTATATGGTGTCCTCATAGTGACAGTGTTAGTGTCTTAACAGCAGAAAGGCAGAAATCAACTCTCTATCACACCACACGCTCAGGGAAGAAGGCTTTTGGTCACTGCTGTTTTGGTAAAGCCCTTGGAGAGAGGGGTAGCTGAGCCGGGAGCCCAGGACCCCACGCAATGCCTGCCTCCCTGGGGGTTCTATATTGCTAAGGATGGCAGTAGCCCCTTCTATACAGTTCTGGGAAAATTTTCCACTGAAGCAGAGCTGGGAACCAACCAGCAGGTGAGGAGTACAGGTGTCAGAGGCTGAGAACGTAGCCTCAGAAAGTCTGCCACAAGGCTGGCCTTCTTTTGAAGTCCCTTATTTGTTCTGTTTTAAAAATTCATTACATTTAAACAGCATCTCACGTATTATTTCCATTTTTACTTCGATACCAAAATGGGTTTAAATTACCTACCATTAAGTAAAATGTATGCTTTCTAGGAAGCTGTGGTGTGTTTTGCCCTTGGACCTCTGTATCTCAGGCAGGTTTCCGGGTAACCCCCACATCTCACTCCACACTTTATACAATCCAAGGTTTGAGAAGCACTGTTTATTTGCAATATTCATTCATCTGTCCATCCAAAAAATATTTACTAAACACCATAATTATCTGCAAGACCTTCAGTGGCATAAGACATAGCTAAGTCTCAACAAGTACCATGGATTAGTACTTAGCTGGTATTTTGTGAAAGTATTTTAGATCATTACAAATGTTTGTATTATTCTTCTCAAAGTATATGGAAAAGAAAGACAAATAATATCAGCTTTCTTCTCGAAAAGGAAGGAGGATGTTGAAAGCTTTGGGGGAAATAAAGAGACATTCCCTAGCTCTTTTATCCTGACCTTCATTAGGTTGAGAATGTCTTTTAGTTAAAAACAGAGCAAAACAAAGCCACAACACCACATGATCTCAAATACTACTGCATGTGGCTTGGTGTGTGGCAATGTGTGGCCATGCTCACTAGCTTTTTGATACATTAAATATCCTTACCCCAGCAAGACCATAAACTCCTTAAAGATTCAATTGTTCTAGACCAGCACCATCCAATAGAAATACAATGCAAGACACACATGTAGTTTTAAATTTTCCAGTACCTATATTTTAAAAATTAAAAAAGAAAGGTAGATGTTGAAAAACTAATTTCCTCAAAGTATCACTATTTCAACATGTAATCAATATACAAATTATAAATGAGATATTTTACATTCTTTGTACTAAGTTTTCAAAATCCAATGTGCATTTTATATTTGCAGCACATCTCAGTCTGAGCTCGCTACATTCCCAGTGCTCAACAGCCGCATGTGTCTAGGGACTACCATACAGGAACAGGTATAGACCCCAGAGGGTTGGGAGAAAGTCCAAGAACATCTCCCATGAAGAGCTCATCAGAGTAAGTGTGTGAGTGTGTTAGTGTGTCTGTGTGAAGTGTGTGTGTATTTATTTTTATCATCATCATTGACAGTTACAAACATCGATAATAACAGTGGAATTCTTTCTAAATTTATCAATTACTTTTTAAATGGCGTAAATGAAACATGCAAAATTTGGAGGAACTTAGTAGTTATGAAAACTGAAAGGGTAAATCTGAATGGATCTGTATTGTTAAGATTTTTTATGCTTATCTGTATTTAGAAGTTTTATTTTCTGTCTTTTCTATCAGTATCAGGCTTCTGTGTATCCTAACTTCCTGTCACAGTGCCACATTCCTTACTCTGACGTGGACACAGCGGCTCCATACTCCAAATGACAGTGCTACTGTGTGTATTAACAGCACATATAAAAGTGATGTGGTCTTGGAATGAGGGATATGAAGGATAGAAATGTTCTCCCATGAATAAAAATGCTTTTATTAGCTTCCTGTCCTCTCAGCTAATGTCAAGAAAGAGTCAAGCTAGAAGATATGCAAGGTTCTTTCAAGTAAAGAATTACTATATTAACTTATTCTACTGTTTACTTATTTTGGTGCATCAGACTTGAAAATACTAAGACTGTAGCTTCAGAATCTGTGCAAAACATCAATGTGGTAAGAAAAGTTACTTGACTAATAGATATTTAATTATTCCTCAAGTTCTTAATTATTTTTGAATACAGAAAAGACCTGGGGATATTTAGAAAGCTGGTTTCTGAAAACACAATACCCATGGAGGTATTTAGCCCTCCTCTGAGAGTATTAACATATCATTTGTACAATCACGTTACAAACATTGTCAATGCAAAGAAAATGTCAAGAATGCTGTAGTTACGCCCTGCATACCACTCAGAATGCAGGTAAAGGAAAACTGTACAATGTGAAGAATGGTAACACACCTCAGGTAACCATAATGGTGTCATAATACCATATGATAATATATGCTGATTTATTCATGCTTTTATTAACATATTAATCACTTATTATATTCTATGTGTAGTACTAAATCTATTACATTCGTTGTGTCACTTAATCTGAACATTAACCTTCCAAGGAATACACACCATTTTACAGATGAGAAAACAAAGGCACAAGCGACATGTCCCTGCAGTCCTGGAGTGATGGAGCTGAGATGAAGGAAAACACACTCCCTCCAACTCCAGAGAAAGCATTTAACAATCAGGTCACAGCACCTCATTTTGTCAAACCTCATTTTCTAGAGGAGCAAGCTGTGACCAGAGGAAGAATGTGACCTGGAAAGGTCACGAAGCTAAATTGTGTGATCGCCAGACTCGGAGCCAAGCTTCTCACTCCAGGACCACGGTTATTCAGGGATGATGGTCTGGATTTGTCTCCTTAATCAGAGAAGTGTTTTCATAAACATCAGTTGTTCTGTACCAATGAAGAAACTAGTCTTGGGATCATGATTCACACAAAGACCCCATCAGTCACCCAATTACTGAGGCAGAATACATGATCTCTCAGACTGGAGCTCAGCAGAGTGTCCAGAAGCCTTCCTCTTGGTGGTTGTCCCAACTTCATTTTTACAGACCATCTGCTTCACTTCACATCCTTCAAAAAGCTGTGTGCGTCCACACCTGTACCTCCCCTTTCGTTACCCCATCCCACCTATAAATCACTGCTGGAGCCTCTGCCCCATCTTTACCAGACATGCCATCAAAAGTCCTGGGCTCTCACTCCCCTTTGCCACCGAGCTTTGCACGCTTAGGTTTACAGGCAACTCCCTGAGAACGTAGTTTCTTCCCCTTTATGGAGCTAAGAGCCCCGCCTTCCAGTGTTTGTTGTGGTGTGGCATGGTATGGGTACTTAATCTAGATTCATTACTCTAACGAATTAGTACAAGAATGAGTGTTCGCATATTTGCTGACTGTACATCACTTCATGTTACCTGTCATTGTATGCCTTTGTTCATTCCAGTTTTGTGCCTTAACCTTGAATAACTTTCTTTACCCTCATTCACCAATCAAAATTCCATCCAGCCCTCAAGATCAAGGTGTTACGATTTGAATGTGTGAGCACCACCAAAATTCATATGTTGAAATCCTAACCCCTGAAGGTGACGGTATCAGTAGGTGAGTCTTTAAGAAGTGACTAGGTCACAAGGGTGGAGCCTTCATAAACAAGACTAGTGTCCTTCTAAGGAGACTCCAAGAGCTCCCTAGACCCTTGCACCATATGAGGCTACAAGGAGAAGTCTGCAGTGGGGAAGAGGGTCTTCCACTGACCAGGCAGACAGCCTGACCTTAGACTTCCAACCTGCAGGACTATGAGAAATACATGTATTTTATTTATAAGCTACCCAGTCTGTGGTATTTATAGCAGCCTGAAAGGGACTAAGACATAACGTAACTCTGTTCACTCCTCCAGCCAATACTAAACATCCTTCTCCAGGTACCTAATGTGCATTCTGAAAGGGTCACCTGGATGCGTATCTGTCCTCCTCTGAGTAACATGAGTCAAGTACACCTGTCTGTGATGCCAGCTCATGTGCCCAGCCTTCCCCGATTACCACAGCCTCACGAAGGCTGGCCTCTTGTAGGCAGACAGCCAAACAGGTGTGCAACCATGTGTACCTTACCCTCAACCATAAAACAGAGATAATACCTGGGCAGTGAAGGGTGAAAGGGCCAGCTAAATAAAAGGTAGACAGCAATTAGTTAGCTCCCCCACCCTTACTCATTCATTCTCCTGCTTCACTGCTTGTCAATCATTACCCTATAACCTCCAGGAGGGCATAGATTGTGTCTTATAACCAAGTGCACTATTACATGTACAATAAATTCAGATTAACTGCCATTTGTAACATTGAACAGACTTGACAGAGGAGCATGTCCCAAAGAAGCATTTCATTCTAATGTGGGCATACTTTCAGCAACCTACTGGGCAGTCATTTATTTTTACACCTATTATATCCAGGCACTTTGTTAGGCAAACATGAATAAATGGAGCCACCGATCTCAGGGAATCCACTGAGTAATGGATAGTGGGGTACACATAATTTTTCTGACAAAGTGTCCAGCATCTTTGTGAATGAGGACATCACGGTGTGAATGCGGACAAGTCACATCCCTCACCAATCCTCTGTCACTTAATCTGTAAGATGGAATAACAGTTCCTTCTTTACAGAGTGGCTGGTAAGCTTAGATACACTAATGGCACGAGAGCATTATAAACTGTAAACATTTCACGGGTCAGCAAACCGCCGCTCACTGGACAAATCTGTCCAGCCACCTGTTTTCATAAAGGAAATCTATTGGAACACAACCACACCCATCCATTTACATTTCACTACGGCTGCTTTATTACCACAAGGGCAAATTAAGCAGCTGTGACCGAGACTACATGGCTCCCAAAGCCTAGAATATCTGCCATCTGTCCTTTGTAGAAAAAGATCACAGATCCTTGTTTTATATGAAGGTGAGGTATTGCTGTGATTATGAATGCTGTTCTCACGACCTCTTCCGGAGAGACACCATGTATAGAAGCACAAACATGTGTTTTGTAGCCAATAGTCTTAGGTTACAAGCTCTTTCTACCCCTTTGGGAGATAATGTGACATCAGACATCCCCACTGACCTCTCCGAGTCTGTTTCTAAGTGAGGATGAGAACACTTGCCAACAGATATGATGTAAGCATGAAGGGAAGCCATGTTTGTAAGGTGTCTGATACATAATACCAGCTTCTAACCTACTGTTAGTTTTTCATGCCTTTGAATTCAAGTCTACCATTAGCATTCCTTTCGATTCCTCACTAGTGCTACACTCCTACAAGAACCTCACACTTATCACAATATGATCCCTAGTTCATTTCCGTTGATTTAGCAACATATTCACGGAAAAGTAAGTGACCAAGACACATGTTTGTGTAACTGTGGATTAAAAATGAACAGGTTTCTTCGCAGCAGAACTAGACAGAGCCTTTAGCAGCCTAATGAACATAGTGACTAAGAATGGGACCGAGTATATTCTGTCTCTAACCTACTTGAGCTTAGAATGGTTTTCAATGAAGACCTGGTAGCATCTCAAGGAACAAGTGTTCTGTTCTGCAGAACAGGTACAAGAAATGCTAATTTAGGGTAAATGTGTTCATTTGCTGAAATCTTGAGAGGTCAAATCTTTTCATGCTCACTTGGAAAAGACCTGAGATTAGAAACCAGATCTCTCCATCTACTATGGCTTCCTGATTCATCTAGTATTGATCCATTCAGGCAGTAATGTGGTTAAACCCTTGCTCTAGCTTTGGAATTAATGAGTTTCAAGCTCAGGTCCACAATTTACTATTTTCATAAGGGTGGGCAAGACAAATGATTTACCTGGGTGTGTTTCTTCACCTATTATTATCAGAACGCCGGCAGCACGTACTATGGCTTGGTGTTAGAGGTAAATATGTCAGTGTAGACATTAACCCAGGACCTGGCATACAGTATGTGCTTCACTGACATTAGCTCACTGTATTCAGTGATTCACTCATCTATTAAAAAACATTTATTTAACATCTAGTATGAATAGACATCAGCAATATGAAAAGAATAGTTTACAGTTGCAAAGCTCCTTAATGTGTGTTTATAGTGCTATCATCTATCTGAACATCCTCATCTCCATTTATCATTCCTCATTTGTGTTTTGTTTTAAAATTAATTCCCTACACATATTAAACTGCTGAAGGTCCTGAACACTGTCTGCTGTGTCTCAGCCCTGAGTACGTTGATGCTTTTCTTTGTATGAGGTGCTCCCCTGCTGCCATCTGCCTGACAAACCCTTATTCATCCTTCAGTGTTCACTTCAAGGGCCACCTCCTCCATGAAGCGCTTCCTGGATGCCCCTGATTCATGGTCTCTTTTGCCCATTGTCCTGAGTTTCCCTTGTAGCTCTCACAAGCAATCTCTTTCTTTTCTCCCACAGCCAATGTACTTCAGGGCACCAGTGTTGGGTGGGTGTTCTCTTTGCTTCTCATTACACCAGGTAAATCATCAAGACACCATTCCGCCGCCTGTCAAGATATCCACCAAAGCTCCATTAAAATACACAGCATTATATCACCGCTACCACTCTCCGTGGGCCTTATGGACCTCATTCCAGTCACTGTTCTTCATTCATTGAAGAATTTGCCACCTGTTTGCCCTCTTTCTCTCCATCATTTCTCCTCATCACGTTTTTGTTGATTCCAATAGAGCTGGGGAGGCGTCAATGACCCCAGCTGTGGAATTTCTTGTCTGTCTTCACTGTCACCTCTTCTTCACTTTCTATTCTGTTTTGACCCCACTTCAGTGAGGATTCTGTTCCCACACTACAATGAAGCTGTCGTTGTCAGTGACTGGCAAGCCCCCAGGCCAGCAGAACCAGTGATTCAAACTCAATCCTCGTCTTAGAATTTCGGGATAAAGTGACACGTTCCATCTCTTCATCCTTCTTGGTACACTTCTCACTTGCCGCTCAGGAAATCACGATCTCTTGGCTTTCTCCTACTTTTTGAGAAAACGGTCTGTTCTGTGAGACCTCCTCACTGTCTACTCCTCCACCACCCATAAATACTGTATCTTCTGGGCTCAGCCCTTGAAACCTTCCCTTCTTAACCACGCACTCTCCATAAGTAAACAGTCCCTGGTCTGACATAGCAAGGCGCCATGACTGTCACACTTAGGTCTTTAACCTTGACTGTTCCCCAGGTCCCAGACTGCACATCCAACTACCTACCCCCAAAACTAGTTGATGAGGTCAAAACCTCTGACTGATTTCCTTAGCTCCCACATCCAGGCAATCAGCAAGTGACTCCGGTTGCTTCCAGCTTACACTGCGAAGATGACCAGTTGTCCACAGGTCCACCCCAACTACACTTGTTCCAGCTGCCATCTTCTCCCATTAGGTGCCCCAGTTTCCCTTACTTCTGTTTCCCTCTGGTTTATTTTCATTTTAAAATACCATGGGTTCACAAGTCCTTGGGAGCTTCCTAGGTGAAATCTAAAATCAGCCCCCTTGTGTGGAGGGCCACTTGTGTGGAGGGTAGGTGGCAGGTGTAATAAACAAAGGCACTTACATGCCAGGCTTGTCATGGGCAGATGGGCGATGAGCACATGTCTACACACACACACAGTCTTAAAAGTTTATATGGAGGCCCTAACTGAGTTCAGACTATCCAGATAGTCCCCACAACACATGATTATCTCGAGGCTGTGTCCTCGGGCCAGCCTCTGGGAGCAGGACGACAAGAAGAATGCACGTTCCAAGGGCAAAGAATGGGGTGTGGGGGCCTCTGATAGCGGGGTCCACATGAAAGGTCAACTAGAGGGTCATGTGTTCTTGATGGCCTCATTGAGCATATGTAAATCAGATTATGTCACTCCCCTACTTATAGTTCTATTAGGAATACCCAATCACACTGTAAACAAACTTTAAGCTCTGTTAGTACGCACAAGGTCCTCCATGGCGAGACCCTGTGGGCATTGCCAACTTGGAGCCCTCAGGCCATTCTGAGTCCTGGACTTACGGCTGTTCCTGAAATTCATAAGCACATTGCTGCCTCGGGGCCTTTGCACTCCTGCCCCCTCTGCCTCCCCTTTTCCTATTTATAAGTCTCTGAACCTTAGTTCCTCAAGTCTTCCTTCTCCAAGACCTTCTTTCCCTAAGACAAGCACGCTCGTCCCCACCTACCATTAGTCTCTATCCCTTTCCTCTCCTTTATTTCTCTTCATAACATTTATCGACAATCATAGTTACATTACTTATCCATTTGATCGTGTCTCGCCTATTCACTGTATTTCAGTGAGTTGCATGAAAAGCAGACTGTATCTTTTGAACTACATTAATATCAACAAAGATTAGCTCATAGTGGGAGCTCAAGAAATATTTTTTGAATAAAAAATGGAATATCTGTGTACCAACAATAGCGACAATGCAGATGGATAGCACTTGGAACATTGTATGAGGCACGACGACTCTAATGTCTGTGGCCAGTTCTAAGTCCAAGCTCTCATTTCACTGTGAGGGCAAGGCTATGATTTCTCCATCCCCAGCATCTTTGGCAGTTTATAGCATGGATTAGGTAATCAGTAAATATGTTACAAAAAATACAGTAAATATGTACAAATCAGTAAATATGATACAAAAAATACATGTTTTGTATGTTTTCTATCATTTGAATCTCAGCAATGCAATGGAAGATTCAGGAAGTTATTACTATTTCCACTTTGAAACAGAAGGAAATATCAAAGAGAAATGTTCAACTCATAGCACATGTGAAATAGAGGGAATGGGACAGAACGGGAAATGCCAGATGAAGCTGGAGATACAGGTTGCAGCCAGATGGGAAGCACTTTGAATACCATGTTTGGAAATTTGGACTTTATCTTGCAGTACATTGCAAAAACCATTGCACCAATTACCAGTATAATAATCACATTCAGTTTCTTATATTCTGTATCTGAGTCCAAACTCTCCATTTATGACAACTGAACAACCCACTCAAGAGAAGAACTGGCAAATTTCTCATCTATTCTGTGCTGTGTGACTAGCCAAGTACTTACCTCACTTAATTGACATGAAATTCCCAGGGGTTTCCTTCTGTGCAAGGTCCAAAAAATTAAATCAGTCCGGAATATCTTCTTTGATAAGCATCTACTAATCATTTACTTATTAAGCCATCCAGCCATCCACACATCCATTTATCTGATTATTCATATTTATTGAGCACCAGTCATATGCCAGGAACTGTAGCAGAAGTTGTGTTCAGTTTTAAAAATGGTTTTATATATAAAAATATCTATTAGTAAATAGTACAGTATTTCAGAGAGATGTAAATCTTTATTCAGTAGTCACAACTATCATTCTATGGCATGTTATAATTTATAAAAGTTGTTTCACTGTGTTTGACCTATTCATTATGTAATATAAATGGAACATTTACTATGAGCTAAGCACTAGGTATATAAAGTTGATAAAGCCCCCTGCCTTCTAGAAGCAGGCCCATCTGTGTCCATGTTCTGGAGTGGGGGGTGCAGAATGAGGAAAGAGCAGACATCACGTTGCAGCATTCATGACAGCCTGCGATGGAAGGCACTGCATCACCTCCACTCCACAGAGGAAGAAACTGAGGGTCCCTGGTTTAGAAGGAGTCCAAAATGACGGTTTGTAAATAGCGGCACCAGAATATGATTCTGAAGTCTCATCTCTCAGATCATATTCCCCTTCCTTCTCCTTTCCATTCCCTTCCTAACTCAATCCTAGACCATGAGCAGGGGCGGAGCAGTGTGGGTCTCCACTGGTTGGGGAGCACCGTGATGGCCCAGAACAGAGTTGGAAAGCAGCGACTTGTCTCTGTCCTGTGATGTCTGAGGTCTCAAATGTCGTCCGGAGATGACTGAGTAGCAGAAAGCTGGAATTAGCTGAAGACTTGCTCACCTACAAAGAACATTATCGGGACATTGGAAGTTAATGCTCTCAATCGTCTGGGATCTCAACTGTGGCTATCAGACAGAACACCTACACTTGGCCATGTCTTACGTCTTTCTGCTTCCCCAAGGCATGGTGACTGAGTTCAAGAGTGTGTATCCCAGACCAACCAGGAAGAAGTTGTGTTTCCTGTTATGACCTGACTTTTGAGGATATATAGCAGCAGTGACTCCGTGGCCACAGGCCCACCCGTACGAGGGAAGAGAACACAGAACCCCCTCGACAGGAGGAGAGTCAGTAACGCATTGTAAGAATAGCATGTGGGATGGAAAATCTTTATGGGGCCATCTTGGCGAACGCAAGCTGTCACAGATGCAATGAGAAGAACACAACATCAATTTTGAGATATTCCTGCTAAAAATGTGTAATGTGAAACTAAACACAAGGCAATTTTAGACATCCAAATTGAGGCACACAGTAAAAATAACTGGCCTGCAATCTTTGAAAATGTCAAGAGCATGAACCTTAAAGAAAGAATGATGAATTATTCCAGCATAAAATAGGTTAAAGAGATGTGACAATGAGAGGAAGCATGTGATTCTGAAGTTACCCTTTCACTTAAAGGTCACTGCTGGGACTCTTGGAAAACGTTAATGGAATTCAAAGATTAGATGGTAATAAGTATCAAGGTTACTTTCCTGATTTTGATGAGGTTATTATGTTATGTGGAGGAATGCTCTTGTTTAGAGGAAATAAATACTGCAATAGTCAGGGGAGACAGTGCACAGGTCAATAACATATCCTCAAAGTTCTTTCTTCTACATTCACATTTCCACTAGTTTGATATTGCTTAAAAAAAAAAAACCTATTCTTCTTCTGATTAACCAAAGCAACAACTACATGCCCACCCAAAGCCATTTTCACCCAAACCATCAAGGCAAGTAAGTCTATCTTTCTTCAAGCCAACTGGAAATGTGTAACAAAGCTCCGCCTCCCTTTGAAAACACAAAGACCAAGCCGAAGGGGAAAATTTAATCAAAACCTTAATAAGTGTGTTTACTATCAGATTCTTTTGTCTATTTATTTATTCATTTTTTACTTGGAAGAAAGTTAGCGGTGGCCTTGTGCTTCTCTAAGAAAGAACAAAACCTCTTTCCTAAATAATGCACAGTTTGTATTGACTAAGATCACAGCAGGTAGTTTAGAATAATCAATCCATAATGTGTCATAATAAGCTTTGACTGAAGGATACACACAGAGAGAGGAATTTTCAACAATCTATCTGTACAATTCTCCACTTAGAAGTTCAGCTATTAAAGTCAGGATTATGTTCAGACTTTTTCATCTCCTAAAAATCACCTTCTTCTATGGATAAATCTGGTTCCAAATTGTTCCTTAAATTATTCATTCATATAAAGAGACAAAAAAGGGAAAACATTATCAAGAATTAAAGACAATTTGAAGAAAAATAATAAAAAATGATTTTTAAAGTCTCTATTCTAACATATTTATATACATTGTTTTCATTTTGTGTCTTCATTAAACATATTAGAAGTTGTATAGTATCTACACTATTTTAAATTGTCATCTCACATAAATTACTGTTGTATCACAAATTGCTCTCCATGTTGCAGATAGTTGTCTTAACTGGCACTTTTAGCAGCTAATAATTTGTCTCCCCACTGCAGACCGATTTTTTCAGATTTCTCTCCCAACACAAATCTTACTCCTAATTCAATCCCCGCCTTCGCAAATTCTCTCCATTTTCCCTGAGTGGCTGCTCTTCCTCTAAACACTTGCCCCATTTAAGGTCTCTCCCAGTTGATGCTTGTGAGATACGACCAGTGTTGGAGGATATTTTCTCTCCATCTAGAGCTCTGCTGTCAAATCTGGGGGCCCCTAACCACATGTGGCTATCTACGTACATTTAAAAGTAAACTAATTAAATTAAAATTTCTGTTCCTCCATCATGTTTCCATCACTCAGAAGGATGTGTGACCACTGCATACAATCTTGGAAAGGACAGATGAAGAACACTTCCATCATTGCAGAAATTTCTATGGACAGAGCTGCTCTGGTTGTGAGCACCTTAAAGGCACATCTTCTAAAATGTCAATCCTGCAACTCCAGGTGCAGGTAAAGGTGTGTGGAAAGGACGTTCTCATTCAGAGGGCAAATTGGTACAAACGTTTTTGAGAGCAATCTTACATAGAGAACAATCAATTTGAAAATATACAACCTTCATCAATTCCACTTTTCACTTCCACCTACATACCCTAGAAAGCAACTCATGCTCATATGCCTAAATGACATGTACCAAACGTTCACAGCAACATTGCTTGTGTTACAGTAGGAAGACAGCCAAGCGTGAGCAGGGAAGGGGGAGGGACTTCGGCCGGTGTTTACATCCAGCTAGATGCTTGCCTACATTCTGCACGTTCCGTGTAAGCTGTTTTCCGGAAAGATAGGGGGTGAGAGTATAGATAGATAGGCTGGCCAAAACCAGCTTGTTCCAACACAGAGGAGGAGTTGACCCAACTTCACCCCAAAACACAGTATGCACTCCTTACCAAAGTAAAAATGATGCTCCTCTGTCATTAACATAGTAAAAATCACACCTCTCCCTCATTAGTAGAGTACAGATCACACCTCCCTATGCCATGACAGTTCCCATGGGAACGAGTGTATCCAAATATCCCAGAAACCTGACCCCACTTAGTGAAGATCCATCTCCCTTTATATAAAAAAGACTCCCTGTTATTTCCTCTGTGCAGCCCTCTCTGGGTCAGTCTACAACCAGCTCTTCCACATGTATTCCTGCCTTTTTCTTTAATCTTGTTTTCCAAATGTATTCTTAATGTTCAACCGCTTTTTGTGACTATTATTTTTCCTCAGACACCAAGGGCCCATCTCTGGTAACACTTATAAGAATAGTAAGTTAGAAATAAAATCTAAATGTCCATCCATGGGAGTACGAACAAATACAATGAAGGATATTCATATGAGAAAATACTACACAGCATTTAAAAATAAATGAAATAATTTCTTTTTGCATCACCCTAGGAGATATAAAAATATATGATAATGAACAAAAATCAAAATGTTATTGTAATGTAAATCCTGAAAGTTGGTTGTTGTTTTTCTTTCCTGTAATGCAAGTCCCTGACTTAAGCTTTGATTGCTGAGTCACCCATTTCAAAGGGGCCACCTGCCCCTTCAGGGCCTCTTTGTTTTAGAGATCTTGCTTCGGGTGATTGATTTCAGTAACTGACCATTGGCCAAACTTGTTTTTACTTTTCACATTCCTGCTGTTATGTTTTAAACTCACCAATAAAAAGTGAGCCTGAGAAACCCTAGGCCCCCCCACCCTCAACCCCAATAAAAGCAGACCCTTCTCACTCCTTCTCACTCCACGACGTTTTGCTGTGTGGCCCCAGATGTATTGTGTAATTTTCCAAATCATGTAAGTAGTAAACCTTTCCTTTTTTTCAAAGTTTCCTAATGGGTATTGATGAAGGCTGTCTTGTGATGACAAGAACAACAAGGGCGGGCCCAACCACAGCACTGGTTATTGGCAGGCTGAGACCTGACCAGAACAGTTGCCCTGTTCAGCCCCCAACTGAAACCTGCTGAATCAGAACTCTGAGAGAACAGCTCAGCACTCCGTGTTAAAGTCTCCAGCTCACTTTGATTCCGGCTTCTTTCTGTGTGAGAACCACAGTTCTAGGAGAGGGAGAGGCCAACTTTGAGTGAAAGGGCCAAATAGTAAATATTTTAGGTTTTATGAGCCAAAAGGCAAGAAACAGAGCCTACTCCTTGAAAAGAGAGAGGAGCCGCGTGGGCACGTGATCTTTAGTGTAGAGCAATCCTGCCCCGTTGGGAAAGCTGTCTCAGTCATGTCTGGGAACAAATTAGATTACTGATTCTTCCTTCTTTGGGGTGGATGTGTGTGGAGCTCAGAGGGCATGTGCATTGGGGGGATTCCCTTCCTCACACAGGATTCTTTCTTCAAAAAACTGAATGTGGAGATGTAATACATAAACAACACAGCAAAGAGACTCAAGCAGGGACAGAGTAATGTCACAAAACATCTTAGCTGGTCTACAGTGACAATGTTGGGTTTTTTGGAGCCCAGTGATTGTGGGAAACAGTGAAGGTAATAATATCACCCTACTTTTTTGTGCTCCAGAAGAAAGCTCACTGTAAAGAACCACTTTTCTCCATATGATGCAGGCAAAACTCACAGATGCCCTCTTTTGTTCACCAACAACAAGGCCAGACCCAGACTCTCCATATTACCATTAAGCCTCATAAATGATAAGCTGAAATCTAGCACAAAGCAAAGTTGGGGATCCAGGACTACTTAAACACCCACACTTTTCCCCTTCTGCAAACTCTTCATTAAGATGGGATGCTAGAGGTCTTAAAGGATTCTTAATCTAATGTTCCTAAAATCCAGGAAGACTAAAGAATTCTCCTGTTTTCTTAATGGAAAGTTATTGATTTTTATGATCATGACTTTCACTGGAGAAGATACAGAGCTTGTATATGATTTTCAGAAATTTACCAGAATGGTTGTAGAAGTTGGGGGTACTCCTAGAATGGCAGTTTAAGGGGTTTCCTTCTGCCCAGGATAGCAACAATTTAGTTGGTGAAAATTATTTTAAAAAATCATTTAAGAGAGACTTGGGGAGATGGTATAACAGGAAGCACCAGGAATCTTGCTTCCTACCTAGACAACAATTGCATTGATAGAATCTGTCTGATGTAAGTGTTTTGCAGGGTAAAGTCTAATCAAAGGCTCACAACTTCCAGGGGAAGGCTTGGATGGTAAATTGCAGATAACCTTCATTATAGCTTTTTAGCATCCTAGTAGCCACCCACCCTTCACCTTCAGGCCCGTGGCATGCAGCCATGCACACCATTTGAGGAACAGCTTTCACACAACTCTGAGAGAAAGAGTGGGAAAAAGAGACTCTATCCTTCAAATATAAGGGTCTGTGCTCTTATAACTCATTGCTGCTTCTGATATCAGAGGTGCAGAAAAGGAGACAGGTGGCCATTGTTGTGCACCTCCCCCATTGCTGCTAACTCCCTCTCTGGCTGGAGTGACTTCCAAAGGATTTAAAGATTGGTGTTCTTTTTATTTACTCCCTTCATTTTTCTCATTTTCATCTTTTAGACACCACATATTAAAGACTAGGACATTGGGGGAAATTAGAAAGTAAATCTCATGTATGCCTGGCAAAAGGCTCAGACTCAAAAAAGACTTGAGAAAACTTTAAGTTTACACCTGAAGTTGATCCTTGGCAGAAAGACAACTTAAAACCATCACTAACAAAAACAGAAAAACAAAGCAAAAAAAATAAACAAAATAAAACACAAAACAGCAAACCCTAGGGAAGAGGAAGAATTTTATTTTGACAGTTAACACATTATTTGATTCAAATGTTCAGTTTTCAACTTCAACCACAAAAATCACAAAACATATATAAAGAAACTGGAAAGTATAAGTTGTTCAAGAAGAAAACAACTCAATAGAAACTGTCCCTGAAAAATACCCTATGGTGGATCTAATAGAAAAAGACTTTAAAACAACTTTCTTAAAGACATTCAAAGAGCTAAAGGAAGTTGTGGAGAAAGATTTGAACAGGCAGAAGAAAGAGTCCGCAAATATGAAGATAGGACACTGGATATTATCAAATCTAAGGAATAGAAAAAAATTTGAAGAAAATTAAACAGAGCTTAAGGGACTTAGGTGACATCTTAAAATAGACCAAATATGCACTGTGGGAGTCCCAGAAGAATAAGGGAGAGAGAGAGAGGAGAAGAGAGAATAGTTAAAGAAATACAAGCTGCAAACTTCCCAAACTCGATGAAAGATATGAATATAAACATCCAAGAATCTCAACAAACTCCAAGATGAACTTAAAGAGACACATAACTAAACCTCAAGACACATGACCAAACTTTGAAAAGCCAAAACAAAGAGAGAATCTTGAAAGCAGCAGGAGAGAAGATGCTGGACATCTCTAGTCATTAGGGAAATGCAAATCAAAACAACAATGTGATACCACCTTAGACCCATTAGGATGACTACTATCAAAAAAAAAAAAAAAAGAAAAAAAACAAGTGTTGGTAAAGATGTGGAGAAACTGGAATGTATGCCCACTGTTGGTAGGAATTTAAATTGGTATAGCTTCTCTGGAAAATAGCATGGCAGTTCCTCCAAAAATTAAAAATAGAATGACCATGTTATCCAACAATCCCACTCCTGGATACATACCAAAAAGAAATGAAAGCAGTGTCTTGAATAGATATTTTTATACCCATGTTTATAGTAGCATTATTCATAATAGCTAAAATGTAGAAGCAACCTATGAGTTCGCCAACAGATGAACGGATAAAGAAAATATGGTATATACATACAATAGGATATTTTTCAACTTTAAAAAGGAAGTTCTGACACATACTACAACAGGGATGAAACTTAAGGACATTAGGCTTAAGTGAAATAAAGCCAATCTTAAAATATTGTATGATTCATATGAGCTCCTTAAAGTAGGTAAAATCATAGAGATAGAAAGTAGAATTGTGGTTGCCAGGTGGAGGGGAATGTGGAAACATTGTTTAATGGATATAGCACTTCAGTTTTAAAAGATGAAATGAGATCTTCAGATGGATTGTAGTAATGGTAATACAACATTATGAATGTATTTAATACCTCTCAACTGTATCTTAAAAATGGCTAATATGGTAAATGTTACATTATGTGTATTTTATCATAATACAACAAATTGGGAAAATCATTTAAAATCGCTGGAACTTGATTTAAGGGCATATAGCAAATGGGGAAATAGTCAAGAAAATCTACTAAATCTTGGTAAGAAAGGCAAAAGTCTCTTTCCTTAGACAAGTAAATAAAATCAGGAATAAAAGTGGGACTTTATTACTGATCTTAAATAAACAAAATGGATTATTAGTCTACTACAAGAAATGGTATATCAACAAATTAGGTAACTTAAATGAAATGGAGAATTGCTAGAAAGACAAATTACTGAAATTTACTCAAGAAGAAATATGAAATCTCGATGGACCATAAAAATAAAGATGTTCAATTAGTAATTTTATTAACTTTCCATTCAAGGAAAGTCCAGATTTAGACATTCCCTTCTACCAAACATTCAAGTAAGACTTAGAACCAATTCTCCACAAAATCTTCCATAAAAAGATTACAACACATATCAACTCATCTTGTAAGACTAATATTATCCTGATACCAAAATAGACAAAGATAACAAAGAAAACAGCAGACCAGTATTTCTTAGGGATATAGACACAAAAATTCTCAGCAAAATACTAGGCAACCAATTCTAGCAATAAAAGTATACCATGGTTAAATTGGATTTGTCCCAAGAACGTGAGTTTGGTCCAACATCTACATATCAATTACTGTAATGCACCCTATTAACGGAATAAAGGACAAAAACGTGATCATCTTAATAAGTGAAGAAATAGCATTTGAAAAAAATCCAATATGCTTTCATGACAAAAATCCTCAACAAATTAGAAATAGAATAGATTTCTTCAACCCTGACCAATAGTATCTAAGAAAAAATTCACAGCTACCATCACATTTAATAGTGAAAGATGATGTTTTCTCCTTAAGATTAGGAGCAAGACAAAAAAATAATACATCTGCTTTCATCACTTCTATTCAACATCATACTGGAGGTTATAACCAGCATAATCAGTCAAGAAAATGAAATGTAAGACACCCAAATTGGAAAGAAAAAAATAAAGCTACTTCTATTTCTAGATGATGTAATCTTGTATATGGAAAATCATACAAAATACAAAATCTAAAAACACATAACTAATAAATGTGTTCAGCAATGGTGCAGGATGTAGAATCATTTGTCCTACAAACTCACAAAAAACATCCAAAAATAAAATTAAGGAAACAACTCAATTCATAATAGCATCAAAATAAATAAAAATCTTAGATACAAATTTAACATTAGATGTAGTACTTGTGTACTGCAAACAATAAAACATCATCAAAAGAAATTAAAGAAGACTTAAATCAAGAGAAAGACATCCACTGTCATGGAACCGAAGACTTAATATTGTTAAAATGAGAGTACTCCCACATTGGCCTTACATGTTTCAGTGCGATTCCCATCAAAAAACCTAGCTGCCATTTTTTTTCTGCAGGACTTGACAAGTCAATCCTAAAATTCATAAGAAACTGCAAGATACTAAGAATAGCCAAAAAAAAACTTGAAAAACAAAGTTGGAGGTTAACGCTTTCTGATTTAAAAACAATACAAAACTTAAGTAACTAGACAGTGTAGTGCAGACATACGATAAACCTATAGGTCAATGGAATAGAACTGAGAGTCCAGAAATAAGTCCTTTCATTTATACTCACTTGATTTTCAACAAGGGTGCCAAGAAAATTCAATAGAGAAAAAATAGTCTTTTAAACAGATGGTTCTGGAATACACACAAAAGAATGAAGAAAGAAGTTCTACCTCACGACATACACAAAATTTAACTCAAAATTTGTTTTAGAGCTGCATGGAAGAGCAACAACCATAAAATTATTAAAATAAGACCTGAGTGTAAATCTTCACGACCTTAAGCTAAACTACAGATTCTTAGGTACAACACCAAAAGCAAGAACAAAAAATGAGAAAACAAATTATATATCATCAAAATTCAAAGCGTTTGTGGTGCAAACAATACCTTCAAGAATGAAAAGACAACCCCTGGAATAGGAGAAAATATTTAGAAGCCATATAAGTGATGAGGGACTTTTAATAAAAAATTCCTACAACTCAATAATAAAAACACCAGTAAAAGAATTAAAAAATGGGAATGTAATGGAATAGTTATTTCTCCAAAGAAGATAAACAAATATCCAATAGGTGCATGAAGATATTTTTTACATCATATATCATTAAAGACACAAGTGAAAACAATAGCTACTAGTTCATGTGAGTTGGGTGACTATAGTGAGAAAGACATGATAACAAGGATTGGTGAGATGTGGATGACAGGAACCCTCATGTACTACTGGTAGAAACATAAAATGATGTAGCCACTTTGAAAAACTGGCAGTTCCTCAAATCTTAAACGTAGTTACCACATGACCCAGCAATTCCCTCCCAGGTATAGACCAAGAGAAAGAAAACAAATCACATAAAAACTTAAATGCAACTGTTCGTAACAGTGTGATTCATAACAGTCACAACACAGAAATAGCCCATGTGTCCATTGACTGATGAATGAACAAATAAACTGTGGCATAGTCTTTCAATGAAGTACTATTTGTCAATAAAAAGAAATACTGTGCTAATCCATGCTATGATATGGATAAATCTTGAAAAAATTATGCTAAGTGAAGTCTTTCACACAAGACCATGTATTGTTTGATTCCATTTCTATGAAATGTCCAAATCTACAAAGGCAGGAAGTAGATTAGTGGTTGCCTAGGGCTGGAGGAAACAGGAAGTGGCTGTTAATGGGGATGGGATTTGCTGTTGGGGGACAAAAATGTTCTAAAATTAGATTGCAGTAATAGTTGCACAGCCCTGTGAATATACAAAAATATACTGAACGATACACTTTAAAATTAAAGGTGAATTATGAGTTACGTAAATTGTATAAATAAAATTAAATTGTTTTTAAAAAATTGTAGTGAGTGGCTGAAATGGAACGGATCTTAATGAATAATGACAGATAAGCAGTCCACCCTCATTAACAATAGATGAGCACAGCTTCGTCATTAAGACTAAATTAACCAAATGCAGTAGTTTGGCAAACTTCTAACACCTTGATATTTCTTCATCCTTCAGGCTTGGTTTAACTCAAATGCCACTTCCTCCGTGAAGCCTTTAGTGGCTTATCCCTGCAGAGATCATTTTTCCTTCCCAAACTGCCTCTGGCTCATGTGTCACAGACTCAGAGCGTGGCACATGTTGAGGTGTCTACATCCCAAGTAGGTGGGAATCAATCATGCCACACACAGTTCTATTTCATTTGTATCCACCAAGAAAAGCAGTTTCTCAGTAAATTTGAAAATCTGTGTCCAGTCAGCTACTAGACAAGACAGGCTTTATTTCTTGTACACAAATGTTGAGAAAAATGAACTACATGCCAATATTGAAATAGTGGGCATTTCCACAAAAAATTCAGATTTCTAGACTCTTCAAAAGAATGCAGAGAACTAGACTTCTATTCTGGCTTGGTAACACTCAACTGAACAGCTTCTGTTTCCTTCATACTGTCCTGAGCTCCACCACCTCTGTGTATACATCCAGACATTTAACTCATTCACATATTCTGCATGGCCTATGCATGCCTTTGATTATATGACTTCTCTGTTAACCTGTCAAGAATTATTCAGGTTTCAGTGGAAAAGGGATTTGTTTCATTTTACTGAAATTACCTCAGGACCAAGACTGGAATTAGAATGACCCTAGAGTTTGCAGAGGACCTAGGATTGGGACGAGGGGTGAGTCACCAAACATTCGTATCTACTATTACACATGCCAGTATCAAGGCTGTGCGGTGTACCTTCCACCTGTGGTTACCAAATAATTTAGTAAACAATTAATCTTGTTTTATTCACCTAGTAAAATTCCCCTAAAGTGGTTTTTTTTTTTTTTCGTGTTTGTTTTAATGTTTTCTTAGTTCTGCCGGGAAGTCCAGAATATTGTCCCCGTGACGTGGGCCATTCTCCATTCATAAATTCTGTCCCTCAAGCTGACTCCTACCCTTTTGGCCACTGTGCCTGTGATTCTACCACCGTATATGGAGAACGGTAAGCAGAGGCCCCCATTCAGTCTCACAGCCTCAAGTACTGTCAGAAGGATTTGCTGACATCCATCACTGATGACTTCTCACTGTGCGTCATTCACCTGGACCTTGGCCCCAAACTCTGAACAGCTTGAACTTGAGCTCTTGACAGCCGCCCAACATACTCCTCCTGAAGCCTTTTCCATCCCAGGAATGGAAACTCCATTCCTCCAGTTGCTTAAGCAAAACCTTTGGAACCCCCTTGAGCCTCTCTTGCTCCCTCTCCCCACATTTACTGTCCTGCAAAAAAAACCACGGCTTTGCCTTCAGAATTATCCAGCTCTGATCACATCTCCCACCTCCTGACCCAAGCCACCTTTACCTATTAACTCAAACACAGGACGCGCCTCCGCACTGGTCTTTCTGCCCCTGCCCCTGCCCTGCAAGTCCCTCTGCATGTCTTCTCGAACAGCAACCCAAGGGATTCTTTGAAATGTCTCACGTGTCTCTCTGAATGCACTGCTTCCCCATTTCCCGCAAACCACAAGCCTACAGCCTTCCAGTGCCTTCGAGGCAGCAGATGACCCAAACCTCTGTCTGCCGTCTGATCTCTGGGAACCCGCTCTGGCCACCAGCATCCTTGCATTCTGTGAACACCGTGAAGGGTTTTTGCTCAGATGTCTGCGTGGCTGGAATCCTGTCTTCCTTCATCTCTTGGCTCCAATTCCACATTCTCTATAAACACCCTCTTTACAATCGTTCCCCCAGACCTTTTGGTAGTGCTCACCTCACGTATGCTTTGGCTGAGCGCTAACCATTATCTTTGTATTTTGCACTATATACATGCACACACACACAGTTTTACATCTATTTAGGAAAGTGTACATAAACATTTGCATTTTTTATTTATATTGTATATATTACATATAAATTATACATGAATGCATTCTTATATATCTTACTACACACTTTACTTTTCCATCCTGTTCATTGTCTGTCACATCCTCCCAGAATGTATAAGCACCATGAGGGCAGACATTTCTATTGGTTGTATTTCCTGATGAATCCACAAGGCTGAGAACAGGAGCTGGCACCTAAGAAGGTACTCAAAGAATCAATGTAGTCACTTCCATCCACACCCCACTGGCCAGAAGCCAATCACCTGGGCCCCGGCCCAACTGCAGAGAACTTTGGAAATACAGACAGAGAGGGATACGGATTCCAGCCATGTCTGCGTTATCCAGGATTTAACATAACAGAACTAGTCACCTCTTCTCTCCAACCTACCAACCCACACTGTCCCCTGGGCATGCAGTGCTACGCTGCAGTGCCCTTTCTGTCCTCTAGCTCATTTCTGCTGGGAGCACTGACTCTGCCACCCTCTGTTTTCACTTATCTAGAAGGTTCTCTAAGGCTCAGAGTCCTTTTTGTTCCTCCCCCTCTCTCCCCTCCGGTCAGAGAGGCAGTGCTGGAAACCAAAGCGAGAGGAGGCAGCCTTTCCTTCCTCCCTTGTGAGGGAAAGTGGCATTTCCTTCTTTAAATAAAGGCAAATTAATTTCTTATTCGAAATTTGGCAGCTCCCCAAATGCTCTCACAAAAGAACCCTCTTTGCAATGCTTCCTGTGTTCTCTCCCCGCTCAGGACTTCCTCAAGCTTGAAACTACCTCTGTCAACTTCCTGGCTTTAAAATAATCAGATTGCCTAAAGCACACTGAACTTCAGATTTACCTGTGGGGCAGAGAACAGACACTAAGAGGCCAAAGCCACCTGAAATTACAAAGCATTCCTATACAAAGCCATGCAAGGAGAATCGAAAAATTTTCATATTCTTTGCACACATTACTCACACTCCAGTAAATCCAAATTCCAAGAGAGCAGAAGACCTCTTTCCCTCTGCCACCCGGAAGCACACTGCCTGGCACACAGATGATCCTCATACCTATTTGTTAAATGGTTGAAATGAACACGGGTCTCTGCTCCTAGTTCTACGAATGCACAGTTGCATTTACCTGTAAAGAGACTTCGCAGATAAATATTGCCATTCTACTCAGCAGCTAAGAAAACAGACATATCACAGAGGTAAAATAATCGGGCCAAAGTCCCACAGATAGGAAGGGAAAGAGCTTGAAATGGGCCTGGGTCTTTCTGGAGACAATTTTGTTGCTCTTTCCATGCCATCCCCAAGCCTGGTAAGTTAGCGTGAGCATGTGGCCAACGCCCAGGAGAGGAGCTGTAAACTGATGCAGTCACTCAGCCCTGTGGTGCCTTCACACAGGATATGGAAACAAGGGCCTGCAGATCCCCTTCCTGCTTCCTTAGAAAAGAGAGGTTGGCATCCACCCAACCATGTGAACCTCCACCCAACCATAGACTCTATCTGCTCATCTCCAGAGAGATGAATCATGGTTAGCTTTGACCTAGCCCTCCGGACATGCCTACCATTATCATTTTTAGTTTTTTATCTCAGGAAGTCCTCATACTGATCCTCTGTGACAGGCCTTTGCATCATCTCCATTTTCCAGTTGCAGTTAAATAACTTCCTCTAGGTCACACCTCAGCTAGTCTAGAATGTAGGCAGCTTCCTAAAAACCCTACCTTATCAATGCCCCCATTTCCCTCCCTCTCCTATTTTCTAGTGTTTTTCCAGTGCTAAGGAAGGCAAAAAAGAAGTAACATTTACTGAGCATCTATTTTGTACCTGAATCTTTACATGTATTATCTCATTTAAGAGCCTTTGGGAAGTATTTCTGAGTGTCCCCGTTTTACAGGTGGAGGAACTGAGATGGCAAGAAACAGCTCATCAGGAGTCACGTATCTAATTGATGGCAGATGAGGAAGTGAGGCCAGGTTTGTGCGACTGTAGAGCATCTGGCTTCCTCTAACACCTTGTAAAAATTGTCACCTTTCTTACAAATGTAAAAATGACTAAAGTTGATAGAGTATTTTCCAGCACTAAAGTCTTGACCTGAAGCACCCCATGGCATCCTCACAAAACCCTCCAAATGGGCTCCTATTATTTCACAAAGAGGGACAATGAGTATCACGCAGCTGCAGAATATCAGAGGCAGAAACTGCCATCCAGGCAGCCTGACTCAGCACCAGGCTCTGACGCTTCCTCCCGAATCCCACGCCTGCAGTAGAACCAGCCCAAGCCCTTCTGAACAAAGGACTAGTTCAAACATCATTTGCCTCCATTCCCTGAGAATCAAAGGGGCCGTTTCTCTGGAAAAAAACAATGGTGTCATACAATATGTATATGCGTCGATGTCTGTGTTTGCCTTTAAGATGGCCAAATGAAATCCAGTTCTGAATAAATGCCATACAAGGGTCTTTCGGGGGCAACAATAGAAGTCAGAGTTGCTCTGTAGTGAGAAAGATTTTGTTAGTTGTCACTAACCTACTTTGCCCTCAAAAAGTATGCTCTATCTATATGAAGTCTTGGTTTTGACAAGTCAGCAGTCATTCTGGAGTGCTCTGTCATCTAGATGACCTGTTGACTATATGCTTTGCTATAGGTTCAGCTCTGTGAATAATACCCATGTTCTTACATTCCTGTTGATATAAAATTGAATTATGGAGGTCCTCCCTTGAAGCATGATGACAGTTCCCTTCTATGATCACTGAGAAGAGATTATCTAGGACCATCCGAGGCAATATGCAGAAGAGCGGATGTAACTCCGGGGGGGAATATATTTTCCCAGCCTGGGGCAAAATACCTTTGAAATCGAAATCAGCCAAAGGGAGAAATAAAGTGAGAGAAACCCATTTATTGATTACAAGCAGTCATCCACTTCTGCTCACCAGTGTCTTTTATGACCTGGCTGCAAATTAGGGACCCCCACCCAACTCTCTGGTCCAGATATGTCCTCTCTCCTCCTTGTAATTACCTACTGATTTGGAGATGGGCTACTTCTCTCCACCCCTTGGAAACACCTATTGATATGGAGATGCACTAAGGCCAGGAGAGAGATTCTGGAAATACTGCAATTTTACACACAGAGGGATTCCTTAAAGAACAGAATCCTAAGATGGGTCAGCTCTGGGCTTGCGAAATAGAGGGTATGTTACCAGTAGATCTGTTTAAGTGAATTTTGTCCTCAAGAGCCAAGGTAAAATCAGGATAGAGAGAGACAATGGCAAACATAATGGGACAGATAGGAAGGTAATGTGAGCCCTGGACAGGATGAGGCTAGGGAGAAGTGGACTGGAGGTATTAAAGAGGCAATCAGAGGAAAGGTCTTGGGACAGAGAGAAGTAGGATGGTTCAGGGGGCTGTTCAGTCCTAGGGGCACAGGCAGGGGGGCAGAGGTCAGCCTGTGCAGCTGATGTGTTGAAAAAGCAATGAGAGGACATGAGGGGCTTGCAATTTGTCTTCCCTGGGGTCCTGTCTGACACAGGAAAATTCACCTCGTGCCCCTTGGAGCACAAGCCATCTCAGTAGCTGCTCTCCAGTGTGACACGGCATGGAGAAGCTGGAGGGCAGAGATGGGCAAGCAGGGAGACGGAAGTAGGAGAGACGGTTTTGATCAGACCGTGTTCTGCTATCCGCGGATAGCAGACCGCCGGCCGCTGGAAGGAGTTAAACCCAGCAGCCTGAGCCCTGCTGAGACAAGCTTTCTTCCACAGGAGAAAAAGCCACCTTATCTACCCAGCGACCTGAGAGTCTTCACCACGAGGAAGCAAACATCCCCCCCTCTCGGCCTGCCAGAGGAGGAGAACTTACTGCCTGCACGGAGGACTCACAGCCATCTGTACTGAAGAGCTGGTGATGTTTTTTATTTATCACATCTCTAGCCTGAACAAGCCTCTTTCAAGTTATAATTCCCAAGTTAATTATTACTGAGAAAATGCAATGCACTCTCCAGCTCCAAGACTGAATCAATGGCTGATAAGAAACATCATTGTTTCTTAACATCATTTAAAAAAAAATGAATTGTACTTACCTTACTTACAAAAGAGAGCTTTGTGGTTACAAGAACTAGCCCTAGAGACAAATGACCAGGCTATACATGTTCATTCAGGCATGTACGTGCTGTGTGACCCTGGGAAATCAACACTTCCTTTCTGAACCTGTAATTTCTACTCCACAAAACCAGAAAACATTATCTGTATCAGAGACCTGTGTTGAGGAGTAAAATATAAGATACATAGGCAAAACACTTACCATGGTGCCTGACACATTCAGCCTTGAAAAAATTATAAAGGTCTTTGTCATCCAAGACCAGCTGTGAAAATACCACTACATGTACTTCGTTATTGTTGTTAGTGATGACGATGTTTGCTTGGTTTGTGCCCTTCCTTCCATCACTGGAATAAAACTGTATCCTAAGGCAGGGAAAAAAGGGCAAAATCAAACACAGTGCCTGTGAGACAGGAAGGACCTGCAGTGATGTCATGGTCCAAAGACGTAAACCTATGGAAAGAACATAAGCATCATCCTCCGAAGTTGGAAGTCACTTAAAGAAGACCATGTCTAAGATGAATGCTTGTCTCGCGAAGCTATGGAAGGTTCATTTACATGTCACTCTGTGTAAAGCATGATGTTTCAAAAAAGTATATAATATTAACTACTTTCCTTGTGGGCTTTCATTTTTAGCAGCTTCCAGTTGGCACAGTAACAATATGGTTACTTAAACTATGACCACTTCTTCTTACAAGCAAGTTGAGTCCATTTGGAATATGGTGGGAAAGAGTCCAATGAAGCCAGAGGAGACCTTCAGAGCCCAGGGCAAGTCCACGGTTCTGCCACAGTGACTCAGTCACGAATTAGGTTCTGAGCTTCATGGTGGCCAGTGTATTACATGATCACTTGTGCGATTCTCATTTTTAGAAAGACAAGAGATCGTGAGTCTTTTGTAAAAGCAATTTTGTACATGAGAATTCCTGTACAGAAAGGGGACAGAGAGCAATTAAAGGGATAATGTAGAAATTGTGGCAGTTCTGAAGTACTACTAGTGAAATTGGGTATTCTGCTCTTCTCTGCCGCTGACTTTTTTGGCATATATGAAAATGTTTGATAAATTCAAGGAACATACTTCTATGGTCTTCCCTGGGGTTCAGATGTACGTGGAAATATCAAAAGAGCTGCTGCATGGCTTATAAAATTCAATACACAACACTGTAGGTAAAGTGAAGATGCAGCCTAAGAAAAAATTGTGTGGAAAGGTATTTTCGACTCAAAAGGGGAAAGAAAAAAGGAAACAGCCTTCACCCTGAAAGAATTGTGGATGGCTCAGTGCCACAGGTTGGCCATCTAGCCCTTACTCTGAATCTGCAGTCCCAGTAAAGTATGTGATGCCTGGTTTTGGGATGACAGATGCTGCAGGTAAAATCTAAAAACACAACTTAAACATTCATCGGTGAAATACAATTCAGCAATTAAAACAAATGAATTGGATTTATATGCACCAACACAGACCTTTAAGAAACATCAGGTTGAATGAAATCTAAGCTAATCACAGAAAGATAAACATTGTTATGATAATATTTGTATAAAAATTTTAAAACTAAAATATGGCTCATGGATTCCGGTATAAAAATCTGACTGGTAAATTACCTGTCACATTCATCCTAATAATTGTCTATTGGGAAGGAGGGGTGATATGGAACAGGACTAAGTGTCCTCGAACTTCAACTTCACAGTAATATTATTTGATTAACAAGAATGTGTGAAGCAAATGTTATAAAATGTTAATACCTGCTAAATATGGATGGTAGGTACACAGGTAGTTGTTAAATTATTCTTTTTGCTTTTGTATCTTTCTATTTTTGCTCTTCCAAAGAATAAAAGCATACCTGTTTGATAAGTTTACGCTGAGAACCATGTGCAAGTGCCTGGGGACACTTGTTACACCACAAACCACAGACCAGGGAGGCAGTCCTCCACTGGCCACAAACTACACAGCTTTGGCCAACTTCAGGTTTGAAGCAGTCCCAGGGAGGGGCCTCAGTGCCTGGAAGAGCTGGGAGGAGCCCCACGGATGTGGGAGTCCTCTGAGCCTTCATCTGACATGCCATGAGAGGCCCAGAAATATTTCAGGGCAATTTTGAAGCACTATGACAGCACCATAGATCAAGAATTTCTCTAGAAACCTTCTTTCATAGAATCTATAGGATAATATATAAGGATTCGTCCAACCAATGCTAAGGACCCTTGGCAAGTTTTTAGCAAATTCTTCAGGGTAGTGATTATTAACAATACCCAGATTTCCATGATTCTGAACACAAACTACCTTGTTAAAAGGAAATATACATGCTGAGAAACTAAAATGATCAGTTTTTCATTCATGTTTTGAGGAAAACTGAGGTGTGAAATGGGGAGGCCCATTTTGGTCATGCAGATATGTAACTGCCAATAATATGGGGATACTGGAATATGCCGCCTTCTGCCTGGTAAGTACTGCTGTGCCCATCGTAAAATGTGTCCATTCAGGATGCTCCGCCCTCTCCTGCCCAGTTCGCAGGATGAGTTAGAGGACCCATAATACCTTGTGAATGTTTCTTTAAAATTTTCAGATGGCTGCCCTGGCACAAGAACAGAGCTACAGATCAATGGAACAGAACAGAGAGTCCAAACATTAACCCAAATATATATGGTCAATTAATACATGATAATGGAGCCATGGACATACAATGGGGAAATGACAGTCTCTTCAACAGATGGTGCTGGCAAAACTGGACAGCTACATGTAAGAGAATGAAACTGGATCACTGTCTAACCCCATACACAAAAGTAAATTCGAAATGGATCAAAGACTTGAACATAAGTCATGAAACCATAAAACTCTTAGAAAAAAACAGGCAAAAATCTCTTAGACATAAACATGAGTGACCTCTTCTTGAAAATATCCCCCCAGGAAAGGGAAACAAATGCAAAAATGAACAAATGGGGCTATATCAAGCTGAAAAGCTTCTGTACAGCAAAGGACACCATCAATAGAACAAAAAGGTATCCTACAGTATGGGAGAACATATTCATAAATGACAGATCCGATAAAGGGTTGACATCCAAAATATATAAAGAGCTCACACACCTCAACAAACAAAAAGTAAATAATCCAATTAAAAAATGGGCAGAGGATCTGAATAGACAGTTCTCTAAAGAAGAAATTCAGATGGCCAACAGACACATGAAAAGATGCTCCACATAGCTTGTCATCAGAGAAATGCAAATTAAAACCACAATGAGATATCACCTCACACCAGTAAGGATGGCTACCATCCAAAAGACAAACCACAACAAATGTTGGCGAGGTTGTGGAGAAAGGGGAACCCTCCCACACTGCTGGTGGGAATGTAAATTAGTTTAACCATTGTGGAAAGCAGTATGGAGGTTCCTCAAAATGCTCAAAATAGAAATGCCATTTGACCCAGGAATTCCACTTCTAGGAATTTACCCTAAGAATGCAGCAGCCCAGTTTGAAAAAGACAGATGCACCCCTATGTTTATCGCAGCAGTGTTTACAATAGCCAAGAAATGGAAGCAACCTAAGTGTCCATCAGTAGATGAATGAATATAGAAGATGTGGTACATATACACAATGGAATATTATTCAGCCATAAGAAGAAAACAAATCCTACCATTTGCAACAACATGGATGGAGCTAGAGGGCATTATGCTCAGTGAAATAAGCCAGGCGGAGAAAGACAAGTACCAAATGATTTTACTCATCTGTGGAGTATAAGAACAAAGGAAAACTGAAGGAACAAAACAGCAGCAGAATCACAGAACCCAAGAATGGACTAACAGTTACCAAAAGGAAAGGGACTGGGGATGATGGGCAGGAAGGGAGGGATAAGGGTGGGGAAAAAGAAAGGGGGCCTTACGATTAGCATGTATAATTAGCATGTGGGGGGCATGGGGAGGGCTGTACAACACAGAGAAGACAGGTGGTGATTATACAGCATCTTGCTACTCTGATGGACAGTGACTGTAGTGGGGTGTGTGGGGAAGACTTGGTGAAGGGGGGAGCCTGGTAAACATAGTGTTCTTCATGTAATTGTAGATTAGTTATAGCAAAAATAAAATTTAAAAAAATTTCTCAGATGGCTTTTTTTCTTCTGTTGGCAGTGAAAGAAGTTTTCATTTTTGAATATTAATGGATTTTTTCAAAGTTATTTGAGAGTCCTACATGAATATATTGATTTTATTGCATGATCTTTTACCGTTCTTCATAAAAAAACAACATCCTATAATCCCTTGAGCAGATGTAGTTACAAGATGCCTGGCCTGCTGATACTCTCATATAAGGGAAAATCCCGTGGCCTCTTGTGCCCAGTGGGTGTGGCTCTGGACCAACAGTGGGCACCCCACAGAAAGACAGCCCACGATTAGCCTGATTTCTGGTCTGTAGCCAGAACTGACACTAATAGTAGTTAGCATTTCTTTTATGTCTCAATATATACCATGTACTAGACTAAGCAATTACCAAACATGATCTGATTTATTCCTCACAGCAATATAATGAGGATTAAAAGCTACAATTATCCCTCTATGACTATGAGAAAATTGAGATTCTGTGAGTTTAGGCACTTGCTTAAGGTCACAGAGTTAATAAATGTTGGAGTTAGGCCTTTATCTGTTACCTGTGGGACTCCAGAGCTAAATTTGTGTGGCCTGGTGTGCAAATTTGAGTCTCAGTATCAAATTCCTCTCTTACAAATGTGGAATTTGGCAACATGGAGAGACCATAGCCTTTGTAATGGGGTCAGAAGCTGAGAGGATACCTTCAGGTAAAGCCATGTCTAGTCAGGCTGTGGGGAAACAGGAAAGAGCCGCCAATGCAGACAAGTAGAGAAAGCTTGATGCTAGAGAGATAATGAAGGAGATGTGTGGGAGGAGGACACACATCTGTAGCAAATGCTCAGGAAGGAGATCACAAGTTCCTCTGGCGGGGGGTTCTGGGTTCATCCTGAATAAGGGCTCTCCCTGCACTGGTCTCCAGGATGATCCACCCCTGACTTAATCCAGGATTTCTGTGACTCTTACTAACACATTTATGTGTCATTCCCAAAAAGTCATTGTGGGGTAAATCACAGAACTTCCAGAATCTCCTGCCTGGCCTTAGTCCATTTACACAGCAATAGGTGTTTCCCGCTGCAGCCTCCCACAGCCTCCGGGACAAGGGATGGAGGGAGGACAGCTGTTCTGTTCCTGGTGTGTAATTGGTCTGGTGCCTGCCAGTCACCAGGAACCCACCCGCAGGGTTCCTCCCAGAAGGGGTGGGCAGGGAAGTGAGCAGGTACCACCACGGCAGACACATAGCGCCAAGCAGACTTTGTTAGTGGAGACTGGGGAGAAGGGAGAGAGCAGGCCACAGCCAGAGGGGAGGGATGGAGCCGGGCCTCATTGTGAGCAATCAAAGGGTTTCTCTCAACCTACCCTTTCCCTTGACTTATTTTGGTTTTACCAGTTTCATGGGGTATTTGTCCCAGATCGGGAACACCCTTCCCCCTGGAGGAATGTGAATTGTCTGTTTAATCTGTAAAAGAAGCTTTGTGATTAACATAAAGAAAATCTATTGAAAGAAATAAAAAATTCCCTGTCAGTTAGAGATCTGGCCTAATCCCATCTCCCCAAGGATGTGTTTTTATAGAACATATCAAGTCTGCATTTGCCAAGATCTCACCTTAGATTAGATGCAAGAATTGCTTATTTCACTGACCTTGAGATTTCTAGGGGTTTTTATCTTCTTGTTGAGATGTTCAATTGTAAAGAATTAGAAACATTTCCAGGGACCCTTTATGAACATCTAACAAAATGAGATCAAGTAACATCACCCTCAGACACACTGAGCTTTGTGGCCGTCAAGGCACTTTACCCTTCTGAAATATTACTTGACCACCACATAATAAATCTGTAAAGCAGAAATCTTAAAACTGAAGAAACTGAGGCTTAGGAACATTAAGTTATGCAGTCAATGGGATATTGAAAGATACAATGTGGAAATAGAATTTTAAGTAAGGCCTCCTATATTGAAAATAGGTCCCCAAAATGTTCTTTTATTTTACTTCTTCCTATTCCAGTAAAACACACTCTCCTCATAATTTTTAATTAGTTTTTGCCCAAGAGTTTTATATATCTTTTGGTAATGTACCGCTTTCTGTCCTTCATGGTGAGAAAGTCTCTCTTATCTCTTTATTTTGTCATTGTGGCCTAAAGATGTGCATTCAGCATCCATGCAAACTCCTTCTTAAGGCTCCCCAAGAGCCTGCTCTCTGGAAACCAGACCACTGTTTCTCAGACTTCAGTAATGAATAGATTCTATCTACAAAAATAGCATTCTCATAGACCCCCTGGTATTGTCTGGATAATTTTATTTAAACATAGCTCAAATATGCATACATACAAACTCATTTCAATCACCTTACACTTAACAGCTGTCATACTAGTTATAAGACCTAAAAATATTTATAAAGTGATCACAGACAAAACTATAGAACCACTATAATCCAAATGATTAACATCAGATCACATGTCAATTGTAATCATTTTGTCAAAACTGGAAGTGCCATTTGAAATGTGAGTATAATAATAGTTGCTTTTGCAAAGTGTGTGTGTGTGTATTTTCTGTCGTTGTAACTTTGATGAGGTGTAATAATTCAATTTTTCCAACATGTTCCTCTATTCAACTTCGTATTGTGAGTCGTGATGCCATTTGATTTTTATTTGAAATACACATCATCTCCATGTTAAACTCTATTTCTTTTTCCACAGTTAAGGTGCTACTGACTAATGACAGCACAATTACAAAAAACACATGAACATGAGAAAGAAAACTGCTTGGAGTATGTTGTTATGAGGTAATCCTCCAAGCAATCTAGAAAATACTGAACTTAATCTTGAAAATTATTTTCAAAATTATCACAAAAATGTTTTTTAAAAATTGATAAGAATCTTAAGAGAGAACTCAAAAACAACATTTGAAGAAAGCTATAGCAAAATGAATTTGAGGTGTGTGGTTTCCTACAACCTAAAATAAGTTGGCTACATGAGATGGAGACTGCAGTACATACTTTCCAATACAGTATCATATGTGATACCCAAATAGTCCTGTAACGTAGTGAGAGGCCCCTGCCTATTAGTTCCTGCAGAGTGCGATAACATGTCTAACATCAAAAAGCTAGTGGATATCAGATACAGGACTAGAGCCAGCTTTTTGGGGCTCCAAGAGCATAGCCAAGAGTCAAGGAGATTATCAGAAGTTAGGGATAACTGCTTAACATACACAGAGCAGGAGCTGGCATAGTAGGGCTTCCTGGAAACTCTTAGACCCTAAATAGGGTTGCAGACCAGAGATCTGTAAGGACGTTTTCAAAAAGAGCTAACCCTGCTGCCCTCCCAAGGCTCCATCACCCTCAGAGCACAGAGAGACCCAGGCATGGCTGGAGCAGGGGGGTCTTAGTGGACAGCTAAGCCCTCTGTGCTGCAGTCTCAGGGGAAGGAAACCATGTTAAGTGGGAAGATCCAGAGGAATAAATATGCCATGAGTGGGACTTAGGGAAACAGGAGCTAGAAAGTAGGGTACTAAGATCCGCCTTGAGGAAAATAAAAGCTTGAAGGTGCATGACTTGAATCCTATTCTTGATCTTTCCAGCTCTCCAGTGGAAAAATGCAGAACCTATTTCCATCTGCAAACTTCATTTCCCTTTGCCATGTAACATAAGCGTATTCACAGGTTCCAAGAATTAGGATATGGACATCTTTGGAGGGCCATTATTCTTACTACCACTCAAAATGATCCAGAAATTCCCCTCATACGTATATCCCAAATAATTGGAAACAAATGTCTGTAAAAAGTATGTGTATAGGAAATGTTCATAACAGCATTATTTACAGTAGAAATAATTCAAATGTCCATCAGCTGATGAATGGAAAAATTAAATGTTGTATATCCATACAGTAGATTATTTGACCATAGGAAGGAATGGCGTTTTAATATATGGTATAAACTGGATGAACCTTGAAAACATGCTACTAAAATAAAGTAAACATACAAGGTCACTTATTGTATAATTCCATTTATATGAAATGTCCAAAATAGGCAAATCCACAGAGATAGAAAGTAGATCAATGGTTGTCAGGAGATGGGAAGAGAGAGAAATAGAAGGTGAGGTTTCTTTTGGAGAATGATGAAAATATTGTGGAATTAGTGGTGATCAGTGCACAACTTTGTGAACATATTAAAATCATTTAATTGTATACTTTAGAAACATGAACTTTAAGGAATGTGGTTTATATCTGAGCAAAGATGTAATAAAAATAAGATATAAAAAAAATTCAGTTACAGGTTTGGAACTAAAGCCTAAACCAGGGTAAAGAGAGTGACTTTCCATGTGGATCTGAGACATGGGTTTTCTCAAAGCATTTCTCCCTGCAGAGCCTGCGATAGAAACTTGCTATGAAAATGACTGTCATCAGCCATCACTGCTTCCCTTATATTGCAGAAGAGAGGTGAGGCAGTTTGCACCCAGCCACCCAGCCGGCTAGCAGTGTCAGGGATCTGAGTCCAGACTTATCTGACTGCAAAGCCTGTCCTGCTTCCACCACAGTAAACAGCTCTGCCAGTGCACAATCTTCAACTTCTATCAAAAACCCAGACAACAACAGGACAACGACATAAGACAGTTCTACCACCAAAGGAACACTTTTCTCAGCCACATGTCACTGAGGACATGACCATAATGCACATTAATACTAATGAAGGTTAATCACATGCAACTCCTTTTTGAGTTTTGCCGAAGGTCCTTTATTTGGCTCATGCTTCCATGATTATTATTCTAACTGAAGAGGATTTCTCAGGGTTCTCAGAGACCAAGTCAGCACTATACAGTGCTCTTGATAACTTTTCAACATTTCCTTTTATGATCAATTAATATTTATGAGTGTCTGGAAGGTTCACATCCCCGTATTTGAGAAATGCTTTATGAAGTGACTTGTGTATAGGCCCTGGATGTGTGTGCATGCACGCAACTTTTACATCTGAGGTTAATTTCTGAATTTATAATTCACATTTCATTAACTCATTGGCAGAATGTTATGTAGGTGGGTGCCCTGGGTCCTCAAACCCAAGCATTGAGATATTAGTTTTCATTTATTAGGCAGGTAGATCACCTAGCAATGATTCCGTGTCATGAAGCTGCAGAGATGACAGGCAATAAATGAATAAAACAGTTTTCCAGGAGAATTCAAAAAGGCTAAAGTGTTTCCTGCCAGCAGTAAAAGTGACTTGCCCATCTTGAGCAAACATGTCATCAATACTTTAGACATTCCTATGAAACTTTTGGAGCATGGACATCGTATGACTTCTGTTAAAAGTTAACTCCCCCAAAGTGATAGGTCATTGATAGTGTCCTGGATTGGGAGCTCACTGTTACCAGCAATATGTGCAAAGTGAACCAGTCACCTTAATCCAATCGCCAGAGTTTAGATGTCAAATGGACTTCTGAGATGACCTATTCATAAAACATTAAGGATCATAACAATGAAGCAAAATCCAACATCCTAATTAAATAGTTGAGATCCTGAGAAGTTTGCACACACGTCTGAGGCCCCATATCTGGTTAAAGGCAGAGCCATTTGAGAATCTGTCTGTAAATGTATTTCTCAGGCATCATTGAGCATCAGCTGTATGCTAGAAGCCGGAGATATTGGCTGGCTTTCAGCATCTTACAGAGAACTGGGGACACAGCAAGTGAATCCATATCTGTGGTGCAAACTACACAGGCCCTGGACTGAACTGCCTGGATTCAGACCCGAGTAAGACCTCTTACTAGATATGGGTACCTGAGCCCCATGATCTGAAAAACAGAGATGAACATTGCACCTATATCTTAAAGTGGTTGTATGAATTAATTGATATAATATCTGAAAGTCTTAGAGAAGTGCCCCACATCCTGTAAGCATACATCTTAGCTTTCATCAGCAGCAATATTCTGTCATTGTCATCAACATCATCATTGTCTCATACATACCATGATAAAGTTAATACAGGATTTCAGATCAATATTCAGAGAAGAGGTTCATAATCCAGACTGGGAAGCAGAGTTATTGGGGGAAAAGAACAAACAATGTTCCTCCAAATATACCAGGTCCTAATCCCCAGAACCTATAAATGTTACTTTATTTGGGGTTTTGCAGGTGTGATTAAGTTAGGATCTTTAGATGGAGAGATTATTCTGAATTATCCACATTTGCCCTAAATATTATCGGAAGTAATCTTATAAGCAAGACAGAGGGATATTTGACATGGAGACACACAGAGGAGAAGGCAGTATGAATATGGGGCAAAGAGAGACATTGAGAGATGCATTAGCCTTAAAAATTGGAGTGATGTGGTCATAAACCAAGGAATGCTGGCAGCTACCAGGGACTGGAAGAGACAAGGAATCCACCTCCTTTCAGGGCCTCCAGAGGGAGTGTGGCCCTGCTGACACCTAACTTGGGCTCAGTGATACTGACTTCAGACCTCTGACCTTCAGAACCATAAGAGAATAAATCTGTTATTTTAAGCCATCATGTCTGTAGTGTTTATTACCACATTCACAGGAAACTAATACAGAAGAATTCCTGGAAGAAGGATTTTTGACACATATAGCACAGGATAAGTAAACATTATCTGGACAAATAGGGGAAAGATTAACACGTAAAGGAAATTCTGAAAAGGCTCTGAACACGTAATTCTGTAAAGCTAGGGTGAAGATTATCTCTAGAAGAATTGTTGAAGATGAAGCTAGATAAGTCAAAGAAAGTTTATCAAACCCTTGACTGCTTATCTTGAGTCTGAAGTTCATTCAAAAGATACCGTGTTTGAACATGCTCATTTAACAATGGGTAAGGAATTTGCAAGCCTAGTTGTTCTGAGGAAGTAAGTGTTTCTCCTTGAACAGCAGCAAATGACTTTGGTCTTGCCATGGAGCATGGGGAGGGCTGACAAAACTACTGCATGCAAACGCGTGCCTCGCCCACATTGCTATCACAGGGAAGGTTCTTAGGAAGGTAATGGGGACTGTGTGAGATTCAGCAGTAACAACAGCTATAGAAATAACACAATACCCTAGAAATAGTTTCTTTTGGGGACACATCTGAGAATAGCATCTATCTTGGTGATGCCAAGTTAATAAGAAACAGCTTTTGGTGCCCAGGCAAAGGAGGGGGAAGACCATCAGCAAGAGAAACCTACACCTCTGATCAATTAGGAGAAATGGAATTGATACTTAAAACATTTATTTTAAACTTCAGTGGAAACAAACTATGTGCCCTTTCTAGGTTGTTTTTAATCATTTATATCTAAAGTTTCAGTTTGATTAAAAATGATATGGATAGTGTTAAAAACGTTCATGGGATATTGTTTAAGTTGTTTGCAATTTTACTCTGCTGTACTGCAATATTGGAATTCTTCAATATTGTGTGCATATATGTGTATTTATGAAAATCCATTGCAAAAACAGGAATGATTCTCTAGAGGTTGTAATCCTTTCTAATTTGATAGGAACCAAGCTTGTTGACCTTTACTGACCTTGAGGATGTACTATCAAAAGCCAGAAGACATAAATGCATTTTCAATAAAATCCATGTGATCTGAAATCAGCAGGTAGCCACTTGTCCTGTGGCTGTTTTTTCACTAACTGGTGTGACTCAGAAGAATCTATATCTTGGTTATGACTCTGCTGGAAGGGAAGTGAGGAAAGATCACCTGATGTATGCCAAGCTCTGCACGAGTGTTTTATACCCATTACCTGTAATACTCCCCACAAACTTACAGTATATTCATTTTATTATTTTTATATTACAGGAATCTTAAGCTTAAAAATGTGTGACACTCTTCACACACATATTGCTGGAGCTGGAATTCAAATTCAGGTAAGGTATTTAGACTCTTACTGGTTGAAAGGACAGTATGGCCCTAGGTTTGTTGTGTTGGGAGTGAATGAAAAGGACATAGAGATATACAAAAAACATGCCAGGATATAGTCCCTTGAGGTCCCATTATTTCTAAGAGTGCAGTATACCCCCAAGTTCATGGCAAAAGGGGATAGTGGCTTGTCATTCCTTAGAACATATGAGTGACACCAGAGGCTTTTATAAGAAAATATTTAAGCATATGCAAAAGTAGTGTGAATTGCTTGATAAATCTACATATCTGCTATCCAGATTCAACAATTTTCAGTTATTTTCCATAACTGATTTATCTGTGCATTTCAAAAATTGATTGCTGTAGTTTAGTAAAGCAAATCCAAGACTCCACTTCATTCCTCCAATGTCTAGTACTTATCTCTAATATATTCTCACAAACTATAATGCCATTATAACACCTCATAAAATTATCACTACTTCCTTGGTATGATTATATACCCAGGGCATAACTGAATTTCACTGCTTATTTTCATGTTTTTTTTATATGTTCTTTGTAAAACAAATACACAGAATACATACACAAAACTAGGAATCAAGATCTACTCATTGCATTTACCTATTAATCCCCTTCTTTTTTCTCCTATGCTACTGATTTGTGGAAGACAGGTCAGTTGTCCTTTAGAATATTCATATTCCAAGTAATAACACTTTACAGTTTACATGGAACTATTCTAGTTTGTTATGCCCCATCACATACACACAACAGTTTAATAGCACTTCTATTAACTCCCAGGAAAATCCTGCCTTGAGCAATATGCTCATCAAATACCCTTTACTCATCTCTTTGCTTTTTGTGGTTATATTTACCTGGTTTATTTGTCTACTTTCTTTCTTATAAATGTAAGTTAGTTCTGGAGTTCTGGTTAGATTAGAATTTAACTTCCCTTGGCACAAATATCTCACAGTTGGTCCTGTGACCTTCACATTGCCCGCAATAATGAAACAAGCCAAGTTCGGTATTGCTGAACTTGACCGGTGCATTCAGATAGCAATTACTGACTCCTTCATTATAAAATTCCCACTAGCCTTTCACCTAAAGATTTTATCCTGGAAGTTATTTTATTATAGTTTGCAACCACTAATTTTATAGTTTCATCCATATTTTAGCTTGAGTACTTCTCTGAAGAATTTTATTTGTCATATAGGGCTATTTGATTATACTTAAATACAAACCCATATAGTAAAAGCATATAATTTTGAAAGAAGGAGTATGCACAGTGTGGGGACTCTCCCCAATCACTCCAGGATTTGGGGAGCCACGGAGCACAGGGTGGAGTGAGATTATGTTTTGAAAACTTCCCAAAGGAAGGAGATTTTCAGGCAGGCAACTAAGAGCAGATTGCACAGCTGCAGTGTCATCCGTGTCACCCAGGTGAGGGAAACATGCAGGCCCAAATCTATGCTCTTACTCTTAGTAGCCCCTTCCTACTTATTTAGAGTAAAGCTGAGACAGAGTGAAGACTTGGAAATAAAATGAAATAGCAAAGAGACCAAACTGCAATAATTTCACCAGTGGGAAAGCTTTATTTGAAAGTATACACTTAAAGAATTTATAGTCCAGATTAGAAGGTAGACCCAAACAAATACATAAACGAATCATATAGTATACTAAAAGGTGATGATTTCTATGGACAAAACTCATTCAACAGAGAGAGAAGTGATGGGTTATGTGATTTCACATAGGGTGTTCATGGGAGGTCCTCGATTTCAGAAGGTGACATTTCAGAAAAGATTTACAAAGGAGATAAGGTGTCCATCAATCCTGTAGGCAGTGAGAACAAAAGTACTGAGTCACAGAGGCCAGAGCAGGCTTGTCATGTTCAAGGAGCAGAGGGAGGAATAAGCCAGGGAGGGTAGTGCGGTGAGGTCAGGGACTTGACAATAGCCAGATCATGCTGGGCCTTAAAGGCCATTTAAGGTGGGTTTTTAAAGCAGAGACATGGCTTGATCAGACTTATTTTGTAACAAGATCACTCTAGCTGCTGTGTTGGGCACAGATGGTAGGAGGGTGAAGATGGAAACAGAAAGGTCAGTTCAGAAGCTATTGCCATAACTAAAGCAGGAACTAAAGGTGGGCTGGGCCTGGCGAATGGTAAAAATGGTGAGGAGTCAAATTCTGGTTATATAATTTTGAAAGAAGGACTAAGGATTTCCAGATGAACTGAGTAGAATATGTGACATGACAGAAAGAAGGGAGATGAGTACGACACTAAGAGCTTATTGTTTGTTTGTTGTTCAGCCTGAGCCTCTGGGAAGATTGAGATTCCATTGTCTGAGCTGAATAAGATTGCTAGGCTATCAAGTTGGGGTTGGGGGAGATTAGGAGTTCAGTTTTTGACTTGTTAGGTTTCATATATCCATTTACATGCAAGGGGAGATGACCAGCAGACAGTTGGACACAAGAATTTAAAGTTCAGGGAAGAGGTGAGGAAGCCTAAGGTTGGATGCTTCAACACATAGGTGAGCTTAAACATCATTGTTTCCAGGCAGCTGCATCTGGGAGGTCCCTCCCTGCTCACTAGGTGAGGCACTAGGAGAAGCCCCCACCTGAGCGTGGGAGGGTTCTTGACTCTGGGTGAGAAAGAGTTCTCATACAGGTCAGGTGAGTGTAGGTAAGGAAGGAGTTCATTAAAGCAAGAGCAGCAGGGAATGGCAGCTGCCTTGCAGGCACCAGAGAGCAGGAAAGTGCGGAGGGAAAAAGGGACAGTTCTTGGCCTAGGGCAGATTCCCTTGCCAACTCCTGGAGCCGGGTTCACCTGGTGTCCTGTGTCCACTTGGATCTGCACAGTGGGGGGACCAGCCCCAATCACTCCAGGATTTGGGGGAGCCACGGAACACAGGATGGAGTAAGATTATGTTTTGAAAACTTCCCAAAGGAAGGAGATTTTCAGGCAGGCAATTAAGAGCAGATTGCACAGCTGCAGTGTCATCCGG
Source organism: Manis javanica (assembly GCF_040802235.1). Classification (NCBI taxonomy): domain Eukaryota; kingdom Metazoa; phylum Chordata; class Mammalia; order Pholidota; family Manidae; genus Manis; species Manis javanica. The sequence continues at coordinate 166,212,456 of NC_133160.1, forward strand.
GTCACCCAGGTGAGGGAAACATGCAGGCCCAAATCTGAGTTCCTAGTAGCCCCTGCCTACTTATTAAGAGTATAGCTGAGACAGAGTGAAGACGTGGAAATAAAATGAAATAGCAAAGAGACAAAACTGCAATAATTTGACCAGTGGGAAAGCTTTATTTGAAAGTACACACTTAAAGAAAGGAAAGTGCGGGTGTCTCAGAGAGGATGTGCACTGAAAGTTGGGGGACTCTGTCTTTTAAGGCTTTTAAGAATGGGGCAAAGGGGAGAGGGGATGTTTTGGATGTAGGCTTGACTTGTTGTCTCAAGATGCTTATCTATGGTGACAGACACCATGTCTCCTCTCCTCTGCTTTCAGTCCTCCAGCTAATTTTGAAAAATTAACTTAACACAAAAAATTTAAGATCCGATTCCTCCCTAGGATAGCAGCTTCCCTCTAGGAACATATCAATCAAGACCACCTTCCCTGCCCCCAAGATAGGCTGAGTTATTGTCTGTTTGCTAAAGAATATGTTAAGACTTTTATTCCTCAACTCTCTCCTTTCTAAGTGGAATTATAGCTTTAAGATGGGGTCCCTCCTGTTCATACTATACTGTTTAAATCTCAGCATTTTTCATCATAGGCAGGAAAAATCAATCATGATGCTTGTCCCATGTTTCTGCCCTGCTTCAGTTAGACTGGCTGCAACAAGGGAGTGACCACAGATGGAGAAGCGAAAGGAACTGGGGACCGAGAACTGTGTTGCTCCAATGTCAGGAATAGAGAAAGAAACAGCAAAGATCAAGGAGAAGAGAACCATGGAGAAGGGAGGGGCATCAAGGAAGTGTGAATTCTTGGAATCTAATGAAGGAAGTATTTCAAGGAGGAGAAGGTGATTAACTGTACCAATCTGGCTGGCAGGGCAAATGAGAATAGATCATAGAATTTAGCATCATGGAAGTCACTGGCGACCTCATGGAGTGTAGGTGGACTGTAAGGATGACCGTCTAAATGGAGGTCATTCAAGAAATAGTGGGAGGGGAGGGATTGGAAACACTGAGTACATGCGTCCCTTTAAGAAGTTTTCCTACAAAGAGGAAGGGAGGAATGTGATAGCTGAAGGAGGAAGTGCAGTCAGGAGGGATTTTTTTTGAAGACGGTAAAACAACAGTGCTTTTACCTTGATGATAATATTCCAGAATAGAGGGAAAAACAAATGGGGTGATGTCATTGGAAAGGCATGAAGAGATGGGGCCTGGGGCACAAGTAGCCCTAGAGAGGAACATGGGCAATTTACCTCTAGAAATTAGCAGGGGTGAAAGTAGAATTTACGGGTATGGATGGTGGTCACTGGGTATAAAAGTGGAGGCAATTTGTTCAAGAGTTTATTTAAATCTGCTAAGTGTTTGTGCCTTTTCACTGAACTTAAAATGAGATTACGAGCTGCATGTGAAGAAAAGCAAAGAGATGCTAGAAGTATGAGAATAGCAGAATCGGTGTGAATGGATGTCAGCTGTATGCTTCACTGCCTTTCAGTTCTTATGCTCGAATAAATGGTGTGTAAATGAGTATGTTTGTCCCCATCCAATGTGAAGTGAACAGTCTGTTTCAAAGTGCCCTCAAAAGTGCATATGCATGGTAACCTGAGGCAAGGAAACTGCCCCACACCATCATCAGCTATAACCAAAGAAGTGGGATTACATGGCACAAAGCTTGGGAAATTCAGGCAAAAAGAATGATCTGTGGCCCAGTACTCAGAAGATGCTGTGATAGGACCAAAGCCATGAGCTGTCTACTTCTAAACAGAGCCTGTCCTCTTTCTCCTGTACCACCCTGCCCCCCTCTTGTCAGTATCCTTGTTAGAGCTCCTGTTTCAGGTCTTTTCTTTCAATGAAAGTCATTTTCAGCAGTCCCAAATGAAGCATTCAGCTTCAGTGACAATTACTCATTGATCCATGGCCTCCTGTCTGAGGTGTCAGGGAGACGTGGCATCTTGGCAGGTAGTTAAATCCTGCTGGCCTCTGAGTTCATGTTGGCTGGCTAATTAAGAAGAATGTTTAATGTAAGAAGAATTGCAGGTGAAGCCTGAGTTCCGTCCAAGCGATTCTCCTTTGGCTTGTAGGTTGGTAGTTGGGCACCCAGGGTTGAGAGTGTGAACTCTCATGGACCCCAGACCATTCGCTTTCCATCTGCTCCATTTATTTTTGCTGAAAAAGAAAGCAATCATGCACCTTCAGTAATAAATAGCACCAGCCTATGACCCTGGTTATAGAAATTCCATCCATAACAGTTTCAAGAAAGTACATTTTACTTGTTCATCTTCCAGGCAAAAACAAAGAGCTTCTAAGTAAGCTTTTAGAAGTATATGGTAATACACTGGAAAGTTCAGAAGGAAACTACATCATGGATGGAATGGGGATGAGGGAGATGGGGTGGCCTACTGCGAAAGAGGATGGCGGCTGAAAGATCTGGACTGAGATTGCGTGGAATGAGTACATGACTTTCTTCAAATTGTGGGGCTTTAGCTTCCTCATCTGCAAATGAAGATAATAACATAAACCCCCTCATGGAAACTCACAAGATTCTGTTGAAATAACACATGCTATTCAATCTTTGAAATTATACAGTTTCTATAAATAACTTTGGTCTATAATCCCTATCTAGACTGTAATTCTTTGTCTATCATATCTCTGAGGAAGAAAGGAAGTTTGGCAGGGAGGGAGAGAAAAAAGAAGGAAAATAATAAATGTGTGTTGTTATAAACCATTAAATGTATGGCAATTTGTTACAGTAGCAATAAGAAACTTATACACCAACCAAAGCCATCAAGGCCAGCAAGCTACCCCAGGATTTCTGCGATGCCACACCTGGAGAAACAAAGGCATCCCATGCTTAGACTGTCCAACAAACATGGCCCGGCATCAGTGAGTGAGTCATCCCTTGTCACAGAAAAGCAAACTGTATGCAAATAAATTGAGTCAGGAGTTTGTCAGAGCCCCAAAGAACTCTAGAAAAGAGATGTCAAAGAACAGATGATTTGGAGGGCACTGGGAAGACAGGGCAGGGATACACATGACCATGACGTAACATCAAGACACTATATTAACAGACAGCCAGAATAAGAGAGACAGAGGAAAAAGAAATTAATCCAGTAGTACTGATGAGTTTGCACTGATAGAATTTAGGGACAGATAACAATAATAGTAATGGTCAGTCGACCCTCAGGTGTGCTTGGCTCTGGCTAAAATCTTCATGGCTAAATCTTCACCATCAAATTGTCACACCTGCTGAACTGTAAATTCCTCACAGTTGCTCAGTCAGGTTAAGTGGAGGGCTGATGAGACTATTTACTGAGCTATAGACAAATATGGATGGAGTGAAATGTGCCTTAAGAACAACAACACAAAGAAAATTAATTGTTCAAAAAAGTTGGTTGCTTTTAAAAAGCCACAGCAGACCCTCTGGTTTTCCAGTGATGGGCAGCAAGCACCTCATCTCCTAGTGCCTATAGGATGGCCTGGATGTCACCTTGCCAACCAGTTCTGCCCTGAGTTCCACTTCAGGATTCTCTGCTGACTGATACTGTGTGTGTAACCGTCAGAAAGCTAATTAAACTCCATATCTCAATTACCTTGATTGGCCTAAATGGCAGTTAATTGATCAGCGGTTTCTGGAGATTAAAGAAAACTACCCATTAGTCACAAGGAAAAAGCTCTGTGATTAGTCTGCTGACAGGAGGCTTTCTAAATGGAAGGCACGACTGAGGTGCCTGACAGCCTTCCCGTCAGACGCCAAAGCCAGCCTAGTGCCTTCGCAGCCACCTCACTTCTGATTCGTGCTGACAGCCCTAAATGGGAAGCAGGTTGAACAGGGAGGAGTCCCTTGTGTGTCATTTAAAAACACAGGTTTCCATTTTCATGACTCGTTATTCCACCACTGAAATTTGGCTCAAGGGAAATCCATCCCTTCCTTTCCAGGACTTGCCATATTTGTGGGGTGCTGTGGAGAGCATCACATAATGGATTATTCTCCAGATCCCCTAATTCTAATGAGCTAAAGTGATAGGAAAGAGGGGTTCCAACGTGAGAACTAGGATTACTCAAAGAAAACCCAGGTGAAACAGGATTAGCAAAAATGTGCCGACCAGGCCTGGGTTAAGAACTCAGCATCGCAAACTCAAAACCCAAAAACTTGAAGCTAAATCTATGCTTATACCTTTACTTATGTCTCCCTATTTACCTTGATGGAGGAGAATGAACCTCAAACATGAACTTGACATATGCCAGATCTTGGGCTACAAATTTCATGTGTTATATTTTGTTCAGGTTGACTTAATTCTCCCAGGAAGCTCTCAGTCAGCTTCTCAGTATAGCTATGGCGTCAGTGTCATTATCTGCTTTGCGTTTGTCAGTCTGTGGTTGGGAGAAGTTAAGTCACCCAAGTCACCCTGATGATAAGAAGCAGCCTTGGAAACTATATCCATCAGATGCAAACATTGTACTGTCTCTACAGCACTGTTTAAATCTGGTATCACAGTTGCCTGAGGCTTCACATACAAGGGTACTTCCAGGGTAGGGGCCATGGGAGCATGCTAAATCATTCTTCTGTAAGATCCCAAGTAGTTCTCATAACAACCCTAAAATGGTAAAGACACCAATCCCTGTTTTAGATGGAAAGAAGCTGAGGCTCAGAGAAGTTAGGTCATTTGCAGGCACACACGGCAAGACCTGGGTGTCCACGACACCCTCAAACCTGTTTCTCCCACTTTGTAGTTTCACATCACTCTCTTTCCATTGCACAGCCAAGATGCTCACCTGGTGCTGGCCCCATTCTTCCAGTTGTTAGCGTTCAACTGACCAGTCCATCAGCTGGCCATCCCTTGCTTTCTTCAGGCCTTCCTTGGGTCCAGTCGCGTCACTGAGAAGACACGAGTGAAGCACGGAATTCTGAGTCCTGTGACATTGTCACTAGGTCCAGGCAGCTCAACATCCAAACTTTCTACTACATCAAAGATGGTTCATGGAATTCTATTTTTTCCATATGACCCCACATAAAACCTGTCTGCAAATCCTGAATGCCTTCCCTTCAACATGCATCCTGATATCACCATTTCCAACCATGTCCAACCATTAATAACCATGTGCCAAGTTTCCAGATTCTTTTTTATTCAGAAATTTCCTGCCTAATCTCTCTGTTGTTTCCCCCGCAACCCCCACACCAGTCTTTTCCCTCTGGCAGTGAATCTCCACCTCTCCCCCTTCTTCCCTATACTAATACTGTTTGATTTTTCAAGCAGGAGCATGTCCATGATAAGAAAGCCCTCAAAAGTTCGATTCACAGCCTTCCTAGCTGCTAAAGGTAGATGTTTCCTACTTTTCAGACCAATGAAACACAAGTTGTAGTCTGCTGAAATCTGGGAAAGCCTTTTTTCCCCAACCAGAGCCACTTCCTTTTTCTTTATTACTTCCTCCTCCTTTCTGATTGGCATATGGCATCAGTGGCTGGAGGCACAACAGCAGCCTTGTAATCCTAATGATGAGAACTATGTTCTTTAGATGGTACAGTAGAAAGTTAGCAGCACCTGGGTTTTTCCCAGCTTCATTGAACAATCGCACAGTCTCTGGGCTGCTCTGGAAACTTGGGTTTAATTTTCCTTCAGGCTAGAAGAAATGAAAATAAATACAAGATAATTCTTTGGCCTCATGACCCCTACATTAAAGTGTTAGAAATCTTCACATTCTAAACTTTGTCTTCTAATTCTAATTCAATTTGCTGTCCACTGATCATTTCAACTACAGGTAAGAACGATTTTAACTTGGCTTGACATATTGCTAAATTAGCTACAACCATTCGGTCTGTCATTGGGATGACATTATCATTTGTGAATCAGCTAGACTGAACTACATTTCCCAGGATTCCCTCTCCTGTGTGTTTCCAGTTAGGGTCAACCACAAGGAAGATTCCTGGGATGTTCTGGAAGGCAGAAGAGAAGCAGCATTCATTCTGTGGCTCCTACTAGTTGTTACCAACCTGCTGATTCACAGCATTGGCACAAAGCAGCAGCTGTTCTGCAATGTATCCACCTTCCCTTCAATCCCTCCTTCAGCAGTTCTGACTCCTAGGCCAGCTGTATATTCTCCTCTGTGATGAATGGCCCTGCTTTCTGCAGAACACCCTGTTATAACCCAGTTGAGAGGCAATAAGAATGGACAAACGTTTCAGTTCATTCTGCAGAATTCCGTCTCAGTTGCAGGTTCTTGCTGGCTCATGATCTTTCCTTCTGCCTGAGCTCCCTGTAAACTTCAAGCTTTAACATCAGATGAAGAAATGGCTTTGCCATTTACACACACACACACACAGTCAGCAAATGGCAGGGCTAGATTCAAACCCAGGAAGGTGGATCCTAGAGAACACACATTATTGCCTGTAATCAATCTTAGACTGTTAACTGATAGAGACCATGTCTCTTTAGGGCCATGATTTGTAATCTTTACTCAAAAGAAGAAGAGGTTTCATAGATGCAACAGGATATATATATGAGAGAGAGAGAGAACAAAATGCAGCTACATTAAGCACTCTGTGTTCTAAGAACTTTGCAATTTATGTGGCAAGACACAAAATAATTATAACGGGTTCCCCTCTCCTCTCAAGTGTTTACGACCTAGTGGAGAAGGCTGATCTGGCACTGAGATGAGATGCTGTGCTTCTGACTAGCCAGCCCCTGTGTTAGGGAGTTCAGGCCTCCCAGCATTGTGCACATGAGGTCAAAAGTGTTTTTGCCTTGAATTCACTTTCATTCATGTCCCCTGCTTAGTGCCTATGTTTAGCTGACTCCTAATATTTTGCTTCTGGTTCCATGAACCTGGCAGTGGGCTTGGCAAACCTGCTATGACCCTTGATCGCCTTCCTTGGCTTGGTTTTGCTCTCGATCTCCAGCTGCACCTGCCCCTGGATGGCCTGTGTAACAATTAGTATGTTGAAGCTCTGACCTTGTGGCCTGGGGAAGGAGAGCTGCTCCCTCAATTTCCACCCCAATCATAGAGCTTCAAACCCATCTACTCATGAATAACGCCAGAAAACAAGAAAGAGGGACAAATAGGAAAAGTGCTACATTAAGACTGATTTCAATGCACCAACCTCCAGCTCCCTTATTTAACAATCCTGTCTTGAGCCCATTATGAAGTGAGACTGTGGGCCCAGAACAAAACTGTGTAGATGCTCATAACAGGAGTAACTTGGGAGGAAACTCAGATGTCATTGGAGTAGTTAGAGTTAAGAAGAGTTAAGTCAATTGACATGCCAAGTACACAGGTAAGTTACTACATATAATATATGTATATATGTATAATATGCATTACATATATAAAATAAAAACCCAATATTAGATACAGAGACAGAAAAGCAAGGGCAAATGAGAAATAAAAGAGAGGGTCTGAACACAGAGCATGACAGAGTCCAAGTCCATTTTGACATTGGTCCATTTTTAGTGAAGCTGGTCCATTTTTAGAGGGTCAGACACACATCTGCAGCTCAGGGGGAATGTCATCTTGAATGATGTGTCACGTGTCTGGTATTTGTCTGTATTGCCTCTTTTAACCTCCACGGCTAGTAGATGGGCACAATTCCTATCCATGGATCTGTGCGCAGGTGAACGCCAAGGTCACCTTGAAGACCAGCCACAGAGCCATGGTAGAGAACCGAGCATGCACCTGAATTCATGGGAGCAGTGGAGGAGAGTTTTATTATTACTTATTCTTCAGAAATTTTTTTGTCAGGTTTTTAAGGTTGTTAATTCCATGTCTTTGATCAGCATTGTGTTTCCTTGACAAAGAGTGCATGCCACGCAGAGAGAACAGTATGGTCAGGGTGATAACGTTGTGGGCCAGGAGTCAGAAGGCAGGCGTCTGCTTCCTTCTTTCACCCCTGACCCCTGTGTGACCCTGGGTAAATCACTGAAAAGACCTGTGCTTTCTATTCCTCCCTTTGCAAAGCTGAGAGACCTCAGCCTATGTTGTGAGTCACATCAGGACTCAGGTTTAGTGGGGAGAAAAAATAGTGCAGGGAAAAAAACAAAAAAAAACACCATGCACATCCACAAAATGTAATTTTTGTTCCCCCCTGATCTTACACACAGAGGGACAAACTGGGAGACCTGTGACTCAGTTCAGGATCTCTTTCATTTCTAGATTTAAGTTTTAGCCAAAATGTGATAGAAATGTATTTCACTCAGCCTTGTGTAAAGACTCAATCACAAAACAAGAGAACTGAAATCTCTCCTTTACTTGGGAAAAAAGAAATACAGAGGTCAGATATCGCCCCTTCAGATCTGGGTTTTCCTAAGCAGGAAGGCAGACTTCTCTATTGTCCCATTTTCCTGTGTTCACTCTTAGACATTTTCTGGACAAGCACAGAATGGCAGACATGTCATGGTGGGGACTGTAGCTCAGATGCCTAGATTCTGGCTGCCCACAGAGCAGCCCAGGAGCAGGCAGCGTCACCAGGGACTGGCATAGAAATGCAGAATCGTGTGCCCCACTTTAGACTTGCTGAATCAGAATGTGTGCCTTTAACAGGATCCCCAGGTTTGTTTGACTCTAAGCCTATATGTCTAAGCCAGTGTTTAAATCACCCCGAAGTTTGCAGTCAAATGAATCAAAGTTCAATTCGTAATTTGGATACCCTTGCTGTGTGATCTTGGAAATGTGTTCAACTTTAAAAGCCTTAGTTTACTCATCTGAAGAACGGAGACAATAATACCATCAGCCTCATCAGTTTGTTTTGAGGATAAAATAGAACTCTTCATTGCCTAGCACAAGAATAATCCTCAGTTAATGTTAGTTTTATTATTATTAGTATTAATATTATTATTATTATTATTATTAACATATGACTCCTACCTTATGAGAGACTGTCTTGGAGAGGGAGACAAATATGGATAAATAAGTATACTTATTTATATCATAAGACATCTTGTTCGAGATCTTTCTGCCAGAGATCTATGGCCTTTCACCCATGAAACATCACCTCCCCCTCCAGATGCAGAGCAGACCCAAAGGTTAAAACCACAGCCCATACTTGCCCCAAAGTACACACAAGGACAACCACTTGGATGGCAAATGAATGAATATAGCCAGAGAATTTTTGTTTCTCATAGGCAATGTTTTTATTTGTTCTTCCCATCCTGTGCTTGAAAGTCCATGATTCTGGCCCTCACAAAATACCCACAGGTATCTTGAGCTCACAGATCTGACTCTCTTAGACGTAGATCCCAAATCACAGGAGGACCTGGAAGTTTGTAAGAATGTCCATCAAGGTGGAAACAGGCCAGAAGGAGATCTGGACGTGGTGAACTGAAGCCGCAGAGGGTGGAACAGACACGAGGGCTGTGTCAGGCAAGCTGTCAAGGGGACAAAGAGCACAGGACTTCACAAGGGTCTGTTGGGAAGGAAATTTGGGAAAGAATACGTCCCTACGGTGTTTTCCTCCTAAACCACCCTTCTTCTTAGCTTTTTATGCACTGTCCCTTCTCTCCCCTAAATTTTGCAGTGTCTAGAGTTCCATCCCCAAGCCTTTTGTCTTCCTAGCTACTCCTTGTTTAGGAACTGGATGCAGTCTCCTCTCTTCATACCATACATACAGGAAGGCTCTCAAATTTGCATCTGCAGCCCTGACATCTTCCTGGAGTCCCAGGTTCATGCGCATAATGACCTTCTCAGCATTTCTGTGGAGCAGTTGAAAGGGATCCAAAACTTAGCTTGGCCCAGAGCAGAACACTTGCTCCCCACATTACCCCTGCTTCTACTAAATCCTCTCTCCCCCAAGCCTGTCTCAGCAAAGGGCACACACATCAGCCCAGTTACTAAATCCTGCACTGATCAGGGCCTAACATTATCCTCCTAATTTATTTTTGGTTCCATGTTTATTTTCTGTCTCCCCTAGAACATAAGTTCTTTGAGGACAAAGATTAGGTATCCCTTGTGTACCCCAATCCCTAGAATATTGTCTTACATGTAGCAGGTAGTTACTATACATCTGTTGACCAGTTGATCTCTTTTTGAATGTGCAGGCTTTCCCTACTATATTTATTCTGTCTTATATCTTAAAGCATTTGCCCTGTGTTGCTGGCTTAAGAGATAACATTTGATAGTAATTAGGGAGCTCTGTGGCTCCTTTTATGAGCTAAATGTTTTTATGAACCATTTGAAATATGAAGACAAAACTTCTTACTTAGATGCCTTAGTTATTCTTTTCTTTAAAACATTATATATAAAATTTGTTTGCACAAATAAGGAGATTGTATCTAAAAATAGATTTTTAAAAAGCATTATTATATATTCACCAAAAGAAGGAAACCATGTGTTTCATCCTGTGGGTGCCTACAAATTATCTCTGTTCCGTGACACTGGTAAGGTCAGAGAATTGGAGTGAAAAAAAAAACTGTTCTTGGAATAAAAGCAGTGAACTGAAAAATATTAAATCAAACATTTTTTTTATTTCCCAGAGTCAGTGTAAAGAAACTAGAATCTGAAATGACTTGTATCATACTAATCTGGGAATGGAATGTAAGCTCCAGGAAGACAAGGACACCCACCCATCTATTACATAGCACCATTTCATTGTTGGGCTACGGATCAGGGCTTTAGAAATTGTAAAAGCCTAGTAATTCTTTGTTAAATGAGTGAATAAAGTGGGACCCAGTTACAAAGGGTACTACTGGTGTAGTTAGCATGGACTCATTCATCTCACAAGCACCTACTAAATACCAGGCACTGTCAGTGGGTTTGTGATTAAAGAGCAGTACTCCATGACAGACAGAAAACATGACACTCTGTAGATTTTGTCCCTTATACAAATTCTGCCTCTGTGGGACCTTAGGCAAGTCACATAACCCTAGGAGCCTCAGCTCCTTCAACTGGGCGAGGAGAGTGCAGGACTATGAAACGATTTGGCTACGGTATACTTGCATTGTGTTTCTATGCAATCTTTGATTCAGGAAATATTTACAACATACAGACTATATGCCAGGCATTTCTCTAGCACTGGGGATTTGGACTGAGCAAAGCAACTGTGAATCTGACACTTCAGTGGGTTCTGTACATATGCAATTCAATTTAATCCTCACAACAGGGGTGCAGAGTATGTGTTATATCCTCATTATTAATATGAACCTGCAGAGGTTATGGTATTTGCCCACTGTCTCAAGTTCAAGGAGTGCTGGATTAAACCCAGATATGTCTAACTTTAAAGTCCATGTTGTGGGCTTAACATCTCATGCTTCTCTACTAGACCGACCACATACCTGAGTTTGCTAGGGGCGGCCCCAGCCCTACCTGGTCACCACGACCCCAGGGGGCTCTTCACTCTGGGACCCATCACAGTCCCTCTCTCTTTGACCCTGTCATCATGCATGCTCTGCTCTCCCCCTGCTTGTCGCCATAGCCTAGAGAAAGTGGGGAATCAAATGGCCACAGAGAAGACCAAGTGCCATGTGATCACATGCCTTTGGTTAAAGGAATCTGAATGGCTTCAATTCTTACACAGAGTCAGGATTACCTGAAATGAACAAATTTAGAATGAGAGTGCCAAGGTGGTGACAGTGATGATGTCAACAGCAGCAACAATAGTAAACACAACAATCAAAAGACTAACTGTAATTTTTTTTTGGTATCATTAATATACAATCACATGAGCAACATTGTGGTTACTAGATTCCCCCCATTATCAAGTCCTCACCATATACCCCACTACAGTCACTGTCCATCAGCATAGTAAGATGCTACAGAGTCACTACTTGTCTTCTCTGTGCTATGCTGCCTTCCCCGTGCCCCCCCCTACATTATATGTGCTGATCATAATGCCCCTTTTTACCCTCTCCCTCCCTTACCACTCACCCTCCCCAGTCCCTTTCCCTTTGGTAACTGTTAGTCCATTCTTGGGTTCTGTGAGTCTGCTGCTGTTTTATTCCTTCAGTTTTTGCTTTGTTCTTATTCTCCACAGATGAGCGAAATCATTTGGTACTTGTCTTTCTCCACCTGGCTTATTTCATGGAGCATAATACCCTCTAGCTCCATCCATGTTGTTGCAAATGGTAGGATTTGTTTTCTTTTTATGGCTGAATAATATTCCATTGTGTATATGTACCACAGCTTCTTTATCCATTCAGCTACTGATGGACATTTAGGTTGCTTACATTTTTTGGCTATTGTAAATAGTGCTGCAATAAACATAGGGGTGCATAGGTTTTTTTCCAACTGGGCTCCTGCATTCTTAGGGTAAATTCCTAGGAGTGGAATTCCTGGGTCAAATGGTATTTCTATTTTGAGTTTTCTTAGGAACCATACTGCTTTCCACAATGGTTGAACTAGTTTACATTCCCACCAGCAGTGTAGGAGGGTTCCTCTTTCTCTGCATCCTTGACAGCATTTGTTGTTTCTAGTCTTTTCTATGTTGGCCATCCTAACTGGTGTGAGGTGATATTTCACTGTGATTTTAGTTTTCATTTCCCTGATAATTAACGATGTGGAGCATCTTTTCATGTGCCTGTTGGCCATCTGAATTTCTTCTTTGGAGAAGTGTCTGCTTATCCTCCACCCATTTTTTAATAGAGTCATTTGCTTTTTGGGTGTTGACGTGCATGAGTTCTTTATATATTTTGGATGTTAAACCCTTGTTGGATATGTCACTTACAAATATATTCTCCCATACTGTACGATGCCTTTTTGTTCTGCTGATGGTGTCCTTTGCTGTACAGAAGCTTTTTAGCATGATGAAGTCCCATTTGTTCATTTTTTATTTTGTTTCCCTTGCTCAAGGAGATGCGTTCAGGAAAAAGTTGCTCATGTTTATATTCAAGAGATTTTTGCCTGTGTTTTCTTCTAAGAGTTTTATGGTTTCACCACTTACATTCAGGTCTTTGATCCATTTTGAGTTTACTTTTGTGTGGAAGGTTAGACAGTGATCCCGTTTCATTCTCTTGCATGTAGCTGCCCAGTTAAGACTAACTGTAATTTTTTAACCTGGATTCAGTGACCCATTGAGTCTTTATTCATTAAACAAGCCTGTCCTGAGCACTGACTGCTAGTGAAATGAAGTCACTTTATGTTTCATCCTATTGGCTAAATACCAAATCTCTGAGCCTCTTTTTCTCTCATCCATAAAACGGGAATAATACCCCCAACTGGATATAGCAAAATAATCATTGTTCAAAGAGAAAATGCATTGAAGGAACAAGGCCTCCAGCTCAGTATACGTTTGCCCCATCTCTTGTAGTTCAAGTTCCATGACATAATTCTATATAAAGGTCAGTGTGTTTATGCAATCTTTGATTCAAGAAATATTTACAACATACAGACTATATGCCAGGCATTTCTCTAGCACTGGGGATTTAGGACTGAGCAAAGCAAAGGAAGTCCTTTCTATTCTACTGCTCATACACTAGTGGGAAAAATCAGGCAAAAGATACAGTCAACATGTAATAAATAAATAGAACAGACTGAGCAGAGGAAAGAAATATAGGGGGTTTTACTACTTTAAATTGGGGGATGAGGGAAGGCTTCTTTAAGGGCGTGACATCTGAGCAAAGATTTGAAGCTGGTAAAAGTACAAGCTAAATGGAGATGAAGAAGAGGGTTCCAGCCCAGAGAAGACATGTGCAAAGGGGCTGAGGCAGGAGCAAGATTGCCAGGGCCAGGGAAGTGTAGGAAAGCCTGTTCCTAGAGCTAGATGAAAAAGAAGGGAGAGAGCAAGGGAAGTCAAAGAGAGGGGCCAGGACTGTCATACATGGGGCCTGTGGGCTTTGGAGAGAATCTGGTGCGTTATTTGGATGTTATTGCAAGTGTAATGGAAACTGTTGGAGTGTCCCCTGAAGGCCAGTTCATAGAGAAGAGCGTGAAGCCGCAAGAGGATGCTTAGATGCTGAATCCCGGAGAGCATGAACTCAGTGCCAAAAGCTCCTCCCTAAACCAAAATGGATTAGGATGGACCAGAATGGGGAAACCAGGACAACACAACGGGGGATTCCAAATCCAGCACAGCACATTCAGAGGTACATCTTCATGGGGCAGATATGAGACCCCAGTTCAGAGACCCATCCCAGATCTAAGGCTGGGGACACTGGGCATTGATCAGTCTAGTTAACCCAGCTGTGGCTCTGTAGGCAGGTGTCTTGAGTGAGACGAAGCCAAAGCCACCAAATGCCATGGCCCTGGCACTGGGTGACTGTTTCACAGACACATTTTCATTTCATCTCACAACAGCTCTGAGGGGTGGAGGCTCCAATCCACACTTTATCAGTGAGGAACCTGAGATGGCGGGAGTATAAGTGACTTGCCCAAGGTCAAAAGAAACCTTGATTCTTGGACATGAAAGCCCATCTTCTTCCTTTACAGCCCCCTACGTACTGCACCCACGTCCTTGTACGTACCTGCTCTTTGCCCCTTCCATCATGAGGAGTGACTTGATGCCAACAATAACCACCTCCCACCATGCCGGCCCCTGAAGGTTACACACCTCATTCCCTGTCATTATTTGTACTTCCTATGGACAGGTTCACACCCTTGCTGTCCTTTATTTTCACAGGCATGGCAAGTACAGGATGTGATAAATACCCTGAACAAGGAAACATTTAGCCTAAGCTAACTATTATCGGCAGCATCTATGACGAATGACTTAATATAACCCTGTAAAGCTCGATGTGATGACTAATTTGTGGTTAAAAGTAGTTGGAAATTTACTTTGTAAAAAATTACGTGGAAGTAACTCGATTAACTTTGAAGGAGAAGGGAAAAAAGCCAACAAAAATACACCTATAATGATTTACTCCTCCTTGCAGGCTTAGCAATAAAGATAAGAATTACAACCCCAAGAGCAGTTACAGAGGGAAAGTGCATGTTTCACTCTGTATACTGGATGCAGGAAATGTTCTACATAAATAGGAAAGCTCTGGGGCTCCACGAACCTGAAAAATTCTACCTTCCGCTGTCCAGTCCCAACTCTTCCCCTAACAGGTGAGAAAATGAGGACTGCATAGGCGTGTCTGATCTCCTTGGCAGGGAGGGAAACACAGTTGGGCACCAGAGAAGGACATGAGCCCTGGGGTCCAGATGGCCTGGGCACACTGGCTCCATTCTGGGTGACTTGGGATCAAGCACCTACCTTCCCTCTAAGTCAGATTCTTCATATGAAGAATATGGGTAATAATGCCCACTTCCTCAGGGTATAAAAGGTAAGTGGTTTACTGAATATAAAATACCCAGCACAATGCCTGGCACACAGTAGGTTCACCAAAATAGTCATTTTTTTCTTCCTCTGCCTAGTTATTGTCATCCTCCACGAAAGCCACATCAACTCTTTCCATATTATCTCTCCAACTCTATACCCACCAGTGAAAAACATAAGATTGATAGTGATCCCACAGAATAAACATAAATCTATACAATTATTGCACCTATGTTTATTACTATACAAACCCTAGAATTCTATTTTGAATCGTCCTTTTAAAAAGTGTTAAACGCTCACCTTCGTGCTGTCACTGTGCGGCTACCATTGCTGTATTTGTCTCCAGTGTCCCTAAATGCAGTTTAATCAGTGGCCTGGCACAAGGCATCGTGCCTTTGTGGGGACTTGGGGAAGGGACCTGAAAGATTGGTGAGTGACGTCTCTGGCAGACGCGAGCCTTACAGGCATAAGCACACCTTGGAAGATAACATGGCCTTTCTCTGGGATCCCTGCCAGCTCTACCAAAGTTGACTCAGGTGTTGTAAGGACTTCCCCAAGCTTGACTTTCCTGCTTCCGCTTCTCCATGCCAGCGCTCCTCCCTTTGATCTTAAGAATAAAATGCAAACCTGAACTACGGCCTTCAAGCACCTGGCAGCTGGCTGCAGCCTCCTAAGGGCTCTGGTCCCCTCTCCTTTTAGCTCTCTGAACACATCACGCCTTCTTCCTGCTCAGGGCATCTGTCTATGCTGTCACCTTCCCGAGAATGTCTCACGCAGAACTACTTTCTGCTCAAATGTCACCTCCTTAGAGGGACCCTCCCTGAATATCTCATTCCAAACAGTGCCCTCTTTCTTTATCACATCCCCCATATTAGCTCTGAAATGCGATATATCAAAGGTCTGCACATATGTTGCTATTAACTTACCTGTTCGTTTGTTACCTCCATTACTAGACCTTAAGTTTCCGGGGTAGGCCTCCTAGAGCGGTGTGTAAAAGATTATCCCAAGGGGGAGGCTTAAAGCCACAGAAGCTTATTGACTCACTGTTCTGGAGGCCGGAAGTCTGCTACCCAGGAGTCAGCCGGGTTGGGCCCTCTGGTTCCCCACAGGGAGCATCTGTTCCATGAGTTTCTCCGGCTTCTGGGGGCCGTGGGCAATCCTTGCTGCTCCTTGGCTGGTAGGCACGTCACTCCAGTCTCTGCCTGGTATCCCGTGGCCTTCTCCTTGTGTCTGTGTGTCTGTGTCTCCAGTCTGCACCCCTGTCTCTCCTAAGGACACCAGCCATTGGAGCTAGAGCCCACCCTAAATGCAGGAGTCTCTCATCTGAGATTTTAACTTGCATCTTCAAAGTCCCTATTTCTGAATAACTTCACCTTCACAGTGCCAGGGGTTGGGACTTAGAAATGCTTCTGTGAGGAAGGGGTGCAGCAATCCACTACAGAGAGCAAACTCCTCTCTCAGGGACCCACTCCCGGCGCCTGGCATATTGCTTATCCCCTAGTGGGCTTCCGTTAAACGTGTGCGGAGTGAATGAACACTGTCACCTTAAGACCTGCCCCTCTGGTCCTACGTCCTCGCCAGGAGGCCCTTCCATCCCTGGGAGCCATGGCTTCCAGACGGCCTGAGCGTCGCACTGCCCCCGCCTCCTCGGAGCTCCGCGGGAAGCCGGACTGCCCCGGACCGCAGCTGTCCCGGGATGAGCAGAGCAGCGTGGGGCTGGGCCTGCTGCGCACACGCAGAGAGGGCTCTGTTTCCGCGGGGCTCCGTGAGGACAAATGTCAGGGCTCTTGCTCCCTGTTCAGGGGATTTTCCTTCCCACGGGCTCTGCGGACACAGCGGATCCATGCTTACCAACGCCTTCCTCTGCCTGCACCCCCAACCTCATCTCTTGCGAGCCCCTCTGTCCTGAATGCTTGTTTCCCCCCATCCTGAGGCTCCACCCCGGCTGCTGGGCTCCTCCTGCATCAGGCGGCCTGGGTCACCACAGCAAAGTGCCGCCCAGCGGGCAGCTTGCACAACAGAAATGTGTTTCTGCACAGTTCTGGAGGCTGGAAGTCTGAGATCCAGGTGCCGGCAGGGCTGGTTTCCTCTGTGGCCTCTTTCCTTGTGGCCAGTGCCACGTTGTCCCTCTGTCCTCACGAGGTTGTCCCTCTGAGGGCGTCTTTGTCCTAATCTTCTAAGGATACTGATTGTATTGGATTAAGACACATCCCAATGACCTCATTTTAACTTGATCAACTCTTTAAAGAAATGTCTTCAAATACAGGGACATCTGAGGTACTGGGTGTTAGGACTTCAACACATGAATTTTGGAAGGATAAATTCAGCCCATCCTTCAGATTTCAATTCAAATATCACTTCCTCAGAGAATTTTTCATGGATCTTCCAAATGAGATCAGACTTCTCCATTACAGACTATGATAGCCCCTTACTCTGCGTATTCACAGCATTTACCATGGCAGTAATTATAAGTGTGGCAGGGGGTGTAATTATTTGACTCACATCTATCTCTCCATTAATTAGACTGCAAACTCCATGAGGGCCGTGGAAGTGTCTAGTTTTGCTCACAATTAATATGCCCAGGATTTTACACTCTTAGCCATTCACTCCTTCTTATCCTCCTCCTTTCAAAATCTGGGGTATCACCTGCCTTTTCTCTCTCTCCCCACACCTCAGGCTCTGTCAGAAGGCTTCACCCTCCTTCTGTTTTTGACCCGCCTTTCAGGTATCATTTCCTTAAGCTTTAATATAGGTCATTTTCTCTTGCTCAATGGACTGTTTCTGGGAAATTATTGACGCTCTCGTGGTATTAGTAATGTCCTATTTTGCCTCTGACTTCTACATTTTTATTTCCAGTGTGGTTTTGCCTCCTTCGTTCCATTTCTGTGTTTCCCACTTCCTACAAGTTACTTCTAGTTTTACCAACTCAGAATCAACACAGAAATTATCTTTACCTTTGAATCTACTCCACCTCTATTACTCAGCTTAGTAGATGGTACCAACATACACCCAGTTGCTCAAACTGTAAAATATGTCACATGTGCCCAATGTGTAAGTATAAAATAGAAATGTGTAAGGATTACTCTAAGTCCAGATTCTTCCCCACATCTCAAACCCAACTCTGTTGACTGTTCCTGTGCATTCCTTGATTCAGGTTTTTTTCTCCCCATTTTTTATGCCTTGAATCAGACCACCATTCTATCTCCACTGCCACAAGAACGTTTATCCAGTAAAAATCCACGTCATTCCTCTGCTTAAAGCGTTCCAGCAGTGCCCCACCACAGCAGAATACACATCTGTCTATTTAGCCTGCCATGAACTGCAATTTACTCATTTTCCTAGAATCATTTCTTACTAATCTTCTCTATTTTTCTATATCCTCACCTATACTCTATTTATCACTTATCTTTGAGTAGGCCAGAGTCCTCCATGTATCTGTGGGCTCTTCACAGCCCCCACTTCAGAGAGTGGCAGAAGCTCTTAGTTGCTACCCCTCAGGGAGTGGTCTCAGCTGCAGAAAACTGCCTTGTCCAAGGTCACATCTCCTTCCATGGGGCAACCTGCACCCACTGCTGATTAGCACAAGGGGATAAAATCCCAGCTCCCTTGCCTCAACCCAGGGCATCTCTGATGAGCCATCCTGCTCTGAGCTCCCTGTGAGGTCTGCTGAGGACTCTGTTGGGGTTGAATGCAGCTCAGATTCTCCCCCTACAGACACTGCCTTCTGTTCTTTCTTCACAGGTATAGATCCCAAGGGCACTCCCAGAGAAACTGCACAGTAATCTCTGCCTCCAAGTCTGCCTCCCAAGGAACCAATCTGGATACTGGCTATTTGCAAATACTGTGTCCTCCGTCTAGATAGTGTTTTCTGTTCTATCTTTGCCTGCCAAACTCCTATTCATTCTTCACATCCCAAGTCAAATGTCATCCAGATGTCCAAAGAAACTGAGCCCCACTATCCTTCTGTAGCACAATTTGGTATTCCTCAACATCAACAATATTACACTATATTATGATAACTTTTATGGTAGTTTTCCTCCCCTGCTAAACTAACTCAGTCCTATACAGGAGTAGTGTAGTAGTTTCCTACTGCTGTGTAACAATTGCCACAAACTTAGTGACTTGAAATAACATGGATTTATTGCCTCATAGTTCTGTAGGTTAGAAATCTAGATGAGCCCAATTAGGTTCTCTACTTAGGACCTCCTAAGATTTATATCAAGATGTCAGCCAACCTGGCTCCAAGTAGGACATTTTGGGTAGAATCTACTTCCAACTCATTCAGGTTGGCAGAATCCAGTTCCTTGTGTCTGTAAGACTCAGTTTTCTGTTTCCTTACTGGCTGTCAGCACAGGGCCCCTCTCTGCTCCTGGAAGTTATCCACATGCCTTAGCACATGGCTTTTTCCATCTTCAAAACAACAGTGCATCAATTCAACTCCTTCTTATGCTTTGAAACTTCTGACACCTACCTCTGTCTTCTGCCATGAGCTAGGGTATTTCTTTCCTTTAATATTACCCCTTTTTTAAGGCCAACTTTGCCAAACAGTAGAATCATGAATGTGGTATCTCACATTCACAAGTTCTAAGAATTAGAACATGGTTTTCTGATGGCCATACCTAGAAATTCTGCCTACCTCAGATGAAAAGAGAATCTTATTCACTAAGTATGCATCTCAGCACCTAATATAAATGATAAATGATGCTTGCATTAATTTTTAGGGTGATCCAACTTTGGTTTCAATGATTATGATATTTTAAACTCTGTTTTAGTTGCATGCATAATGAAAAAACAACCTCAAATAGCAAATAAGGAAATAAAATAACAATAAAGAAATAGACTGCCTTCCTTTCATGGTGAACATTGATCCATAGGAGAAAAAATTAAGAATGGAAGAGAAACATCACAAAATAAAAAGAAACAAAAATCTCCTGAAAAATAGAAGTGTAGTTTTGCACATTCTATAGTTGAGTCTATCAACTTTCAAGTTCAATAATTGATAGTAAAGTTGCAAAAGTTGCTTTACTATTAAAATATCTTGATTAGATCAATGACAGCAGGTTTTCTAGACCTAAATCTGCGGTAACTCAAATAGAAATCTGGTTTGGAGCTGTAGGAAAGCAATGCTCACTGGTTTGCCCCTAGACTGTACGGTGACGAATTAGTAGTTTTGGTTTGGAGATGAGGTCATTTTTGTGCATGTATTTGTATGTTTGTTTATGTAAATGACTGCAGTGTTTTTAAGGCTGCTGTCTCTCTTCATATACACCAAGACTCTGATACTTTTTAGAGATTATGGCCTCCTTCCCTTCTGCTGATTGCGGCCTTCGCTTTATTTTGTGCTTAGGCATACAAAGTGATGGCAGAGGTGGACAAGTGTTTCTGGCTGCGGCTCACCCGAATAAAACTGTTTCAATTGATTCAGAGCGCTGATGTCAGCCTATACTTGTTGACACTGCATCTTTCCCAGTGAATAATAAATCACTGTGTTTCCACCAAAAGCCTCTCTCCCTCTGCCTTTCTCTTTTCTTCTACCATTAGTTATGCTGGTCTAGCTCCCCACCTGTCCCTTGGCATGTTTCTGCAAATACTTTTACCCACATAGAGGTGGATTTGGTTTCATCGAAGTTGGGAACACACCTGTGCTTCTTGGGTTTGCAACCTGCCAGCTGCAGTCCTTTTAAAGGTATTTTTTTGCTGTTTGTATATATTACAATCTGCTATTTCTTGGTGTGGATCTTTCAAACATTACTATCATTAGAATTTGGAATTACACTTGATGCAAATATGCTTCAGAACAAATTACATAAGCAGTTAAATATATAGTGGGTAATCTTGAAAGAGGATTAATGTTAACTAATTAACTTGTATATGATTCATATACCATAGCTCCTTTCATTCTCCCAACAAATCTAATGAGGGGAAATTATCCATTATCCTCATTAAATAAGTGAGAAAGTTAGACTCAGGAGAAGTAACTTGCCTAGATCATTTACCAACTAAGATCCTGGACTCCAAATAAGGAGTGTGTGGTTGCAGAGCCCTTGTAATTATCCCTTTATATGATGCATTTCCTACATGACTCTGCTGCTTTCCTGCTTCCTTTCACATAGTCATTCAACATTCCAAGAATCCCTACTGTGACCCAGACACTATGCTCATGGCAAAAGATTTGCACTGGCAAAAACACAGTCCTGCTCCACAGATGCTGGTAGACCAGCAGAATGCCATTTTTTTTTAAAGTGCTCTAACAGAAGTAGGTCTCAAGGTAGGTTGATCTAGACCTCTTCTTCCAATGGTAGTTGCTACTCGTGCAGGTTATTTAAACGATTAAATTGTTTTATAGATAAAATTAAGAATTCAGTTCCTCTATTACACTAGTCACATATGAAGGGCTTGATAGTTACATGGGGCTAGTGGCTTCTACTGGACTGGTCAGTCCAGATTTGAGGGTATTCCCAAAATTGTCCAATGTCCTATTGGACAGTGTTCGTCTAGAGGATCATAAAGACTTCACTGAAAGTAGCTCTTGAGCTCAGACTTGAAGACCAAATAGGAGTTTCTAGGCAAATGAACAGAGGCAGGAAGTTCCAGGCCAAGGAAACCAAATGGCAGGGAGACGATATGAGAAAACACAGACTGTCCAGTGAGGTGCAAGGAAATCAGAACATTACTAAACATTCAAAGGGGGTCTTGGAATTGAGAGCACAACATGAATTGATGGGGACGCAGCGGCCTCGTCACTGATAACCTTCTGCTATTGTACGGCATAGCACGGAACACATGGGAGGGTAGAATGTGGATTCTCTTCTAGGGGCCAGTAGCTGTCAAATCTTTTCAGTTATAGGCCTTTTTACTTTTCAAATGAAATATTATCCAGAATCCTTATGAAAATAGAACTTCTCTCTTAAAAGGTGGAGTGCTTCCTCTCAGACACACCCAGATCCCTGAGACACCCACAAAAACCCTGGCTCTGCCAGGCTGTTGGAGACGCCAGAGAGCCACAGGCTGATGTGGCACATGAGGTGGGCGATCTGAAACTACATGCGGGGAGAATCACTCTGTCTAATGTGGGCACTAGTGGGTGGAGAAATAAGATGGAAGCAGAGATAGATGACTACAATGGCATGGAAATAGATAGAGAAAAAGATGGTAAACGCCATTTTTAACTAGGGGAGAACAAAAAATGACCTCCAGATCTGAAGGAATCTTGTATGCAAGGAAGAGAAGAAATAGACCCGCTCCCATTTCATTTCCTCCCTCCCCCAGCCAATTTGGGGGCTGGTGGCATCATTTTTCATGATACGGAATTCTAGAGGGACATTTTACTTATTCGATGATTGGTTCAAATTCTCTAGTCTTCAAAAAATATCAGGATGGAGAGATTGGTGGTTTACATTGAGGCCTTGAGTTACTGCTCTGTCATTCTGTCAAAGCCAGAGGGAATATCACAAGATTCCTTCTATTCACTTCAATGAATAATGTATGTCTTATTTCTTTATTCTTTCCCATAGCAAACACCAATCAGAATCATCTGAAACAAACAGACCACAGAAACTAGAGTCAAAACCAGCATTTTGTCAACTGATTAGATAGCTGTTAGTTTAATGCTAACATTAATCAAGGTCTGATTGCTCCATTGTGAGAACAAGAACTATGTGCAGAGATTAATATGCAAGATCTGGTTCAGAATGTTTCTGCAGAAACCCCCACGCAGTAATTAAGGAGAACACCAAATGAAGGTTATTGATCCGTTGTGTTATTGAGAAACAACATAATTGATATTTCGGATCTTAATTGTTGTTTCCAAAGTAAAAAAAAGACAGTTTGTACAGATCATTAGTGAGAGTTTTTTGTTCTTAAAATTGGAACCAAAATATTGAGTTCAAATGTTACCCTGCATGAAATAAACATTGATTTAATTGTCAAGAAATCCTTATTTGTTAAGTGTTTACAATTATCGTTGTTTGGACAAATCTGAGGTGATACACTCTAAGCTTTGGAGTCAGACAGTGTTCACACTTGAGCTTTGTGGAATGTCGTTTGTCATTCCACCTGTCTGGGCCTCAAAATTTGCCTTTGTAAAGTAGCATCGATAGTGCCCACCTCACAGATTTGTTGGAAGGTTTCAGGGAGAAAGTCAGTGTGGGAGAGTCAGCAGAGCTGTTTAGGACCAAGGACACTGCGTCCAAACTTCTGTGCTTCAGATACAGCATTGCTACTTATTAGCTGTGTAAATTTGGACACATTAGTTGATCTCTGTGTTCCTCAATTTTCTCATCTTTAAAGAGGGATAATAGGAATAGGCATCCTGACAGGTTTGTTGCAAAATTAAATGAATACATGAAAAGTTCTCAGAAGAGAATCAGGCAGATTATGGGCACTAAATAAGTATTAATTTTTTTATTGTTATAATCGAAAGTGTTAACATACTATAATTAATTTTGAATAAATATTAACTGTGTCCTTTTTCTCTCTACAGTTAGACAGTAGGAAACCCAAACAAGGATGCTTACCTTTGCTTTATGGGCAGGCACGAGCAGGAAAGGAGGCCACTTAGAGAAAAGATTGTTGATCTCCAGTCCTTACCCATCTGCACACGGAACTTCCAGAAAGAATCCTTTTGCCTAATTCCTAAATAAGACTAGACCACACAGAAATACCTGAAATGTGAAGAAACCGTGATGGAGAAAAGCCACAATTAACGAGTTGGGAAATGAAGACCCTAGGAAAACAGATTATTTTAGCCAGGAAACAGATTTTAATTAGTATCCTGAAAGAAATCTAAGGATTTGTTGTTTTCAGAAAACCAAGAGTCAGTTACCATTCTTGAATGAAACTATAAGATAACAAGAAATGGTTCTTGGGAGTTAAAAAAAATGGCAGACAAAATTAAAAGAAAAAATTATATACATGGGTTGAAATAAAGCCAAAGAAATGGCACAAAAGTTAGAACTTAAAACACAGAGGAGAATTTGAGAGAAAATATGAGAGACAACCCAGTGGGTCCAGCATCAGACTTAAAGAATTCAAGGAAGGAGTAATAGTGATGAGAGAAAGGGGGATATTGCCAAAGAAATAATAAGAAGGAAACAAGAAAAGTTTCCTAAGTTGAAGGAAATGTAAATCCTCAAAAGGAAAGGGTCCAAATCATGAGATACAAGTACACATACCCTAAAATGGCTAATATTAGAAAATAAATAAATTGAAGTGGAAAATACTAAGTGATGGTGAAGATAACAGACCAACTGGTACTCTCATATACTGCTGGTAGGAAACAAAAATATGCATCCATTTTGGAAAACACATTGGCCTATAAAGATTAAGATGCAATTAACATATGACCCAAGAATCTTAATTCTAGTTATTTACCCAAGAGAAGTAAAAACATATGGCCACACAAAAACTTGGAAACAAATGTTCACGGCAGCTTTGTTTATATGACACCAAAAAGCAACCCAAATGACCATCAGTCTGTCAACTGCTGATTAGATAAACAAATTTTTGTATATCCAGACAACAGATTATTTTTCCAAAAGGAACAAATTACTGATATATTCAATACTGAATAGTATTATGCCAAGTTAAAGAAATGACACACAAAAGCCAGCATACTGTTTGATTCCATTTGTATGACATTCTAAAATTGATAAAACAATAGAGACAGAAATAAAATTTGTGTTTGCCGGGAGCTGAAGATGAAGGTTTGAGGATTAAGAAAGGGCATGTAGTGATGGAAATATCCCATATCTTGATATGGAAAGGAATTTATAATGGTGTATGTTTATGAAACTTATCAAAATGTACCTCAAAAGAATGGATAAAATGGTTTGTATATTCTTCTTGACTACATCTAAATTCAATAAAAAGACAAGAGTCCCACTGAGTAACAAATAAGATAATTATTTTTAAAAGGCCCACATTAGATATGTCATTTAGTTATTTCAAAAGTGGTGTCAGCAAGATGGTGGAGTCAGAAGCCCTGAGACTTCCTTTCTCCTATAAACACCAATTCAGCAACAATTTATGGACAATTTCCCTCAGTGAGAAGTTCGGAAGATAATGGAAAAGCTCCTACATCTCATGAGAATGTGAAACCAGACTCGCAGGAGTCATAGACTCAGGAGACCCTCCACCAGAGGCCCCACCCCTGGCACAGCACCATATGTTCAGATCTTCCTCCAGGGTAGATAACATGTTAGATCACAAAATAAGTCTTAACAAATTTAAGAAGATTGAAATCATACTAAGTATTTTTTCTGACCACAATAGATTGAGTGTAGAAATTAATAGCAGGAGGAAAACTGAAAAATTTACAAATATGTGGAAATTAACATCACCCTCTTGAAGAACCATTAACTCAAAGAAGAAAGAAAAAAAAAAGAAAATACTTGAAGACCAAGGAAAATGAAAACACAAAATACTAAACTGTATGGGGTATAGCAAATGCAGTTATTAAGAGAGAAGTTCACAGAAGTAAATGCCTACATTAAAAACAAAGAAAGATCCCAAATAAATTACCAATGTTTACACCTAAACAAGCTAGAAAAGGACAAACTAAATCCAAAGTTAGCCAAAGGAAAGAAATTACAAATATCAGAGAAGAAATAAATGAAAAGGAAAACATTTTTTAAAAATCAACAAAAACTAAGAGTTGGTTTTCTAGAAAGTAAACAGAATTGACAAACCCTTAGCGAGACTAAGAAAAAAAGGGAAAAGACTCAAATAAAATGAGAAGTGAAAGAAAACATTACAACTGATGTCACAGAAATAAAAAGGATCACAAGAGACTTCTATGAACAACTGACAACTTAGAAGAAATGGATAAATTCCTAGACACATACAACCTGCTAACTAAAATCAATAAAGATATTACACAGTTAAATTTTTGTTAATAGGGTAAATATCATGTTAAGTATTCTGACCACAATAAAACAAAATTTAAGGAAAGAAAATTTCAGAACATGTGACTAAACGAAAGGCCTATAATCTTACAGAGAGAAAAATAGTTTCTCTACAAAGGAACAAAGGCCAGAGTATCTTTAGACACATCAGGAACTCCAGATGCCAGAAAACAACAGAGAAAGGATTTCAAAGTTATAAGGGAAATATAATTTTCTAATCTAGAAGTTTATACTCAGAGAGGTAAGAATAAATGAGGCTTATAACCCATATGCCCACTCTTAGTGAGTGATTTAAGAATATATGGCAGCAAAAATGAATAGAAATTGAGAAGGCATGGCTTCCAGAAAGTGGTTGCATTTAACCCTTTCCTTAGCTTAGTCTAAGTGCTAATCTTTGAGAATAGGTGCTATGAAGTAATTTTAGGGAGCAAACAGTCCAGACTCACTCAGGACAATGGGAAAAAGGACCAGGGATTGCAGGGAGGCATTAATCAGAGTACGAAGAATGGCCTGGGAACATAGGATGGGAGCCGTGGCATCACCAAGACGGTGACACAGGCTGCTCCTGACTTCACTCCCCCTTAAAAGGAGAACAACTACTCATGGACAAGACACTGCTGAGAAAATCCCAGAACTCAGGCGTGAGGCTGAAGCACCCCCTACACCACAGAAAGACTGAGAAAGATCAAGCATAAAACTAGGACACAATTTTCAAGAAAAATGTTTAAAAGTAAAGCCTTTGAAAACATTCAGAAAACCAAAACTGTATAAGGACATCATGATCCATATTTGAAGTACCTGCAATATTGGAATAGAAATTCAGTTAGCATCAAGAAAAATACCTAAGTGGATTCCGAACACACTGCCCCACATTTTCCATACACTTTTTATGGGGGAACAGGGTGAGATTGAAGATGCTTTGATTTAAAGAAGTAAATGAAGAATGATGCTGAAATCGCATAAATCAAATGCCCAAACTCACTCAGAAAACCTACCGAGGTAGGAAATAAAACTTAGCAAAAATACATGTTTGTGAAACAAAACGCACACTTGTTGTAGGAAATTGATCTAATGTGTGGGAGTTAATGTTCTTCCTTTTATTATCCAAATGTAAACAAGTCATATAAAATAAATTAAACAAGAAATTGCATAGAATTAAAACAATGATTTGGTGGATCCGGTGTAAACATTGAAGCAAAACATTATGTATGTCTCCACTTTCCCCATTATTCAAGTGAAAGTATTACCACAGGAAGAGGGGCCAAATTTACCCCTGAGCCCAGTGCACTTGTTGTTAGAGCCTCCCTACCTTGGCACACAGCAGTGTATCTCCTGGTGGAACAGAGTCCGAGATGCTTGTCTTCACATGATCTTCATTTACTGACCTTACTCATTGCAAGTTGACAATGATTCTGTGAATACATATGCTCTTTTTTCAAAACTTCCTACTTAGGTGTCATATTGGCCCATCAAAATGAGGATTATTTTAAGACCAGAGGAGGTTCTTGTTTTTAATTAGGTTCTTTAAGAGAGATTCATTTATTGGAAAATAAAATTCTTCCTGCATTAGGTAGTCTTGCTGGTCTAAGGTCTTGTTCACATGTATCTAGATGATATATGTTATGTTCCTCAATCCTCTTGAATAGCATATATCCCAGTACTGGCAAACCTCGGAGATACTGTGGTTTTTGTTCCAGACCATTGCAATAAAGCAAAATCCCAGTGAAATGAATCAAAATTTTTGGTTTCTCAGTACATTTGCAAATTCTGTGTACACTGTCCTGTAGTCTCTTAAGTATGACAGCATTAGGTCTAGAAAAATCAATGGGCATATTTTAGTTAAATACTTTATTGGCCCATCTCTTGGGCTTTCAGGGAGTCATAATGTTTTTGCTGGTGGGGGATCTGGCCTTGATGTTGATGGCTTCAGACTGATCAGGGTGGTGGTGGCTAAAGCTGGGGTGGCGGTGGCAATTTCTTAAAATAAGATGACAGTGAAGTTTGCTGTATCAATTGCCTCTTCTTTTCCCAAATGAATTCTCTGTAGCATGTGATGCTATTTGATCACATTTCACCCACAATAGAACTTCTTTCGAAATTGGAGTCAATTCTCTCAAATACTGCCTTTGCTTTGTTAACTTAGGTTTTATAATGTTCTGTATCCTTCATTGCCCTTCTAACACTCTTCACAGCATCTCCACCAAGAGCAGTTTCCATCTCAAGAATCTATTTTCTTTGCTCACCCAAGAGAGTCAACACCTCATCTATTGAAGTTGTATCATGTGGTTGCAGCAATTCAGTCATATCTTCAGGTTCCCTATTTCCATGGAATTCCTAGTTCTCTAGCTGTTCCTGCCACATGTGCAGTTACTTCCTCCACTGAAGTCTTGAATCCCTCAAAGTCATCCATGAAGACTGGAATCAACTTCCTCCAAACTCCTGTGAATGTTGATATTTTGACGTCTTCCAATGAACCACAAATGTTCATAATGGCACCCAGAATGGTGAATCCTTCCAGAAACTTTTCAATTTACTTTGCCTGAATCCATCAGAGGAATCTTTATCTATGATGGTTATATGCTTATGAAATGCATTTCTTAAGTAATAAGACTTGAAGGTAGAAATGAATCCTTGATCTATGGGCTGCAGAATGGATTTTGTGTTAGCAGGCATGAAAACATTAATCTCCTTTACATCTCTGTTAGAACTCTTAGATGACCAGGTACATTGTCAAGGAGCAGTAATATTTTGAAAGGAATCTTGTTTTCTAGCACTAAGTCTCAACAGTAGGCTTAAAATATGTAGTAAACCATGTCATAGTCATAAACAGATAGGCTGTCATCCCAACTTTGTTGTTCCATTTAAAAAACACAGGCAGAGTAGATTAAGCCTAATCCTTAAAATCCTTGTGTTTTGGAATGGTAAATGAGCATTGGCTTTAACTTAAAGTCATCAGCTGCACTAGCCCCTAATGAAAGTTTCAGCCTATCCTTTGAAGGTTTAAAGTCACTTCTCTCTAGCTATGCATCTTAAATGGTATCTACTTAAAATGCAAGATTCTTTGTCTACATTGAAAATCTGTTGTTTAGTGTAGCCACCTTCATTCATTATCTGAGCTGGATCTTCTGGGTAACTGACTGCGGCTTCTCCATCAGCACTCGCCGCGTCACTTTGCACTTTTATGTGATGGAGGTGACTTCTTTCCTTAAATTTCGTGAACGAACCTCTGCTAGCCTCTAACTGTTCCTCTGCAGCTTCCTCACCCCTCTCAGCCTCCATAGAATTGAAGATACTAGGACCTCGCTCTGTTTTAGGCTTCGGTTTAAGGGAAAGCTGTCGCTGGTGTGATCTTCTAGCCAGACCACTTAAACTTTCTCTGTATCAGCCACAAGACTGTTTTACTTGATCATCCTTTGTGTGTTCGCTGGAGCAGCACTTTAAGTTTCCTTCAAGAATGTTTCCTTTGCATTCACAAGTTGGCCAACCGTTGGGGCAAGGGGGCTGGCTTTCAGCCTATCTCAGTTTTTCGATGCCTTCCTCACTACGTTAATCATGTCTCGCTTTTGATTTAAAGTGAGAGATATGCAACTTTTCCTTTCACTAGAACACTTAGAGGCCACTGTAGGGTTACTAAGTGGGCTAATTTCTATGTTGCTGTGTCTCAGAGAATAGGAAGGCGTGATGAGGGGGAGAAAGACTGGGGAAAGGAGAATGGGAGGAGCAGTCGGAACACACACATTTATCAATTAAGTTTGCCACTTACACGATGCAGTTTGGGACACCCCAAACAACTGCAATACTCGCATCGAAATCACCGATCACTGATCATCATAGCAAATGTAATAATAATGAAAAAGTTAGAAATATTGTGAGAATTACCGAAATGTGCCATGCACATAAAGTGAGCAAATGCTGTTAGAAAAATGGATAGACTTGCTTGCCACAGGCTTGCCACAAACCTCCAATTTGTAAAAAATGCAGTGTCTGTAAAGCACAATAAAACAGGGTACGCTTGTAGGTGAAATTTGCCTAAAAGGCTATAGTCCATTTACTCAGGTATTTAACAGTCATGCAGTGATTAGTTACTGAGTATCTCATAGGTGCCAGGCCCCTTGTTGCTCAATGGGGGGACAATCATGAGAGGGTCATTACGGGATAAGATTATTTTTTGGAAAAACTCACAATTGGCTGCAGGGTGAATGGGTTAGTGGGTAAAGGAGCACATAATGCATATTGAATGCTTAATTGGCAAATAATGAAAATACATAAAACCCACAGGACTTAATGTTGAGAAGAGGAGCAAGTAGGAATCAAGGACCTCCCTTACTCAGCGTCAAACTTCTCATGTGGATGATAGTCTCAAAAGAGCTTCTGATGACAGACATGTTGAGGCACAGAGAAAAATCCATTTTTCAGGAAATCTCTGGAAAACCCTCTCCTTAGGATAGGGTATTAACAAAGGCAGTTGGCTTATCTTAGAGTTTTCATGCTCCTAAATTCATTCAGCTTCAAGACTCACTAACTACACTCGTGTATTTTAAGTCTATTATGGAGGAAGTTCAAACCACATGGTGTTTGTCTACAAGCTAAGATTTGCTCAAGATAAGCCAGTAGTAATAGCTTAACGTCAGGCCTAGTGTCTCTTGAGCATATTTAAACCTTGATGATTTAAGGGAGAAGGTGACTAATAATCTCAGAGTTCTTTCAAGATAGAAAACAAAGACTTTATTTTTCTGATTTCTCCCTAACATTGTCTATATTTGGTAGAAATAGTCAAAATAAATGCACTTTGCTTCAAAGGAGCTAGTGTGTAAGACACCAGATAGCAGGAAGATGAATCCACTTGTCTCAGCAGACATATGCTCTGAACACAGGTGTTCAGTAAGTGAGGGGCGGGCACTTGTGATAATGCACTACATCATTTCTTTGACCTCAAGGTAAAAACAAACAAGAGAAGTAAAATATGCCACTCACCAGGCTGAAAAATGAGACCTGCCACACAGCTCAGATCTAGTGCATGAATTCTGTCTCTGCCAGAAAGATGGACTATTTTTGTCATAACACCAGCTACTCCTTGTCCATGTATGCTTCTCTGTGAAAGGCAGATGAAATTAGGGATTAGGAATGAAGGATTTTTAATTTAATTTAATTTAATTTAATTTAATTTAATTTAATTTAGCTAATACATCAGGCCACATTCACTGAGCTATTGCAACCTTCTGAAAGGAGAAAGAAAAACACTCACCTGGCTTCCACTGGGACAAACTGGAATCATCTCCATACTACTGCTCACAGCAACCTCATGGGGGTGCATTTTATTTTCCCCAGTTTCAGATGAGCAAATAAGAGCTTGGCCAGGTTATGTAACTTCTCCCTGATGGGATTTTGTAGGGCCAGGACCCAAATCTATATCTAATTCTGAAGCTCACGTGGTCCCTTACTTTCTCTTCTCAGTAGTGGGGGAATGAATAAATACAAACACAAAAAATATATATAATACACTTAAAAGGAACCATAAGAATAGTACAAAATGCCTCACATTGGAATCCTTAGCTATGCAATGCTCAGTGTAAAGCTACAGGAAGACATAGGCAAAGGTGTATGCTCTTTGGGATCAGACAGACCCCAGGGAGAGTCTCAGGCCCTCACCTCTACCTGTGTGACCTTGAGCTGACCTCATAATCTCACTGCTGCAGGTTTTTCATTTAAAAAGTTTTTCCCATCTCATAGAGTTTTTGTGAGTATTAAATGAGATGATATGATTAAATTACCTGACACTATGTCTGGAACACAGCATCTGCCCCCAAAATGTCAACTTCATGTCACCTCAAGTTAAAGACACTATGAAATGGAAAAATCAAAGTAGATTTCATTAATCAAGTTAGTATTGAAATGGCAAGTTGAAAGTGTTCTCATGATAAAATTATTGATTGACCCACATATGTGAGTTTTATATTTGCTAGAAAACACATTCACTTACAGTTGTATCTATCAGAGACATAGTTACCCAGCGCTTTGCCAGAAAAAAAATTGTACCTTTCCCATGAGCATCACCAGTGCAGTGGCTGATGCGCACACGTATGTTTCCAGCCCAAGGCCTAAGAAGAATGCGTGCAAATGCAGCAGTCAGCAGTCAGCGGAATGGACAGCAGGCTTCAGAACCTCACCTGCCATTCTTTCTCCACACAACTGATAATCAAACATGGTTTTGCAGGGAAAGAGGTTATGAAATGATTTTCCATTTAACACAGAGCAGACAAGTAGTGATTTTACAGCATCTTACTACGCTGTTGGACAGTGACTGTGAAGGGGTATTGGGGGGGGACTTGGTGAAGGGGGGAGCCTAGTAAACATAATGTTCTTCGTGTAACTGTAGATTAATGATACCGAAAAAAAAAATTTAGAACATACCAGAAAAAAAAAAAGAAGGTGCATCTTAGCACTCCCAAGAGATATCGCCTCTTCCTGAAATGGTGGTCGCTTTACAGAGTTTATTTTCAGTGTTATAATTTCATTATAGAGACCCTGGCATTTTACCCAGCTTTTTCCTTCAGTATCATGAAGAAATTTTTAGCAGCATGGTTAAATGTCTGAAAACAGACTGCAACATCCAGGATATTTCACTAACCAGCTCTGTGTTCTTATGCTGGACATTCATTCATCATGTGTAAGCCTCAAACCTTCACATATGAAGTGAAGATAATAACAACCACCACCTTATTATAGGGCTGTGTGAGGATACAGGTAAATTTCCTAGCAGAGTACCAGGCAGAAAGTGAGAACTCAATAAAACTGTTATCATTTACAACTAGAAGGACTTGTTTCAGTTGCAAATTCCAACAACCACAAATTTCAGCTGACTTCTGCAAATGGAAGCACATCTACTTCCAAAATGGAGAGCCCAGATATAGACCTGGCCTGGCCAGAGACTCAATCAATGGGGTGACTCTTTCTCAGAGGCAAACTCTACCCACAGGGTGGCAGGAGGGCTGCAGTGGACCATTGCTGGCCCAACTCCCCCAGCTCCAAGGCCAGCAGAGAGAGCTTCTCCCTGTTAGCATTTGTCCTGGTCCTGGGATGCCTCCTAATTGGTCCAACCTGGGTCACCTGCTCATCCAAAACAATGACTGTTGCTGGAGGCACTCAATGCTTTGATTGACGAGTTGTTGCAGGCTTATCAATAGCTCCCCACAGATGGCCCTGCCCTCATCCCAGGACCTCTGAATATGATAACTGACATGGCAAAAGGGACTTTGCAGGTGTGATTAGATAGAGCTCTAGAGATGAAAGGATCATCCTGGAACATCTAGGTGGGCCCGATGTGACCACAAGGGTCCTTACAAGAGGATGATCAGGGGTCAGGCAATGCGACAGAGGATTCAGAGACTGGAGTAAAATGGACTCAAGTCAAAGAGCAGCAGCAGGCTGTGCAGGCTGCAAGTGATAAGGAACACTTCCCATGGGGACCCTGAAAGGAGCCAGGGCTGCTTGCTGACACCCTCATGTTAGCCTCACAAGAACCCGTTTGGACTCCTGACTTCCAGAACTATTAACCACGAAGTCTGTGATAACCGGTTTCAGCTGCCCCAAGAACTAATTCAGCACCTTCACCCAGAGCGCCCCGATCACATGGGTGAGAACAAAGGAAGAGCATTTCTCCAGAAGGAAAACAGAGATTCCGCTATCAGGACAGAGTGAGTGTCGGGGCAAAGTCCACGCCGTCTGCGTGTTAATGTGGGCTTTGTTGCAGCTGTTCCTTGCCACTGTTATTCTTTTTGAAAATTCTGCATAAACAATACCACAATAGTGCAACACATTCTTGAGTAGCTTTGCCATAGTCAGCTGACTTCATCTTCTGTACTTGTACATTAGGTCCTTGAAAGGAGGTTCTTTCTTTGTTCATCCTGGACATGCATGATGTTGGGGCAGCCGTAAGGTGGGGGCACCCTGTATAGCAAGTCCATGTCATTTTCCTGCTACTACGGGTCACATCCCAAGAAGGCACCTGGGAGTGGCAGTGAACACAAGATGCACAACAAATTTGGTCATGCCAACCTCAGTGGGAGGCTTCTATCACTGCCTGGCTTGCTCATCTTGAAGACCCCACTTGCCTCCTTTGAGTCTTAACTTCAGGGTCAACAATGTGTCAGGAGTTCTGTGCCCAAACTGAGCTCAGAACTGCCTTCTGGTTTCACAATCCTGCAATCCACGGTAGTGGCATCGATTATAAGGGAGGTTCGGCATCTCTTTTGGGACATGGGGAGAATGTAGCAGGGCTGAGTTTGGAAGTGTTTGGACGATATCAAAAAGAATGCTGATCAAGAGGCCGGAAGCACTGAATTCCAGGGCCAGCCCACATTCACCAGTTCTCTCTTCTATGGAACAGAACATCAGTGGGACTGAATCCACAGAAGGACAGGGGAGGGGCTTTCAGTGAGGAAATGGGCTTTGAGCGGGTTCTTTCTGAGAGCAATAGTGATGGGGGGGTATTAAAATCATCTGGCAGATTTTCAACAGTTGCAAATAGAACAATCTCAGAGCACCCCTCTACCCTGGAGTCCACATTAGTTCTGACAGTCTCTTGTCAGGCCCTTGGGTACTTTGGCAAAGCCTTACAGGTGATCTGAGATCTTCATTCCCCAAGGCCACCCCAGCTCCACCTCTACCCGTGGAGAACCAGGGTCTAGATGAAGTTAACTCCAGAGGCAGTTCTGAGCTCACTTTGTGCACACAACTCCTGACACACTGTTGACCCTGAAGTTAAGACTCAAAGGAGGCAAGTGGGGTCTTCAAGATGAGCAAGCCAGGCAGTGATAGAAGCCTCCCGCTGAGGTTGGCATGGCCAAGTTTGTTATGCATCTCGTGTCCACTGCCACACCCAGGTGCCTTCCTGTAGTAGCATCATGCATGTCCCTCTGACCTACCATCATAGGTACTATTTTTCCCTGCACCGGAACGTGGTAGGGACTGGATAGAGGTGAAGTTACCACTGTCACCCTAATTTCCATCTACTGCCTTTTTCTGGGCCAGAGCACAGTCCTGGCTCTCTGCCACCAGGCATGCCCAGAACTCAGAGCCCTCTCCCATCCCCAAAGCAACCTCAGCTGACAGAATTTGGTGACAGCGCCTGCCGCCAGGCCTCAAAGGCAGACTCCAGAGTGCCTTGCACTGAAGTGAGAGGTGATGTTCTGCAGCCAGAACCTGCTGTCTCCCATACTGAGATTCTGGCAGCTCCAAAATACAGCAGGTTCAGAAACTCAAATTTCCTCAACAGGCCAGCTTCAGGCCCTGACAAGACAAGCTGCCTCTTTATCTGTCCTGGAAAGAGGGACAACAATTCCATCAAGTCACTTATGGTCAGTGGTGGTAGCTGCATTCCCCAGGCACACGTTTACCACCTGCAGCCACGCTGGGCCGTTAACAAGTCAAGTCCCAGACTGCTCTAAAAATGAAACTGTCTTTATTTGAAGTAGTGTTGTTACCACTATTTGTTACCCAAACCACATACTCAAATCATGAGAGATTGAGCAATTTAGCAAATGTGGAGAGAAAGCTCAATAAAAAGAACAATCGGGTCATAGGAAATTTCTGCTTCACTAACGTTTAAAAGGAAAGACAATTCAAAAATTAGAAGACAATGTCATGGTTTTTACAATAAAAGGAGGGATCAGAAAAACAATATTACATGGTTACTTTATGTCAAAAACTATGCTATATCCTTCCCATTCACGATCTTAATCTTCACCACAAAACTTAGGACTGCGTTGATTTTACAGATGAGAATGTTGAGGACTACCATGCCAAGACTCATTAAGTGCAAAGACTTCCCCAAGCTCTCCTGGTGTAAGTGGGAAGGAGAGGCCTCCCTTTGTCCTTCTTGGCACAACTTTGATGTGCCTCTTGGCTTGAACTACAGAATATCTGTGCTCCCACACAAAGCGCCGTATGGCCTCTTTCCAGATACAGTTGGGATAGTGGTGGTGTCTAGAAGCAGGCCTTAGTCATAACCACAGTCACTGTGCACCTGACCACATGCTCGTCTGGGACTCTTTGCCAAGTCACATGTGTGGTTCAGGACTTTTGCTTCCCAATGACAGAAGCCTACAACAAACTGGCAAAAGTAAAGGGGGAATTTGGTGTATATATTAGGGCATTTTAACAAAGGCCTAAGTACCTATGGGAGAAAGGAGGGAACCATTGGTCTTTAAGAAAACTGGCAGCATAAGAATGATGTCAGTGTACTCTCTCCCAATCTCCACCCCACCTCGTGTCTACCATCTGGGCATCCTCACTCTTGCTACAGGCTGGCTTGCTCCACAAAGCAGGAGACATGTCTTCCAGCCTCTGGACAGGGAATGACTCACACTGATTCTGGTCACAGGTTTAGAAATTCGCTCACTTTGGGTTGGGTTCCCACCCTTGAGCCACCACCGTGGCCATCACCAAGTAGCTCTGTGTGATCACGGGAGCTTTTCTGCCAACAACACAAGTAAAGTAGAAAAACAGAACTTTCCAGAAACATGGAGGCTACTGGGATGACAATGAAATTGACATCCAGGGCACAGTAGAGGTGCACAGCCAAGAGACAAGGGAGGTGCTTCTGGAAAGTCTAATGTAAACATTTTGATGTCCTGGGAACTCTGTTGCATTTTCCAAACCAAAAGAGATAGCTGTCAAGACCTCAGTGCATGTATGTACTCACTTATTCATTCCTCAGACATTTACTGGAGCTAAAATAGAGGAAAAAATAAGAATAAGATGTGACCCCTACCCTCAGAGTTTACTGCTTGCTGGAGGAAACAGACAAGTATACTAATGATGTCAGTATTGTGAGCCGAGCGTATTAATGAGGGTCCATAGAGGGCAGTGTTTTTCATGCTGTAGGCTGAGACCCATTGGCAAGTCATTAAATCAACTTGGTGGGCTACAGACAGCATTAAAAAAAAAAAAAAGCAATTAAAACAGGCCAGAATATATCAGTGTGCATTGCACAGCCGTGTAGAAGTGAGAATCTGCTGGTACAATTGTGTTTCAATTGCGCGGGAGGCTGTGTTTTTGTAGGTTTGTGCACCAAGTTGTGATGTAAAATACATCTCTTCCTTTAGGTCACTGTCAAAAACACCTTTTGAAAGACACGAATAGGATGTGAGTAAGGACACAGCGAAGAGACCTGCAGATGAGACAGGTAGATGAGGAAAAGCTGTCTGAAGAAGAGAGGTCTTCATCTGAAGTTTGGAGGAGAGGCAGCCGTTCCGAAAGAAGGAGCAGCTTTTGCATAAGGCACAGAGGACCAAGGAAGCAGCGCAGACTGATTACGTCCCGTGCTGAAGTGTAGCAGGAGGGGACCTAGCATGGGTCATGCGTTCTGGCCTGAATCCGCCAAGCCGCCATCCCGAGCCCAAGGGCTGATGGTGTAAGACCAGGAGAGGGGACGCATGCTTATAACAGAACATAGAAAGTCATGGATGGTAACTGGAATTTCCAGAATGCTGTAAAACGTCACAAGTGCTGAAGGTTGCTTTTCCTTAGAGAGCTGGAGAAAACTTCATGAAGGAGGGAGCATTTGGGGGTGACCTGTGAATGATTTACAGGTCTGGCCCAGGGATCAATAGCCTGATGTTTGTGCCACTGGATGTGTGGGGGTTGGGTGAGGAAGCAGAAGCTGAGAGAAACATTCTGAGAGAATGTCAGAGCCGAAGAGGAGACTTGGGACAGGCACACCCCCCTGAAATGAGGGGCCTTTAACCAACTGTAGTAGTTCTTTAGGTGAGTCTGAGGTACAGTTGCAAATAACATGTAATTCTCTAGTTGACACTCTCCAGTGTGTGCATTGGACAGCGGCAGTCTAGCTTCATGGCTAAGAGGCTAAGACCTGTGGAAAGGGTTCAAACCCGCTTACTGACTGTGTGGCATTGGTCTTCTTACCTCATCTTTCTGTGCAGAGAACTCGTGGATAAAACTGGTATCTGTGACAACCATGGAAGTGTGCCACTCAGTTCTCGTTCAAGAAAGAGCCTGATGTTCAACTGAGAGTCTGTTGTTAGCCATCGGCCTTCAGCTGCAGCGTCACCTGGGCTCACTGCCGAATTCGAGCTGAGGTCAGGCTCTTCCCAGAAGCCCCTCGG
Organism: Manis javanica; assembly: GCF_040802235.1. Lineage (NCBI taxonomy): Eukaryota > Metazoa > Chordata > Mammalia > Pholidota > Manidae > Manis > Manis javanica. The sequence continues at coordinate 166,250,680 of NC_133160.1, forward strand.
CAGTGATGGAGCATGGGGTCGGCACTAGCGCCTGGCCGTACCTGAGTGATATGGGGCTCTCTGAAAAGGCAGAGGGGCTTTGGATCTCCCCCTTGGGTGTGCCTAGGCTTTGCTAAAGCTGCATCAGTGTCCAACTCACTCTACCCTCCCCCACCCTGAGTCCCCCAGTCTCTTCCCTGTCAGAGGTGTCAGATCTGCTTTGCTGTCTGAAGGCTTTCCTCACCCAGTCCTGGTTCCTTCCTCTGTATCTTTTTTAGGCAAAGTGCCCAAGAAGCCCCTTGCACTGCCTGGCATCTGTGAACCTGAATGGACACAAAGTCTGCATGTCAGGCTGCCTCACCTCTCACTCCTTGAGTTGCTGCTCTTCCTACACTCATTTGCTAGACAAGCCCACTTAGCTTAATGCCATTTCTACATTGGAGACTCTCAAATTTGTGACTCTAGGTCTGAGCAGGCTGCTGAACATCAGGGACATAAATCTAGTTCTTATTTAACATCTCCATCGGCTACCCAATAGGAACCTATGACATAGTGTGTCCAAATTCAAACTCTTGATCTTTTCTCTTAAATCTGTCCCTTCTTCAATCTTTCCCATCTCAGTAAACAGCAGTTCTGTATTTATAGTTGCTGAGGGCAAACACTTTTGTGTCATCCTTGATTTCTCTCATTCTCTCAAAGCCCACATCCAAGCCATCAGCAACTCTTGTGGGATCCACCTAAACATACAAACTGAGCCTAACCAGCTCTCGTCGCCGGCACCGGAGAGCACTCTTCCGTGCCAGTGTCCTCTTCTCGGGATTTTGCAATAGCCTCCTGATTGGACTTCCACTTCTACTCTCAACCCATTCCATCTATTCTCCACATGGCAGCCAGGGTACTCCTTTTGTGAGCCAGATCATGTCCTTCACCTTAAAACCCTCCTACATCTCCTGTCACTTCGAATAAAGCCTTAATCCTCAAAATAACCTGCAAGACCTGACGTCACCCAGCCCTTCCTTCAGTTTCCCCCTTGTTTCCCCACCTCTTTAATTCTAACCACCCTGACTTCACTGTTGACCCCTAAATACTCCATCATACTCTTACCTGAGGATTTTGTATGTGTGATTCCCTAGAATACTTTTCCCCCAGATATCTGGATGGCCCCCTCCCTCACCTCCTTCCATTTCTGCTCACCTGCCTCTCATCAGTGACACCTTCCCTGAGCTCTGCAGGCAGAATGGCATATGTGAACACACCTTTTTCCTTTCCCAGCTGTACTTGTTTGTCACTCTCTCAACATAATTGATTCTTGTCTTAATTCTCTCTTCTCCTCCGCTAAGATATAAGTTCAGGGAGGGCAAAATATTTTATCCCTTACTATTTTTCAGTGTCATGCATGTGGCAGGAACCCAAAAATATGTCTGGTATACAAACTAGTGAATAAGAATAATAATAGTGCTGACCTCACACAGGGGTTGTGATCTCCAATAATTGACGTAAATAACTTAGTACAGTGCTGGGCACATAATAAGTACCCAACTACTGTGAGTTTGTGTTAATGATGTTAGTAATTCTTAGCCACGGCCGCCTAATGTAAGTGGACACTGAGTGGTGGTCTCCAGGCTGAGGACACAGTCTGACAGCCATGATCAGGCATGGGGAAGAGGGTTTATTAAACAAGGGACTGTAGCAAGTCAGTGTTAGAATAGCGCGAGTACAGGATGCATATAACAGAAGCAAGTAACATAACTTAAGGTGGGGAAGAAAGATGGGAAAAGATTACAATTGGCTTCCTACAAGGGGTGATATTTTACAAGATATGTGAAGTTATCCATGTAAAGATTAAAAAAAGAAATAAACACCTCCTGGCCAATAAGTTATCCTGGTAAAGGTAAGGATGGTTCCAGGTGGACGGGAACCATGTAAAATAGCTTGAAGCCCGGAGAGAACACGAAGCCTCGAAGTGCCGGAAGTGCTGGAGGGGGTCCTTGGAAAACACAGCTGACCTGAATGGCTCATTCGTGACGACAGTGTCTCGGGCTCTATTAGTAATTGTGCAAAATTTTTAGTCTTAATGTATGATCAAAATTAACTTTAAATATTAGTAAAGGAGATTTTATTTTTCTACACTGCACTCTGAAAATGACTCCTGACCACTTCTAAATCCCAGCTAGGATTCCCGCCAGGGCTCTCTCCCCAGTCCCAGGAGCCAGCAGCTGGCTGTGGGCTTTCTCCTCTGACCTGGCTGCTGAGTGGAAGCATATGCATACCTCCCCTCCTCATAAAAAGAGTCACTTCCTAGTGGAGACAGAGTTGAACATAGATCTTGGATGTAGGCATATCATGGGAATCTTGGCACTTCCATCCACGGCCAGGCCCAGCTAGGCACTGGGGAGGTGACTTGATCTCAGGAAATGTGCAGTATAAAAAAGGGATAAGGCATCGAAACATTAAAATGTCAATTAACAATAAAACCATAAAAAATGTGAAGCTGGTACAATGATGAGAAGGTTACCTAAAGAATGTTAATAGGAAGTCAATAGAGGGAGAGACCATTGCAATCACATAAGACATCCCGCAGCAAGGACAGTTTGAACTGGATCCTGGGGAATGAGTAGGATTCTGAGAGACGGCTGACAGCTGGGTGATCAGGCACAGTGACGGGGGAGGTTGTGGGGTGGGGGCAGAGAGGCAGGGGAGGCAGCATAAGCAAAGATGGTAGGAAACTTCAATTACTGTTCTGGGGTTTGGAAGAGACTCTCTTGAACCCAGTGATCTTTCCACTTGCATACTTAAACTAATTCATGCACCTAAATGGGGACGGAGTTATTAAACACCTAGGATTTTGCAAGCTTTGGGGATAGGATTTTAAATTCAACCAAGGAAACAAAAAAAAAAAAAATGATGTGTAAAGAGCAAAGGCATGGATCATAATAGTCAGCTCTTTTACAGTTAGAGCTATTTAAATTTGAAGCTCAAGAAACTACATGTTTAAGTGCCTAAGCAGTCTTCAGTTGACTTTTAATTAACCTCTTTGGCCATTTCTCATCTAGGGAAATTGAAAAATATTTTTATAGTCCAACAAAAACTTATTTTATGCAAGAATTACATACATTTGAAAGTCACTTAAAATAATCTTTCAAAATATGTGATGTTTGCAGCTGAATCAAGCCAAATTGTATTTATCCCTTATCAGTTCTAGCTCTCCTGGCACAGCTCACTTGTTAAGAAGATTCAGACAAAGCCTAGCCTCTGGTGCAAAAGGGAAAACCCACAGTGGTTTGAAAATGAATTTCCCTAATCACACCACATCTCATTAGTTGATTTTTTTTTTAAATGTCCTCCCAAATGTGTACCCACCTCTTTATGCAGACTGTTCTTCCTCTATCCTTCTGAGTTGGAGGAGAGCATTTGTTTGTTCAGCTTAAACTAAATCTCAATAAGGACAAGGAAGAGGTTCTTCTTTCCTTTCACCCTCCCCTCTTGGAAAGAACAAGACCATGCTAGAGTTGCCTAAAAACAATTGTAGAGACCATGTCATTCAATTTTCACCTTGATGATGGTTAAGTGGAGTCACCTAACCTCCTTGGCATTCAAAGTCATTAGATTCTTACCCCTCCCACCGTAACTGGTCACCAAAAAGGATTCACTGTTGCAGCAGTCAGTGCTGCAGTAACAAATGCACAATCCTGGTGGCCTGGCACAACAGACAGTGAAATATATACAGTAAAACGTGGTTTTCCTGGGACTCTTCTCCATTCCGTGTCTCCAAGTTCTCTTTATTTTATAATATAGCTGCCTTACCATGTCATTTCTAAAGACATTTCAGCACAGAAGAGAGAGAAAAGGAAAGAGGCACCCCAGCTTGTGACTGCCTCAGCCTGAAAGTAATGGGTATCATTCTGCTTTCAAATCTTTGGCCAGAAGGAGTCTCCTGGCCTCAACCTAACTGCAAGGGAGAGTGGGAGAAAGTGGAAGAAAATGCAGAATAGCTGGTGAGCAATAACCATCTCAGCCTCAATTATATAATTGATTACATTTGATTCTCTGCTGAGCCAAGTTCAGAAGAAGCACATGGGGAACATGGAATTCTCAGCACCTTGAAATCATTGTCCAGAACCAACCTGGGGTGCGGAGTGCACCCATTCTGGAGGCACAGTATAGTGACTGCCTGGCTTGCCATCTTCCAGCAATAAGACCTTTGACCGGTCTCATAGATCCTCTGAGCTTCAGCGTGTGCATCAGTAAAATGGAGAGAATACTGACGTAGCAAGGCAGTTGGGAGGATCAGAAGAAATGGCTGCAAAGCATCTGGAAAAGGACCTAGCAAATACAACGCATATAATTTTAAAAGTAGCAATTATTATTATTGTATTTTAGTGATAATAATAAAAAGGCAATATCATCTTCATTATGTAAAATAATGAGTTAGTATATTTAATTTACCAAAAATAATGAAAACAATTTTGAAATGTATGCATCTCTGAGATTCCCTACTTGAGTTCAGAATCAGCTCTGACCCTGCATTTAATTTACTTTTAGCAGAAAATATAGCATATCATTACCTTTAGAGTTTCTCATTTCAGAAAGAAAAAGAAATCAAGCTTTTAGAGTAATTGCAAAATTTTTAAAGGGACCTAAGTGAAAGCAGAGTGGTAAGTTTCCATGACAATATCTGAACAACAGAAAGGGAAGGAAGGGAGAGGGGAAAGGGAACATTTAATGAACACTTACATGATGTTAAACAGTGTGTTTGCCACTTTACATCCAATATCTGGCTAAAGCATGGGATGATGCAATGAGATCAGTATAATGGTCACAGTTTTATGGAAGAACAAACAGACTCAAAGGTAGACTTTACTCGGTCAACCATTTAGAATGTTGCCGAGAGGGACACGGTCCCTATTTGCGTGAAAGCCTTGCCTACACGGTCCTGTACCATCCAGTCTCCTGCAGTTGCGTCTTCTTCCCATTTCTCATTCTGAATGTCCCATGTCGTCACAGCTTGATTCCTCTGTTTGTTCACAGTCTTTCGCAGAGCTTCTCCAGAGTTAGCACACCAACCCCCCTTCCCAGCTTGATTGCTCACCAGCACAGCAGGCTCCTCTTTCCTTCTGAACACAGGAAAACTTTCCTTAGATCCATTGCCTTGCCTACTCAGAGAGAGTCCTTGCTCGTCATAGTAAGCCTCGGGTGAAGGTGGACAGGGTGGTGGGGTGGTGAAATCACCGCGCTCCTCATCCGTCCCAGTAAGGACAGTGGGGCAGAATAATCAGTGAGGAAATCAGATGAGTTCCAGGATGCGTGAGTGGTCTCAACGGGTCTCCTCACAGGTTCCTTATTAACAGAAAGAGGAAAACAGTACCTACGCAGTGGTGTTAGTAATAGAGGAGGAGCATAGGGTTATCACCTGCCTCTGGAAGTGATGCATTGAGGGGGAACACCACCACTTTTGAGAATTGCTACCAGGATTAGGTTGCTGAAACTAATCATAAGGACGTATCGGACAGTCCACACCAAAGAATAGCCTGCAGCTGGCCGGGATTCTTTAAAAATGTCCATGTATGAGAGTGAGAAGTCCAGAGGAACCTTCCAGATTAAAAGAGGCTTAAGAGATATGGCCACTTAATAGCCCGGGTCCTGTACCAGAAGGGCAAGGCCTTAAAGGACATCATGGGGATAAAGGACAAGTGTGCAATAGTGGAAGGTAGATTAGATGAGAGCATTTTGTAACATTACCTTTCCTCAATGCACAGTATTGTGGCTAAGAGAATATTCTTATTCTTAGGAATTATGCATGCAAGTATTTAGAAATAAAAGGGAAAAATATACAAAGTCTATTTTCAAATGGCTTGGAACAATCATTTAAAATTTGTAATTTATGCACATATGTATGTGTATGCAGATACATTATGTCTATATATGTTTATATGTATAAATATACATATATATATATATATTCACAGAGAGAGCAGACAATAAAACAAATGTGGCAAAATGTTAAAAATTGCTGAATCTGGAGAAGTATACTAAGAGAAAGAGACTGAATTTCCAGCAATTCAATAAGCTTTAGAAGTTTGAACAAATTGAAGTTTCTGTTAACAGCAAGCAATTATTGGGTGCCCATCCTTCACCACAGATTGTCCTGGGCGGGTCACCAGCATTCTTTGCAAAGTTTTTTAATAGCTCTGGGTGTGGAAACTGTTTCTTCATTTTCATTTTAGTGGTGAATAAATCAAAGCAGGCTGCTCCCTTTGGGACATGGCAGGATTCTGGATTTGAATTCAGATCGGGCTCACTTCCTTTCACTGCGAGAAGAGGCAGTTCCCATGTGAGGTGAAGGGCTGAGGGTCCAGCCTGCAGGAGCCCACGGCCTTTAGGAGGACAGCAGGAAGGCAGGTGAGTCACTGGATACCTTAGGGTGGTGTGATAAGTACTGTTAAGTTCTTCCAGCTGGTATTTACTCAACACCTACTAGGTGCCAGGTGTTCTGCTAAGCCCTCTGGGGCCAGTGCTGTGCACATCAGCTCTGCCCTCCCGGACCCTCCCTTGTGGTGGGTGAGGTTGACACTAGTGGCACGAGCACCGTGGAAGCACACAGAAGGGGCCTCCGAGCCAGACCAGTTGGTCAGGAAGGCTTCTCAGAGGAGCCGCGGCTTCTGGCTTACCGGATTTTCCAATGGTGGGCCTGGAGGTGCTGCCAGATTGGATTTTTCAGGAAGAACCTTTGAAATCTTGCTCACCCTTAGGTTCTACAAACCCGCCAGGCACATTCCGTAATTGGAGAACTGAGAAAAGCACTAGCCAGGTGTTTTCTATTGCGTGCAGCCTGCACTCTGCCTGGTGAGTGGCTATATCCGCAGCCATAACCACAAGGAGCCCTGTGGGATGAGCTCTCCTAGGGCGGCCTCTCCGTCAGCCTTCCAGGGCACAGGAGCCAGCAGACAAGTCCCAGCAAGCCTGACCCGGCAGCGAGAAGAATTTGGGGGTGGAAGCGTGGTTTTGAACCGCAGCCTTGGGGGTTCCTGCTGTACCGGGCTTCTGCGGTTTGCTTTCGGATGAGAGGAAATGGTTCCTTAAGAAAAGCCATTCCAATCTTTCTGTCTCGTTTTTTCCTGAGTTGCTCAACACCTTTTCAGACGCTCTTGTTTTCACAGAGAAAAACAAAGCCGCCTCCCGGAAGCTGTACCTGGGGTTTTGTTCTTGCCAATACCGTGCAAAGCAGCAGCCCACATGGCTTTGTAAGTCAGAAACAAGAACCCTTCAGTTCCGTCCAAAGATCATCATCGCAGTAACGGAAGAATATGCTCCCAGTTTTATTCAGAGCATTCCCTGACATGACCTCGTTGCATTTTCAGAGCAGACGTGCAGGTTAGAGGCTGTTGCGGACAAAATACGTGGGGATTTCCACACCCCTTTGGGTGATGTGCCAGGAACCTGTGAAGGAACCCGGGGCCTGCCCCTGGGGGTGGGGGTGGAGCCCCTCTTAGGGCAGGAAGCCCAGCTGGCTCCTGTCTCTGCCTTTTGCTCAGCCAACCCTGCTGGCGGGAGCTGTTTGCTTGTAGTTGTTCCAAGCATTGGAATTCTGGGTAACATCTCTCCTGAAAAATAGGTCTCACAGATGAAAAAGAAGAGAAAAATAGTTTAGAGAGTATTAATCAGTTTCAATGTCTTCATAAAAAATACAAAATATGAATACAGGCCCAGAAAAGGAAATGATTTGCCTAAAATAACAGAACAAACTAAACAGCGGCCGAGCAGGAACTAAGCCTTCCCCCTGGGTGTCATTTTAGTTTGTACTCGAGGGCAGCACTTGCTGGGGTCTGGCTACGGCACTCACAGTGAATGGAAAGACCCAGACATCTGCCCCAAGAAGCAAGACACATAATAATAATAAAAATAATAATAATAGTAAGCATAATGATAATAAAATCCCTGAAAAATGTCCAAAATCTCTGGCATGGCTCCCCTCGCCGTCCTGGCACGTGCCAGTGCAGATACGAGTCCCCTGCCTCCGAGGGGTCACAGAAGGCCTGGTGCAGCTGCCTCTCCCTCCCAGAGCCTCTGTTTCCCCTCCAGAAACCAGTCTAGAGATGGTAGCTCATCACCTTCTCTTTGGGGCTCCAGAATGGGGCTTCCAATTAGGAGGCAACGAGCAATGTGAACTTTCGTCCTAACTACAAGCCTGACTCTGTGCTTTTCAGTGTAAAATGAGAAGATTTTCTAACGCTGGTGCTGCTTCAAGCTGCCTTGCAGGGCGCACAGAAGGACAGCCAGCTTCCAGGTGAGGGAACGGAGACTCCCCTGCAACATGCAAGAAGCGCAGAGGGGCGGTCCTATCACCGCATGGGGTGCCTCGGAGGAGAACTGGGTTCTAGTCCAGCTCCTTCCCGAGGGAGTGGTGGGCCGGAGATGCTGCCTAAGGACATGTGATACGTTATGTGCCACCTAGAGGGCCTAGGGCAGGAGCAGGAGGCTAAGGTGGTGGCTGCAGCTGAGTCAGCAGCACCAGGGGGGTGAAGGGACAATTATTCCCAAGCATTCAGCAGATCCAACGCACTTTCAAACACACCTCTTCCTCCTGTGCATAAAAAGATGTTTGACAGTTTCCTCACCTGTAACTTCTTAGACGGTTCTCATGCTGTCTGCTCTTTCCTTCCCTCCCAGCAACTCTCTCCCTGGTGGAAACAATACCGCTTTTTCTGTTCAGTCCCTACAGAAAGCAACAATTATATTCATTTTAAAATTGATGACAACAGTGAAACTCCTCAGAACTATAAAAAACAGTTAAAACCCCAAAGCTGGAAGGTGTTGATACTCCATGAAATTTTAATGATTCGATAGATTCTAGAGTAGGGCTTGGCCTTCCTCCGGCATGTGAATAATGCTATCTTTTTGTTAAAAAAAAAAAAAGCAGTTACATTATTATTTCTTTGATGATGTACAGATCATTTTCTTTCTGTGAAGATAGAATGCTCATTTTCATAGACACAAAGGAAATTAAGGAATGTCTACTGAGTTTTTAGCCCTCAGGACACACACTACTATTCCCAGCTTATTTTCCACTCGTGCCCAGAGGAGCAAAAGATAAGCACATTTTGTTGTTCCTTGTCACACTGCAAGATGATAACATGGACCAAATAAATAATGAGCGATCTGGCAAATTTTCCACCTGTACTATAGGTTAGAACTGGCCAAACGCCTTCCCACTTTTTTCAAATGACTTGTTTTGAAATTCACCTAGATTTGACCCTACTCTCTCACACCTGCTGCATCTGTGCTCTTGAGCATATTACCTCGCTTCCCTGAGCCTCACTTTCTGCATCTGTAAAATGGAGCTTAGACTAGTACTTCATAGCATTACGGGGCGGACTGAACAAGAAAATATGTACTTGAGCACAACGCCTTACCTATAATAGGCCCTCAGTAAAAGTGATTTCCTTTCATTTCACTCGAGCTCCTGATGAGGTTTCTGACGTGGGTGGCTAACACTGTAATGCATACTCGACAGTGAAGATCCCTGAGCACAGAGAAATAAAATGAACTGATCAAGATAAGACAAATGGTAAGTATTGGTATAAATCATTGGTCCTCAATCGAGCAAACATTTGGCAATATTTGGAGATTTGGAGCTTTCACAATGGGAAAAATATTGGCACCTGGTGGGCAGAGGTCAGGTAAACGTTTAACTGAGTTAAAGACTGCCTAGCGGTCAGGACTGGAGTTCAAGATCCGGGCTTTTCTCCCCAGAGACAAGAGTCCCCTCCCACTGCAGCCTCTTCCAGGTCACGCCTCTCAGCACCTGCTGCACTGTTGTTGCTGTCAGTGATGGGCCAGCGCCTCCTCTGTCAGTGGGGACTGTCTGGGCCCTGTAACTCTCTCCCAGACCCTGGGGAGCCAGTTATCCTATTTTGGGTCCACTGTCCAGCCTTCTCCCTCCACCAGTGGTTCAGCCTCACCTGTGATATGACCATGCAGAACCTTTCAGTCTGCAGCTGCTAAGTGCCCTGCAGTGCACAGAACAGCAGAGATTGTCTGGCTGAAAATGTTGGTAAGGGCAAGGTGGAGAACCCAGGTTTAGATCTATGTATTCTGACACCAAATCCGGGGTTATTTTCAAATCACCTTACATTTCCGAAAGTACATCAAAGCACCTTGTAAAACTGAAGCACTATTTTTGTTATTTGAAAGGCAGTCTAATACAATAGAAAACTTTAAGGTTTGACATATCTGGGTCTATTCTCAGCTCTACCACTCATTAACATCTAATCTGAGTGACCTCAGGCAAAATTAACTCATCTTAGCTCTGGTTTTCCATTATTTGTGAAATGTAACAGGATGCTTCAAAAGCTAAAAATGATATAGGGAAATGACGGAGTATGGTGCCAGTACATGGTAGGAATCCCATTCACAGCAGCTACAATAAAATGACTATTATAGTTCACCTGTCATCTATGGACATGGGTGTAGATAAATGTGGTGACTTTTTTTTTCCAACAGATATTTATGAGTACCTACTTTCTATGTGGCAAACATTGAAGAATCAGAAATGGACCACATAGAAAGAGCCTGCTGGGATGGAGTTTCCATTAGAGATGGGGAAATGGACAAGACTTAAAGAGAGAAATATAAGATAGTTACAGATGGTGGTCAGGGAAGTCTTCTGGGAGGAGGCAACTGGAGTAGAGACCCAAAGGGTAAGAAAGCACAAGAGAAAAGAAAGGGAAGAACATCCCTAAGAGAAAGAATAACTAAAGCAACAGCACCATACAGGAGGCATTTAAGGAAAGCAAGCAAGGAGTGCTGGGGCATAGAGCAGCCCCAGCAGGTGCTAGGACAGAGGTCTTTTCACCCTGCAGAGAACTGTGGGGAGGGGTGTAAGAGGCATACTGACTTGTCACTTGGCCCTGAGTACTTCCTCTTTGAAGGTTTCTACCTCCAAGGCTGAACCCTGAGGTTTATCACCCCAGAGTCCTGCCTTGAACAAAAATCCTCCATTGATTTTTGAGTTCTAAGCAGACTCTATAGTGGGGCCTTGGTAAAAGGAAACATAATTTTAGGAGTTCCTGTAGGATTAATGATGACCAAGAGTCAAGCAGGGTCTATTTCCCGTGTAACTGCAGCAGAGAGACCCTGGGTTATGGCATAGTAAAGGCTGAAATGTGCATCTTCTGGCCTCAGCAAAGTTTGGAAAAGACGTCAGTCACAGCAATAGACTGAAGTTAAGATGACATGATCCTCATTTCCCCCCAGACTGACAAGGAGGAAATGAACAGATTCTCTAGGCAAAGCTTCAGAAAGCTGCCCAACCCCAGGAGAAAGGCTCTGCGTGGTCACGTCCAGCCTGTGCACAGGTGAGGCTGAACCACTGGTGGAGGGAGAGGCTGGGGAGCAGGTCCCAAAGAGCCCAACTGTCTCCCTAGGGGGTGGGAGAGAGTTACAGGGCCCAGATGCTCCCCACTGACACGGAGAGGCACTGGCCCGTCACTGACAGCACCAGCTGGGCAGCAGGTGCTGAGAGGCGTGACCTGGAAGAGGCTGCAGTGGGAGGGGACTCTTGTCTCTGGGGAGAAAAGCCCGGATCTTGAGCTCCAGTCCTGAAGGCTCACATGCTGACCCCTAGGCAGCCTTTAACTCAGGGAACACCAGGCTGGTGACTGACTGAGACCAGTGCAGACTCGGATGACCCTGACCTGGATCTGTGAGCCCCTCTTCCCCAGGTACCCTGACACCATCTTGGATTAAAAAAACAGGAGTATGGGGAAAGTAAGCTGAAAGAGGGAGCATTTAACTGTAAGGAAATGCATTGTCCACAAAAGATCACCTCAATTATTGGATAGGACTCAGTTTTCTAGATTGGACTAAATTTAGATTCTCCTCCATGACCCAGTGGAGTAGGAAAACTAAATAAAACATAGAAATAGGAAGATGCTTTTTTTTTTTTTGGTTTTTGCACATTGTAGTGTGCTATGAATACATGCAATAGATACAAGGAATTAGTTGAGTTGGTATCAGGAGAAGTTTCCTAAATTTGAGAGGACCAGATGAGCAGAAGTGTTTGTTTCTTTAAATAAAAGAAGAAAATCAGGTCAGCACCAGATGGGAAAAGACACTGTCCTTTGCAAGTGGGTCGAGTCCTCCACGAGCCTTGGGAATGTTTGATCGTGTCCTCTGTGCCTGTCTTCTCCTTTTCTTTACCTTTGAGGCTGACCCTCAGTGCCTGCCCCCAACTGTCTGCTGGCCTTTTAATTTCTGAGTTAACGTCCTGCCTGGAAAAGGCCCAACTCTGGTAAAAGCTGCCAATTATAGACCCAGGGCTTATGATGAAGGTTGCTAAATAAAATATAGGATGCCCAATTACATCTGAATTTCAGATAAACAGCAAATAACTTTTTGTATATGTATGTCCCAAATGTTTCCTGAAAATACTGCATGGGACATAATGTTACTAAAAAAGAATTGCCTGAAATTTCAATATAACTGGCTATTCTATATTTGTGCCTGTTAATCTGGAAACCCTACTCAGAACAACAGCAAACCTGGACTCTGACGGCCTGGCAAATTGAAAGGGGAATGGATACCCAGCCAGCCAGCCACCAGCCAGCCACCCTGTGCTCCCTGTGGACTGAGAGGGCAGACCCTGCCTCTAGCATGCATGGATGTACAAATGTAAATGCAAATGTATCTCTAAATATACATATATTCAAAATTGAGGTTCTGGGGAAAGAGTGGCCTGGAAGGTTGAAAATGCCCAGCCACCCTGGGTCTTCCCAGGGCAAGGAGATCATCTTCCCTTCATATCAGTATCAGGGCCTCACAAGGATGTCATGCGGAGGCATTATTATAACCACTTCACAAAGGGGAAACTGAGACTCAAGGGGTAAAGCAGGCAGTGAACAATAGCAAAAAGTGAACTAGATGTATAACCTGTAAAACCAAAATTTCAATTTCAACTCTATCCAGATAGTACTCCAGAAATGCCTAAACATTTTTAAGTCTCTGCTTGTCATCTTTGGGATAAAATAATACACGGACCACAGGGCAGAGGGAGTATTTCATGTATTGACATGTGCAAAGAACCAGTGGCATAAGGAGGTACCCAGAAAATGGGAGCTATTGGCTCAGTTTCTTTAAGTTTCCCAGGAAGAGTGATGCCATGATCAAAATCAAGGGCTTGGTACATAGCATAATCATGCACACATGGAGTTATTTAATAAAGCAGATGTGAATTCATGTCGAGTATTCAGCTCATTCCTTCACATTAAGCATTGGCCTACTCTACCATCCTATTTTCAAGTGCAAATAGTTATGGTTTACTCTCGTAATATCTTGAGTCATGGATCCTTTTAATGAATTAAGTTCGTTGAATCAATTTGCCCAGCAGCAGCAGGCTCTGGGCCAGGGAAATGCCCCAGAAATATTAGACCCAAGCTTTTGTTACCTCTGAGTAAAGCAGGATGGGCAGAAGACTAGAAGGGGGTTATCAACATGAGCAAAGGGAAGGGCAGGGAATCCTGGAGCACAGGTGGGGCTAGTGAAAGTCAGCGAATGACGATAGGGGCAGTGGGGATGCACACTATTTTGGTGGCAGATGATGTCCCATAATCCCCACCTCTTTAAGAAGTGCAGAAATAGCCATAGCATTTTGCTTTTTTTAAGACTAGAAGACAGTTTTCTTTAGCAAGGCAGAAAGGTGGCCTGAGAGCTCAAAACCAGCCTAGCCACAGTATTTCCTAATGAAACACAGTGTCCGTTTCTCATCAGTGAGCTTTACCTTGCAAAAGAGTAAAGTAAGTGAAATATGTATTTGAGTGAAATTCAGCCTCCTTCCTCTACCCTGGGATGAACAGCCAGGAGACGTGGAGCTGGGAAAGGCAGGAGTGAAGGTGAGAGTCTTGAGTTCCCGCCACCCGTCGCTGCTGTACCAAGGATCACTGCCATAACGCCCATTCCTAACTGCAAACCACCTGGGAGTCCTGGTAGGAGGCTTACTTCTGAAGGGGGTTTTGCGCATGTAGAAAATCAAATTTACTACTTGCTCTTTCTTCAGTGTTCAATGTAATTATATTTATAAGTATGTTAAGTGAAGTTTCTCTAAACATTTAAACTTACAACTAATAAATCAAAATGTAAACTTCACTACTCCTTTCAAATTATACATTTTTGAAAATTATAAACCTTAGTTAAATCCTCTTTCTCAATAAAATAAGCCTAATGTGACCCATTCCCTTAAGTGCTTCAAACACCTTAAAAACAGCCATGCAATTCACAAAGTACCATAATGATTAAAAAGTGTATTGCTGTATTTATATCAACCTATAATAAAATTAGTGACCCTATAGTGACCCTATAGATACAGCTAATTTCTTCATTCTTTACATACTTCAATATATTTTAATGCATCTCTTCAGGTTGCAGAGACTTACCAAACAAAAAGTTTATAGTAGGCAACCGAGATTGTTGAATTATCAATGAATTGACTACTGATCAGAACAAGGGATGTGGTTAGGATGTGCAAAGTGACTCAAACACCAGCATTTCTTACCGGGTTCCTCTTAGAATCAAGATTAACTCATTGTGTCAGTGAGAACGTCCACAGCCATGCCTTTGCCTGTGATTTGGTGTCCCTGCTGTCTCTTCCTTCATTACATCTGTATCACAGAATGTGTTATGCTCTTCCCCAAATTATATGTTGAAGTCTTAACCCCCAGGGCCTCAGAATGAACTGTATTCAAAATTAGGCCTCTTTAAAGTGGTAATTCAAGTGAGGTCCTTAAGGTGCATCCTAATCCAATATGGGTGGTGTCCTTCTAAGAAGAGGAGACTGGGAAACAGACACGTACAGAAGGGAGACAATGAGAAGACACAGGGAGAAGAAAGCCAGCAGTCTGTAAGCCACACAGAGAGGCCTGGAGCAGTTCTCCTTCACAGTCTCAGAAGGAAACCCTGTAGACATCTTGATCTCAGACTGCTGGCCTCCAGACTATGAAACAATCCATGGCTGTTTAAGTCTGGGGTGCTTCGGTTCAATGGCCCTGGCAAACTGACATAGGATATGCAGCCTGAATTTACAATTTAACTAGTTTTACAGTTTTTGCTTCTCAGTAAAATGAGTTGAATCATCTGGAGGCTTTGTTTTCTAAGTGATCAGAGGCTGACTTGAGCTATCTGCCCTTCCTCCTGAATTTTGACCCATCCCTTAGACGGCAACCCACTGACACATTTTCCACCTGACTCTTGTCTGCTGTCCCTTGAGCTCACGGGCCCTTCTGCTCTTGGTGTAATTCCTGTCTCTTTTCAGAACCTTTTGCCCACCTCTCCCTACTATGCCCCAAGGTGGGTAAAAAAATATGTCCCAATACTTATAAACAGGTACATGAAAAACTAGGACATCATGTATGTCAATAGTTCCCTGCCAAATTTAGTTTATTTAAAAATTGCCTTCACCCTTCTTTGGTATTATAATTATTACCACATACCTTTTAATGAACTTATTTCATCTTTGAATGGCATGGCTTTCTTAGAGATTCAACACATTCCAACTAGCTATAGTTAATATTCTCTTTTGATGCTCAAATCATCATAAAGTGGCAAGTCGGATTTGTTAAGAACTATGACCTTTGCCCTTTCAGGGTGACACTAGATATTTTTAAGTTTCCTTGGCTTCTGGAAGTCACTGTAGCTTAAAATCCATTCAAATGTTTCTCCCTCCCAATACATGGGATCACTTGATCTTGATAGGGCTCAGTGCAGGCTACCCCAAGATATGACAGACATATTGATTATTTTGAATTAAAGTTACCTCAGAAACAACCAGTGCAAAAAGGACACTCTGACCCTCCTCTCTGACCCCCGAGAACAGGAAATAAATCTCCCCTAGGGAAGGTCCCGTCCCTGCACCAGGGGGGGGTAGAGAGATGTCCTTCGGCTGGACATAGAGAGCTCAGGCTGGAAGGCTGTGTAAAACAACTCCTTAGTTTCTTCACTAATTGGTTTCCAAGCCTAAATTTCTTTGTCTTGTCAGTTTCACAGATTTATTGTCTCCTTGTCTAAGAGCTATGAAAGCTGCCTGCTTTGGTCATTTCTTTAAGTCTCATATTTCTATGAGCTAAGGTACATTTACATGACATTTTTCTCCTGTTAATCTGTCTCATGCCAATTTAGTTATTAGACCAGCCAAAGGAACCAAGAGGGTTGGGGAGGGGATTTTCCTTTCCCAGACAGTCTCCAAGGAGTCTTGGTTCCTTCTGGCTCGAGAACTGGCTGTGCTGGGAGAGTGAGCCCTGGTGCCCAGGGTCATGTGGGTCTCCCCGCTGAGGGCAGGGCTGGGAGTCAGCTGCTACCACTCTGCGGACAGAATGGAAACAAACTATTTCTAGTCAAGGTCATGAAACTCACATCTCTAATTTAGATTTTAAGAATAATAAATTATTTTAACTTCAATATGCCTAAATTAGATTTTAACCCATCACCCCAGATGTAATTATGTATCCTTGTATTTCTACTTTCTTTCTGTGTGTCATCAGCTGCCATTTGTAATCACTTTATTGACCCTAAAAAGTGCAAAGCACCTCATAAATTGTCTCTACATCTCATCCCTTGACTGTTAGCATGGATACAAAATAACTCAGCCTATTGTATACATGTGGGGAGCACAGAACAATGACACAGGCAGGGCCCGTTGAGTGTATTTCATAGGAGTCAGCCTGATTTTTAAGGATGTAATTTATATGCCCAAAGACCTTTACCTACTTGCCTCCCCTCTCAGGCCTTCATTTAACTCATCCATCATATATATTTTTTTACCTAAAAAAAAGGAAACAGAAAAGGCCAGATTCCAATTCTGTGAGTCAGGAACGAATTAAATCCAGGATCAAATCTGCTTCATTCCCTGAAGGATCTTTGCAGGATGCATGTGGTCCTGAGAGCTCTCTCCTAGTCCCATAAAACAAACCACTGAGCCTCACTCAGCCGTTCTTCCCTCGTGTGAACTTGCAGATTAAAAGTGTTAAACTGTGTGAGAGCACTTTATAAACCTGAACCATGTGCAAATTGTCGGCATTTCTATCACAAATTAACGATCATGATAATGAGTGAGTTATTTCAGGCACTAGCTGTAAGGCACTCACCTAAGCGTCAGCAGCCAAGTCCTTACAAAGTCCTTCTATATTGGGGATTTCCAGCTCAGCACTCTACCTGCCAGATTATGCAGCATTTCGAATATGAAAATGAATTCCATGGATGAGAAGCGACCGTTCACCCACGGGCGGGGCTCTCCACTTTCCCTGCACCCCTGTCAGGAAGACGCCTGACCGGAAAGGCCCCACTTACCTGAGATACAGGCCAGTCCCCTAAGGACAGTGACGCCAGCTGCTCTGCCCCTAAGAAGCACAGCGGACAGCTGCGTTAGGGTGTAAAGCACGCAAGCCTTCCCGGCCTGTTTTATTCATTCCAGTTCCCAGGACAGCCCTCCAAACTGGATGAGAGGCACACCTTTGTCACCATTTCAACAGAACCAAACAAAGCAAGCTCATGATACAGCAGTTTAATCAGAGGACGCAAATCACTGTGCTCCCATTTCCCTCACCCTTTGGTACAGGTCCTGCCTTCTAGACAGGAAAGAACTCAGCTCAGACACGGGCAGGAAGAAAAGCAAAGTGACTCTGCGCACCCACACACGGATGTGACTGGAAGGCGGGAGGGATGGAGGGCCACACACACGCTGCTGCAGTTCTCCTCACGTGAAACCATTCAAAATGTTTGGCTTGTGAAATGACGTTGGTCAAGCCTCTCTTTCCCGTGGCTAAGGAGTGAAAGGCAAGCATTGCAAACAATACATGATTTTTGTAAATTTATTTATGACACAGATACAGTAAAGTATACTTTTACGTACAGTTTTATGAGATTGACAAATGCCCACAATCAGGATAGAGAGCAACTCCAGCAGCTCTCAACTGCTCTGCATTCCAACACTCCACTTATCCTGTAACCCTGACAACCACTACCAGTTCTTCATCGCCATAGCTTTGCTCTTACCCGATGTCGTATAAATGGAAAATGGTCCTCACTCATTTGCATAATGTCTAATGTATTTTAAATCTGACCATGTTGTTGCATGTATGGGTAATTTGTTCTTTTTCATGGCCCTGTAGCATTCTATTGTCTGGCTACACTGGTATTTGTTCATTCATTCGTCAGTTCAAGGCACTGGTATTTCCAGGTTTCCAGGTTTTGGTCATTATCAGTAAATCCACTATAAACATGTACATACATGTTTCTGTGTGATGTAAGTTTTTACTTCGTTGGGTAAATACAAAGAAGTGTGTTTTGTGAGTCCTATTATGAGTGTCATGTTTAACTTTGTAAGAAACTGCCAAAGTGGTTGTACCATTTTGGATTCCATCCTGCTGTATGTATAAGAATACCAGTTAGTCTACACCCTTACCAGCACTTAGTATCATCGAGAATAATTGTTGTTATTATTATTATTGCTATTATTACTGCAATTGCAATGTAATGGGTTGTGATGACGTCTCATGGTGGCTATAATTTGCACCCTCCTTAGGACGAATGATATGGAGCATCTTGTCATGCGCTTACTTGCCTTAGTATGTTTTCTTCAGTGAAATGTATACTCAGACTTTTGCCCTATTTTAAATTAGTTGTTTTCTTATTTCTGAGTGCAATAAGAGATTTGCAAGCTTACAATTTTTCACTAACTGATTTCTTACTAAGTAAAAGCCCACAGTATTACAAACAGATCTTTAATCAAAGATGGCCACAGACAGCTAGATTTTTAAGAAACCCAAGTATTTACAGTTCTGGAATAATGCTCCTCAAAGTTTGCTATGCAGATGAATTTCCCAGGGATCTGGTTCAAAATATCCATTATGATTCCCTTGGTCTGGGGTGGAACCTGAGAATCTGTATTTCTAATAAGCTCCCAGGCAATGGGGCTGCTGCTGGGGCCTGCATCACATTTTGATGAACAAGAGTATAAAAGATCATGGCTCAAATTGTCCTTTATAACCCCAGAGCTGAACACCACCAACATGTAATTAAATATTCCCTTTTTTTTTAAAGAAAAAGAAACATGAAATTAATAGATATATCAAAATCATGACATCTCTCCCTTAGGACATGATGTAAACTTTTAGAACTTGCATAAGTATGTCACAAAGTCCCTGCACCAAATATCTGTACAAATATCATGCTCCCATGTTGTTAATTTTGCCACTATAGAACGTAGATATTCCCACTGAAGTCACTCCAATGAAGTAGTTTTATGTGTACCTTATTAGAATCAATTATTTTTTCACCCCCAAAATACTTTGATGTAGTCACTGACTGAAGTCAAACTTTCTATGTTTTCTCCCCATAAACAATGATGTGGGAGCTGGTGGACAGCAGTCAGATATCCTAGGACCTTATTGAAAAAGCCTCATAAACAGAGGGCAGGAATAGTGTGGATCCTATCTAAATGTTACTTAATATTGCATCAAATATGAAATAAAATGACAGTACAAAAACACTTCTGTTATCCAAGTCTATTTGGCACCTGGAATTTCTGCTGCATTTCTGATTTTAAAAGAATCAGAATCCCACTAGCCCAGAAAAGGAAATCATCTATGTTCCTGGAAAATGCACACACTTGTTTTTAAAGGGGGTGGTATATACTTTAGACGATAACTAAAATGAGCCATGGAGATTCAGGAAGAAAGTATTAGAACTTGTATTTTCAGTCATTTTTTTAATTAAAAAAAAAATAAGACAATCACATCTGACCAATGCTGACGCTATCGATTGACACATGGATCTTCATTTCATCTCACTGACGTGGCGTGAAAGATCAAGCATTTCATTTTGGACGTAAGTCTGAAATATCCGAGAGATGTGAATGGAGATGTCAGGTGAGCAGTTAGACAAGCAATCATGAGAGCAGGAGAGCTGGGCCCGTAAACACACACCCAGCAGAGCAGAGAGGGGGTGGCTAGGTGCACTCTGGTGATGAAAGAAGGCATAAATGGGAGGGAATTCTGACATTTAGAGTTTCACTTCATTAGCGTTTAAAGGAGGAAGAACATTCAGGGAAAACTGAGAAAGAGGCATTAGAGTCAAAAGTAGCGAGAGAAGGAACTATGTTCCCAGGAGAAAGTGGTGTTCAGAAAATAGGAGAGGGTCAAGGAAGACTGATTAACCACATTAGCTATTGCTGGAGGGTTTGGTAGAATGAGGGCAAAAGATGCTTACTGACTTTGGTTACAGGGACCCATGTCGTTGGTGGCCTCCGCAAGAGGACGGCCATCCCAAAGGACCTCAGGGCAAAGTGCAGGCAGACGGGGTCTGTGTCCGAGGAAGGGCATTGTTTTTGCTAAGAAAAGTTTACTTTATTTTGGTGTAAAGAAACATACGTGCAGGCTCTGAGTGAGATTTTGTGGAATTAAAATGCAAAGTGACGAACAAAGACATGTTTCAAATTATCACGCAAAATCCTATCATCTGAGGGCAATTCCTGTAAGGAATGTGTGTCTAACTCCAGGGCTTTCTTACTTGGCAGGTTTTTGCTCTTTTCATCAAAGCCAAGTAATTGTGGTTATATTTTATGCACTGCTTTTTTCACCTCACCTTTTAACAGACAAGTTTTAAATGCTTTGGAAGCATAATATACCATGAAGTAGGCATACCATATAGATGGTCATCCCATTTAGATCATTTCCACTCTGAAGGATGTTATAAAGCTGAAATGAGCATCTTTCTGCATAAACCTTCTCTCTCATTATTTTGGATTATTTTCTTACAGAGGAATATGCATAGGGTAATTTCTAGGTAAAACGTTAGAAGCACCTTTAAAATCTAAGGACCTGTTCAGAATGAATGTATGCTGCAGAATGAAGGACCCCAGTGGGTCCCAAAACAAGATAACGAAACTTTCGGCAGTTTTAATTCAAAAACGTTCATGGATTCAACTTCTAATAATAACTCAGGATATTACTATTACCTGTTCTTCCAAGGACGTAGAACTTTTCCAATACCAGGCAGTAGATCATTGCTGCCAGTAAAAGGAGAAGGGTTGGGGGAGTGAGAGAAACTGGAATAGTAGGGAGAGGAAAAGAGGGGAAGGAAGGCCATTTGCTACCATTCATTTCAAGAAAGCCTTAAGTTTTGTGTAACTTGTGTCTTTCTCCAAATATTTTCATTGCCAACAGCTGGAGCACTGGTATGGTAGACACTTAGCAGTTTGAACATCTCTGACAACCAACTGCTCTTCCTGCTCACCCCAGTCTCCCATTTGGGAACCCCCTACTGGCTAGGGTCCTGGTGAGAAGAACCTGCCCCTCACTAGGCCAGAAAAGGCCACCACAGTTCTTCCCACCCTCACATGGGTCAACAGGGGGCCGGCACACGGATGGCGCTCAGCACATTAACAATCAATGATGGGATTTGGATCTTGAGAGAGAGTTGCAATCATGTGGGGCAGAGGTCATTGTCACTGCAGTGGTGGCCTGAGGCAGGCTGGCCTATGCCTGTGCTGGGATCTTAGCTGCAGGCCTTGATGGCCAGCTCTGCTGGCGATTGCCCATCTCTGTGTGGCCCCCCTGCCTCATGCTGTTGCTCTGAGTCCTGAAAACCCTTTGATTATCTCCCACCCACCACTTAAGTTAGCATGTGTAGGTCTTGCTTGTAAGGAAGTTTCAACTTGAGTTCAGAAGGCAGGACCAGGCTGCATTTAACATTTTGCACTTTATCGTTAGTGCAGTGGAAAGAAAAAAATGTGAGTAAGAATTTTTCAACACAGGATTAATTATCCAGGGGCAGGGTGGATGGGTCACATGAAGATGGGTCACATGAAGAATATAAAGCGTAGCAGTAAGAACAAGAGGACACACAGGTGAACACCCAAGGGTGGCAAGGAGCAGAGGCTGGCTGCTCAGAGGACATTCTCGCTTTTGCATCTTACAAGAGGCTGTGGCCTCCAGGGAAGGAAAGACGGGGCACTGAGAGGCTGGAATTGGCTGGGAGCAATTACAAGGACAAATAAGGATGTCAGGAGACACGTTTTATGCAACTCCTGTGTAGACTTATGGAGCTGTGTTCTGTCCACTTCATGGGGCCAAAAAGAATGAACAATTTGATAATAATCAGTCCCTCTGACAGCTGTGCCCCAGCCCCCATGCTCATCTCCACCATGTTAGAGAGAAATAGACCACCCCAGCACAGAGCCACCTCCCGTACCTTCCAGATGAATTTCCTGAACCTCAAGGGTAAGATTCACCTGTAACCCTGGTTAAAAGTGTATCTTCTCATTCCTCAAGGGAGGAACAACCTAAGACAGGCACAGTCGCAGGGGGGCCATCAGGTGAGAATTTGGGGATCAACAGAGGTGAGGCTCAGAACCTCACCCCCCCTGCTTTGAGAGAAATCTTCTGCATCCGTGGATGTCTTGCTGCCCTTGTCTAGCCTGGATTAATACTTAGTCCATAGGCACACACCTGATCATCTGATCATCTACATTTGCCTTCTTACAGCACTAAACTATGTTTTCTACCTTTATCTTGCATCTACCTACCACTTCAGCATTTTATTAAAAATAAAAATAATAGTAATAATAGGAGAAATGTGGGATCAACATATAAATCAAGTACAAAAATCAAATGAATATTCATATTTGACCTGATGGTTTATAGGTCATATTGCATGATCAAAACCGAAAGTTTCTGTGATGAATGCCCTTGTACTGTTCACCATGTAAGAATTTATTCACTCTGTAAGAATTCGTTCACCATGTAAGAACTTGTTCGTTATGCTTCAGAAGATTGGAGACTGACGAGAATTAGGCTTGAGATGGATTAGTGATTGTACATTGAGCATTGACCCCCCTATACTGAATTTTATTGTTGTTAACAACCATTTGATCAATAAATATGAGAGATGCCCTCTAAAAAAAAAAAAACACCTAAAAAAAAAAAAAAAAAAAAGCAGCCAGACTTTGTGGTTATTTTATAACAAAATTGTCAAGTGTAAAGTTGTATATAAAATCATCTAAATAAATACCACTGAACTATATAATTTCTGCTGTGGAAAAATATGCTAGAGAAACTATCTATGGAAACAAATATTTGTTAAATATTTACTAAGTTCAAGACACTGTGCTGAAAAAGAGAGATATGAATGTGAAAGGTTCATAGTTAATAAAATGCTTTGTATTGCATATTAAAAAATGCAAAAAAAAAAAAAAAAAAAAAAAAGTGTATCTTCTCAATGCTTAGAATAATGTTCAAAGTGCTTTTCCCAGACCCTGCCCCTGGAGATTCTGGTTCAGAGGATCAGGGGAAGAACCTGAGAATGACCTTTAACAAGTTCTTCCATATGATTTTTGTCATTATAGAAGTTTAAGAAACACCACTGTGAAGTCTTGTGCCTGATGAAGGCATGAGACAGACACCAAGCAGGGGTTTTCCTGGGCATCTGAGGTATGGTCCCAGAAAAGGGTGGTTTGAAGGCCCGCAGTAGCAGTTCTTGATTTTACACATACCCAGCATCTCTTGGAGGGCTTGTGAGAAAGCAGATTGCTTGTCCCACCCTGAGAATGTCTGATTCAGAAGGCTTTGGTTAGGATCAGAGGATGTATATCTCTAACAAGTTCTCAGGTGACGCTAAAGCTTCTGGTGCCAGGCCCCACTTTGACCCCACTTTGAACTGCAGACCTGGATAGAACACAATATCCATAGGTGTTCAGCACATTGGAGGTTGGGCTTCAGTAATTATTCCAACTTCCCCAAAGAAAACTCCCCTCCTAATCAACAGCCCCTCAGAACAGGACAGGGGATCCTCTATCCAGAATCACACACACTGAGGCCCCAGAGGCCAAGACCCCACATGCCCCATCGGAACACAAAATCTGGAATCCTCAGTGTGGTCACCAAACAGACTCCGGTCAGTCCACATCCTGACCCTCTTTGGATTCAATGAAAAATGACTAAGAGGGTGAAGGGAAGGATACCTGTACTTAGGTGAGTTTCTGCATCACAGCCTTGGGAGGCAAGTGGCAAGGAAACAGGCAGAGACCCCAGGGCCTTGGGACACACACCTGCATGTTAGGGAGAGAACAGCTGAGAGGTCGGGGAGGATGTGCTGGAGATGGTGTTGGGTGCAGCCCAGGGAGCATTTCCACAGCCAGGCTGGAGCCTGGGGCCCCACCCTGCCACAATCCCGTGGGACACCTTCATTCATACCATACATCCTAGAACACAGGATCTGCCTTTGGGAGGGCTTCGCAAACGTCGGACAATGAAATGTGCCAAGCACGCTTCATGAAACAACGTCCTAACACACTAACTCAATGAACAGACACTATGAACATCGCCCTTTAGAGGTTAGGAAACTGGGGCACAGAAAAGCCAAGTATCCTGGTGGAAGTTACAAGGTGGACACTCAGTGCAGACCCATTTCAAATCCAGGTGATCTGATTTTAGAGACTACTTACTGGTTAACTGCAATGTGCTAATGTTCCTCCTCAACAGAATGCGTATTTCTCAATCAACAGCTACCTTCATGTCATTATCTTAGTCATTCTGGGTGGCTGCTAGAAGGTGGTGATATGAAACAGAAGAGGCACTTTCTCTGCCTCAGGAAAGATTATAATCTAGTAGGATGCACAGACCCACTTGCTACTAACTCTGAAATAAGGCAGGTTGTAAGTATAGGCATCTACATCCACTTAAAAGCTCTAGAGATGTAGAAGGGGGAATTGTGGAAGTAGATGGTAAATCTCTCTTGGTGATTCAGGAGGCCTTTAATCTGGGCTGGCAAAAAAAATAAAATCCAGTTCCTCCAACATTGATGCTTGAAAGAGAATACCTTAGAGGAATAAGCACCTGCTTTTGAGGCCCTGACCTCATTTTTCAGATTCTCCTTTGCTTTGAACCCCTCTCTGTTTCCCACTATCACCAACCCATTGGCCTCAGAGGGTAATAATCTTCTTCAAACAGTCCAGCCCAGACAGAAAAGACCTTTTCATTAGCTCCCAGCTGTACAGCTGAGGCTGGGCTGGAATGAAAAATAATGAAAATCAATAGGCCCTTTACTAAATGCTCAGAAGCAGGACAAGGAAACAAATAGTACTATAATATCACAACTTTGTCTAAGAGGATGGCTCTGTCCCTGAGGGAGGGACATCATGCCCGACGACTTCTCTTCTCAGACTCTGGTCTCCCTTGACTTGGCCAATAACTACTTCCGTCCCTGCCTGTCATCTGGACTCCTCAAAGTCTAGACAAGGAGATGGAAAGGGACCGTCGCTGGATTCGGTGCCTGCCTTCTCTGCTCCAGCCCCCTGCACTCTAACTCTCTTCTTCTCCAAGTAATTGGAAATTATTGACTTTCTCCTCTGGCCTTTCCTTTATGGCCTTTCAAAGAACACCATGCTACCTTGTCTGAAATCAAGTCTGGATGTTGCCATTAATTAACGGCAGTAAATTTGATTCAGCCACTTGATCTTTCTAAACTTCTGTTTTTCTGTTGGTAAATGTAGGGGGTTGAAGTGGTGGTTAGCTCAGCCCCATTTCTGACCTTTCTATAATTCTAGGGCCATCCAGGGGCATGACTCGGGTTGCTCACAGCATGTATTTTGCCTCAGCACTAATACATCAAGGGAATTACCTGAGCCTGAAAGGTCAAGTCTAAAAGGAGGGTGCATGTCCCTAAACTCAAAGATCCCTTTGCTTTTCAAGAAAAAGCCCAGGTGAGGAGGACCTGGGCTCCTGGACCCTCTGTGTGCATATACGTAGTATTTGAGTACACTGGGACTAAAGGAATCAGGAGCCTTTTCTAACTCTGGCAAGCTCAGCTGCATATAAAAATAGCATGGCTGGTACAGACACAAAAGCCAAGTCATCAGCCTCTCCCTGAGGCTGGAGCATCCAGTCCCTTGGAAAAGACAAGCAGGATTTAAGGCGGCCCCATGTCATCAAGCAGTTTCTCATGATCTACAAACCATGGCCTGGGGTCATTCACCAAAGGGCCATCAGCACATGTATGGAAGCAACTCCCAGCCAATCACCAGTACTTAGAGTTCCTTTTTATATGTGAAGATGTGCACACAATTTTAATATGATGATGATAAGCCTCGGGCTCCGGGCTCCGAGAGGAAAAGATTGTCCCTGGAAGTAATGAAATGGCTTGAACTGACCCCTCCAACATCACCAGTATCTACTATTGTGTTGAAGGTCACACTTTGGCTGGGGGCTTTTCACTAAGGGGCCTAGAACAGGAGATGCTTCTCCTTGGGCAGGAGGTCTGGGAGAACCGGATCTGGAAGACAGAGAAAGAGCAAAACCAAGATGGAAATGCCTCCCAGTGAGAGCACAGGAGGAGTCAAGGCTGGGAACTGTGCTCCAGTGAGATTCCAAGTTGGGAGGCCAGGAGGGCAGGCAGCAAACCTGGGTACAGGGCCAAGGGAGCCGACAGGTGGGAGAAGAGGAGAGCTGAGTCCATTGAACAAGATGGATAATCAGAAGGCCATTCTGGGCAAACGCTATTTAAAAAATTCTCCATTCTCTGAGGTTGGATACAAAGGTATCCAACCTTTGTAAAATCCTGCAGTGGTACGTGGGAATTGTCAAAGGTTCTGTAAGTCAGTATAACCCACCAAAAAGAGACGATGGGTATGTTTTCTGGGCTTCACCATGTCATTGGCTTCCAGCTGAATTTAGTTTCTACCACCTAATTGTTCGGTGTATTAGTTATGTATTGCTGAGTAAGAATTTACAAAAAACTTAGCAGCTGAAAACAACATACATTTATGGAATCACAGTTTCTGTGGCTCAGGAGCCTCGGCCTGGCTTTTTGGGGTTCTCTGCTCCACAGTCTCATCTGAAAGCTGCAGCCCGGGGGTTGGCTGAGGCTGTGGCCACACTTCAAGCTCTGAGTGGGGACGCCTCTTCCAGGCCCACCTGATTGTTGACGGCATCCCATCTCCTGCAGGATGTAAGAGGGAGGACCTCAGCTTCTTGCTATCGGTTAGAAGCTGCCTTTATATCCTCGCCATGTGGCTTCCTCCCCAGGGCAGCTCACAACATGCATGGCCTCTTCAGAGCCAGAAGGGAGAGTCTCCTAGCAAGACAGTGTGTGCATGAAGTCACATTATTCCATCATTTTTGCCACATTCTAGTGGTTTGAAGCAAGTTAGAGGACACAGTCTCGCTCAAGCAGAGGGAATTGTGCAAAGTCATGAATAGCGGGATGTGGCGATCATGGCAGCCACCTTAGCGTCTGTCACACACAAACAGAGCTGCTTGCTAGTGTGGACTCAATCCTCATCTTCTGTTCTTCTTGAGAAATTAAACAAAGAAACAGCATAGTATATGAGACAGTTAAGTACAGGCTCCTGAACCTGACAATGGACTTGCTAGTCAGGCTGGACTTGATGAAACAAAGTCGTTTCTCGGTTCTGTGGGCTAGTACCTGAATTTCCACTCTTGGGAATAAAGTTTTCCTTTTCATCAATAGATAGGAGCCACAGACCAAATGAAAAGAGGTGGAGAATTTAACAAGAAAGAGTGTTAGGATCCACAATCTGGGTCCTCTAAACCTGCTACACAAGTTAAGGCAAAGTTTGGTAATAAAAGCTTGTAAATAAAACTTGAAGGATTTGGTTGAGTCAGCATGAGTCATCAGTGTGATGTGGCTACCAAGAATAGCGAAGGCTGTGTGAGACTCGGTGTGCTTAGTCCAGATGGAGGGTTGGTCCTGAGGGGATGGCCCTTTCTCACTTTATGCTGCTTGGACCACATGTGGATCCTGGTGCTAATTCCAGATCCTACATTGTAGGAAGGAGGTGGGTAAATTAAAGTATTTGCAAAGAAGAGTACCCAGGAGGTACAGGAGGCTGAAGCCATGGAAAATAACAAAAAGGACTGAGAATATTTAATCTGCACAGGCAAACTCCTGAAGTGGATAGCTGCATTGTTTTAAAACACCAGAGGGCTGTCTTACAGATGAGTTATTAGATGGTTTTATATGAGCCCAAGGGCTAGAACAATTACTTGTCATGGATGTGTTAGGGGTTCAGGTTTCTGCTCAGGTAGGAAACATTTTCCAGCGGTGCAAGTGCCATAGCAGAGGATAGATGCTCGTCATTGGCAATCTTCATCCAGTCACTCAGTCACTCAACAAACATTTATACGTTTCTCCTGACCACCAAGCACCAAACTATGTATATGCCTAACAAAGCAGAGGCATTCCCTGTCCTCAAGGAAAGTACTTTGAATAAGACAAGTAAACAATTTCAATGAGAGCCTGGAAGTAACCAGCGACCCCCAAGCCTCAGGTATTTCTTGCTCATGTTGCATGTAGGAGCATCCAGCTTGGTTCCTAGGGCTCCTCGTGCCTTCTGATTCTGGGAACCAGGATGAAAGAACTTGGGGCAGGAGACCATGGAGAGTGCTGGTGGGAACTTGTGATGCCTTTGAAAGCTTCCCCGCAGATGAGGTTGATCTGCACCCATTCCTTTGGCTAAAGCATGTCACATTGCCCATCCCAACACCTACGGCCAGTGCCCACAGGTCACCAGCCCTAGGCAGGTATGTGCCTGTCTACAAGGAAGTGGAGCAGATCACCGGGAAAAATCGCAGCTTACTGCAGTGCTCTTGGCGCTCTGTGGGAGTCCAGGGGCCAAAGTCTGTGGAAGATGTAACCCCATAAAAGGGCTTCAAGGATGAGGGAGAATATTCCTGACGGTCTTGGGCCAATCACTCTCATTTTCTAAAATCAGCTTAGGCTGACTCACATATTTTCTTATTATATGGGATAACACCTTTCAGTGTGTTTATAAATTTGTTAGCTGTGGTCTAAGTGGGATGGTTTTCTTGCCTGGGGAGAGAGGTGAAAAAATAAACAAAGTTTCCACTTGAGGAGTGACATCTACAGAAATTTAAATGAGGTAAATGAAATTTAACAGTTGAGAAATTATAACTATGAAAAACTAGGTTAATCTAGAAATGAAAGGGAGTAAGTCAAGAGAAAAATATAAGAAGCTGAATTTAATTAAGGGACCTAGAAGAAGATACTGGTAGCTGTTCTCCATGAGGAATAATAAATGAAAGATTGTCATTTCTGGTTTTAAAGGATCAAATTATGGTCCTTCTCACGCTTCCCTCCTCACAAAATAATTAATTTAATCTATCCATGGAAATTTCGCAGATGGAGGACAAAGCAGACTGATTACAGTGTGTTTATTTGTTTCTTTTTAAGAAATTCTATTGCCTTGGCCACGGGGAGCAAAGTAATTCCCAATAGGGTAAAAGAGAAATTGTCCCTTTTTTCCTAAGTGTGGCTAGTGAACGAAGGGAAGTTGGATGAGGCAGGAATGGGCACTTAGACTGAAATATTTAATTGCTCACATTGCATGTCCTTTAATTTTTAATACATTTTAGTTCTGTGTTTGGGGCCTTTTTTTTTTTTTTAACCTCCTGGTACAGAACCATTTTCTTAAAACTTCTGGAATTAACATGCCAAATACCAGTTGCATCATGCAGTGGCTGTGAGATAATGCTTCTTCAGTAATTTTCAACTTGAAAACTACTTTGCTTTCCTCAGAGGAAAAGCACAATTTTAATATTCTAAAAATAGTATGGTGATGGCAATAAAATCACACAGTGTTTCTCTCTAAAGCTACCCCTGGCACCCTGGGTGGGCACAATTAGGGGTGCATGGTTCCTAATTCCTAGTTCCGGTCTTCCTGGACATGTAAGTCACTGTTGTGCCAGGCAAAGTCCAGGGAATAGAGTTTAGAAAGCCTCCTTGGAGTTCTGTGTCCATGACCTGCTGGCAGTGGTCTTGGCTATAGACAACAGTAAACATTTATTGAGCGCTTACCATGCACCCGCATGGCTCTGTGCTTTTACATGCCATAACTCATAAAATCCTTGTAACAGCATCATGTGTGGTAGGTATTATTATCATTCCTATTTTATAGATAAGAGAATGGAGGCAGAGTAACTTGCCTTCAATATATAAATATCTTTTATAAACCAGAACAAAAAGACAACCCAATAGAAAAATGGGCAGAAGACACAAACAGGCCCTTCATGAAAGGTGATATTATCCAAATGCTCCGCATCATTTGTCATCACAAAATTCCAAATGGAAACCAAAATGACACACCACTACACACTCAAAAACAGAGTGCCTCAAATTAAACAGGCTCATGCTTCCTAGTCTGGGGAAGAAATAGAGTAATGGAAACTCAGACACTACTGCTGAGGAAGGAGTTGGCCCAATCTCTTTGGAAAACAGCTTGGCATTTACCTCTGAAGTTGGGCATTTGCAAGTCCTGTGATGCAGCAGCCCCCCAACCAAGTGGAGAGCAGACAGAAGCATTTGCAGCTGCGCACCGAGAACCATGCACAACAGTGTTCACAGAGCAGGATTTAGGAAAGTCCTAAGCTGGGAACAACACAAACGGCATCACCAACAGGAGGAATGAGAGCATTTGGTGTCCTCATACGTGTAATACCATTCAGCAGTGACAATGCACCTCAGCTCCATACAACCGCATGGATCCATTTCATAAACTATGTTGAACAAAAGGACTGAGACACAGAAGAATGCTGTATGATTGCATTTGAATAAAGTGCCAAAGTTTGCAAAACTGATCTCTAGTTTTAAAAGAAGAGTGGTGACTTTGGGGAAGGAGGGAGGGTGTGGTGATGAGGAAAAGGCATGGGGGCCGTGGGAGTGACCTCAATGTCCTTTGCCTGGACCAGAGTGGGAAACAAAATCCTATCGGTGGTTTATCTTAAACCCACTTCTTTATTCCTGGTTCAAGAACTGGGTTATAGAGAGGGCTGTTCTATTACCTCTTGCCCTTCTCAGAATTCCATGCACAATCAGAAAAAATGCAAAAGTAAACTTTAAAATTGAGCTTAACCCTTGAATACTAAGATGCAGAGATTTAAAAGTAGCACATAGTTGTTCTCTTGTGTATCATCCTGCGCCTGCCAATGCTTATCACCTTTTCAGCAAATCCAGGAGAAACTGTTATTTTTAAAACTTCTCTATTGAAACCAACCCCACGATTTTTAGACTGGGGCCCAGATCCCACCTTGTTGTGAGGTCTTTCTTCTCCGAACAGCCAATTGGAAGCAGAACCCCTTAACCACTGATTAAAATGATCTTATTTCTCTGAATACATCAAACATTCTGAGGGTTGGCACACATTTCTACAACATAGTCTTATCCGTCTCTTTGTTGATGGAATGAATGGTTTACTGATTGATAAGTGCCTTGAAATTTGATTCAGTGTTTTTTACTTTCTTTATTCTCTATTATATAATTAGAAAGGTAACCTGAAAGTTACAGAGAAAAAAGTCATAAAACATAGCTTAGGGTGATATTTCAAAGAGCTTAAGAAATAACATGGTATTTCATTGACTTAAAGATTTTTTTATACTTCATATTTGTGAAATTGGGTTTATCTCATGATTAATGGAATCTTGCCATCTTATTGTCTAAGCACTCGTCACAACACTAATGTCACAGCCTGCTTGTTGATGGACTTGCTGATTGCTGTAGGCAGCTTCTAAACTAGCCCCAAGGACCCCTGCTTCTTGGAGTTCATGCTTTCAAGTGGCCTTGTCCCCTTGAGGGTGGGCTGGACTTAGTGACATGCGTCTAAGAAAAAGAATATGAGAAATGTGACAGGATGTCAGAGATTAGGTTAAAAAAAGACTATGTCTTCCATTCGTAGTGCCTCCCTTGGCTATCTCACTTGTTTACTCTGACAAAGCTGACTACCATGTTAGGAACTACCGTATGGAGAAGCCATGTGGCACGGAACTGGGGTTGGGGGGCCAGGCTCTGGAATGGCCAGCAAGAAACTAGGCCCTCATCTTGCAAGGGATCAAGTCCTGCCAACAGCAGAGTAAACTATCTTGGAAGCAGATCTTCCCCCAGTGAGCCCTGACATGACCATAGCCCTGTCAAACACCTTGATTAGAACCTGAGCTACTCTTAAGCCAGAAGACTCAGCTGAGCCATGCCTCAATTCCTGACGCACAGAAACAGAGACGTAATAACTGTGTGTGGTTTGAAGGCACTAACTTGGGGGTAATCTGTTATGCAGCAATATATAACTAACAGGCCCAACTGCCATCCCTTCAACTGAGATACTAGCATTACTTGAAGTACATGTGGTGAATAGAATTGTCATAAAATGTCTTGAAAAAAAAATACACTAAGAATTAGCATTGGATTAAACAAGTAGCATGTACACAAAAAGAACAGAAATGGAGCACTGGGGTAATGTGGCTTTATATGAAGTCAATTTTTAGTAATGGCCAGGAATCCACATTCTCTTACAAAGCAACAACCAAGTGCTTTGTGAAACTGCATTAGTTTTCCAGGAATGCCACAACACAGGACCGCAGACAGGGAGGCTTAAACAATAGAAATTTATTTCCTCACAGTTCTGAAACCCAGAGGTGTGAGATCAAGGTGTTAACAGGGTCAGTTTCTCTGAGGGCCTCTCTCCTGGTCTTGCGGACGGCCACCTTCTGTGTGACTTCATATATGGTCATCCCTCTGTACCTGCATCCTAATTTCTCATAACAACACTGACCATATTGGTTTAGGGGCTACCTTAACGGCCTCCTTTTCACTTAACTGCCTCTGTAAAAACCCTAAGTCCAAATACAGTAACATTCTGAGGTATTGGGGGTTAGGACTGCAACACAATTGGTGAGGTGAGGAGATACCATTCAACTTCTAACACGATATAAGGTGACATCTCGACAGGAGGGCATCTTTGTGGGCTATTATTCTGGGTGGTGATGGAGAGAAAGCATGGGGCATTTCCTACATGCTCCCCCAATGTGGCCTGTCACACCTGTGAGTGGAGTAGAGCTGAGTTCTGCTGAGGAAACACCCCCCATTCTCGATTATTCAGAAGGAAATGAGAGGTGTTTGAGTTTCCTCATGCTCTGTTCTGCCCCATTCAGTATCACCTGCTTATAAGTCAGCTCAGGCAACATCAACAGCTCTAGTCAATGACAGTTTGAAATCAGTGACGGAAAGAATAGTCCCCATATTCGGCCAATCAAATATACTGACTTACTATGTGCCATCACTGTTAGTGACTTTCAACTGCCTCATCTTACCTCAGTCTCAAAATACTGCATTCTGTGCAAACCAGTAGGATGAGGTACAGAGAGGACATGTGAATGGGCTTGGGGGGCAGAGGTGCACACTTAGCTCTGCTGGACCCCAAAGCTGTGCACTTTGAGGGCTCTCCTTCCCTTCAGTGCTATGACTTCTGTGTAGCAATGGCCTCTAGGGCAGATGTTTGTTCCTGAGAACTAGTCCCTTAAAAGGTCTGTAATCCAGAGGCCATTTTCAGGGTGCTAAAGAGTGTAGATGGATTTTGTTATACTTTTCCAAGAAAAGAGGGACGTTTGATTTAATTCCCTTATATAATAACAACACACATGTATTCATTGTGTCCTATGCACCAGGTGCTTTACATATAATAACAAGAGAAAGGTGTCGTTATTATTGTGCCCATGTGACAGAGGAAGAAACAGAGGCTAAGTAATTTGGGTGAAGTCACGGAGCTAATATTGCCCAGCTGGGAGCTGAACCCCAGCAATCCGGTTCTGGAACCTGCCCTCCTGGGGTTAGCCACTGGATGCTTGTTTTGGGGAATTTACTTCATCTTCTTTTTCTAAGTAGAAATAGGGCCTGAGAGATATAGACTGTGCACACAACAGATTTACCATAGCCCTGGGAAAAGACAACAGTCATGGTGACAATGAGAGGACAGGACATTACATTATGGGTGCTAAAGTGTGGGCAAGAGATTTGTGAATTAGGAGACAGGAAATCAAAGGATCAAGGGAGTTCGTCAGTTTGGGATTTTAAATCAGCCCCCAACACAGCATCCCTCTTCCCTGTCTATGCATCAAGAACTGTCGGCTGAGAGCTAAATAGGGCCTTTGTTATTGATAGAAGCTAGATGGAGAATATAGCCATGTAAGAGCTCAGAGGCCTGCAGGCTGACCACCAGACCTGGGCACCCCTACCCAGGGAGGTAGAAGCAACCCCAGACCAGGGCAAGCCCCTCGCCCACAGGCAAGAGCAGGGCAAAGCCTGGCAGACTGGGGGCCCCTTGCAGGCAGCTTGCCCCCAAGAGGAAGAAGGCAGAGCTGATGGAGCAGCTCCCCAAGTTTGCCAATGAGTAAGTGCGCCTGTCTCCTAGGCATTGGATTAAACAAGTAGCATGTACACCGTACCAGTTATGGTGAATCCATAAAGGCTGGCTGACTCTGGGTAAAGAGCTGGGAAGGGCATTATATCCACCAAAGGATGCAACGGACTGTCTGATGTTCAAGTCCATGAAGATGGGGTGCTGTCCCCGGCCCAGTGCCCAGGGGAGCACCAAATACACAGCTAGACAATGCTAGAATGAATGAACGACCACAGCGCCCAGACCTGGGATCTGAGCACCACATGAAGTCAAGGGCCCAGTGTGAGATGAAGTTCACGAGGAACAGCATCTCTGTAACAGCTTTTATATTTAGGATGGATCCTACCTGGGGAGAGAAAAACAATGACATTGAGAACTGTTCTTGTAAGCCTAGCATTTTATTTTGTCAATTAGTTTACTAAATGCAATTATAGCAATAGCATGAATCTTGGATTTAAATGCCTTATGGATAGTTATATTCCTAAAGTGTAAGTAAATTTGCAAGGCATGAAAAAGAACACAGGTCTCTTCTCCCTCCTCGGAGATGTAACATGAACTATACTGGATTCCTCTCTCTAGTCTTATGAAGTGAATATACGCAGTTAAGAGAGGAAGGAGAGACTTCTATCAGGAGACAGGAAGACAGCATAGAAGGACTTGATTTTTACATGGTTTTAAATATAGTGCTGCTAGTTGCGTGATCTTCAGGAAGTTATTTAACTTCTCTATATTCATATGTAAAATGGGGATAAAGGGAGAATGCATTCAAATTTCCTAGCATAAAGCAAATCCGTAAATGCCATGATTTTTATTTACCTCTACCTACCTCTGTATACCCCTTCCTTGTTTCCCTGCATTGTCTAATTGTTTTTCCTAGCTGTACAAATTAGCTATTCTTACATTAGCTCATAATAAATATTGTCATAAATATATTGAGCTATGCTCACTTGATCATTTTAAATATAAAATGCATGCTATTTTTTTTTTTATTTAAGAGCTAAGTTGTCTAAGCTTTAAAGCATTCTACGAAATAGTTATTACTACCATAAGGGAGAAAATATATATATACACATCGCTCTCATGAGTGTCATTATACACCCTTTCGTAAGGACAGCAGATCCAAAACTCTGGGCAAAGAGAACCTGAGCCTCTTCCAAGAGATTCCACATAGCTTTGACTCTGTTTTAAATCTGGAATCAAAACAAGGCTTAGAAGAGAGAAGGCAACACTGTCAGTTTTCAAGGACAAAGGGGCCACACTCCAGAGAACTTCAGTGGGACTCCAAGAGGGGGCGCTGCTGGAATATTCTGGGCTGCTTGAAGCTGAGGTTCAGGTAGGAGGGGCAAGTGTGAGAATCAGAGTCCCAGGGCGCCCTGAACTTCCTAGAACACAAGAGAACCGGGAGCTCATGAGAATTACCAGATTGAATTGCAATCTTTCTGTTGGTATGTGTCTGCGAGCTCCTCCAGGTTAAGGGGTTACATTTTATTCCTGTCCATAAATCTCCGCCCATCCACCTACCACAGAGCTGCTATATAGGACATCCCCAGTTTCAACTCAACTGATGTGGCTGGAGAGAATTTTTTTTTTCTTTGAAGAGTTTGAACCTACCAGTATCCTTGAAGAAGACCTGAAAGAGAAAATCAGCAAGACCTGCCCATCAAAGCATCAGTCAGCTTTGGTACCCGCAAACGTAAAATCAAAGGCAGAGCTACACTTTCCATTGCCCTGAGGCATTCTGGCGCTCTGCGGGGCCTAATATGAACAAGGGGACCACTTCAGGCCTGTAATATTGCAATTTTGGCAGCACTGATGTGTGTAATTTGGGGCAAAATTTGACGCAGGATCAGTAATAAAAGCAATAGTTGTGCAGAGTTGTTTATCCAGCACAAGTGGACTGTGAGATATGTGTATGACATGGCATTTACCATACGCACTTCACCTGAATCAATTAAGCATTCACCTTCTGCAATAATCATTCACACAGGGCTGATCTCTCCTTTAGAAGTCACTGGAGCCCACAGTACTTTCAGAGACTCTGAAAAATGTTTTAATCTCTTTTAAAATCAGGAGAAAAAAAAGAGCTTTTATCTTAAAAAATACCAAAATAAGTAAGAATAGTATATTAATCTTTACATTAATGCAGTCATGAAGTAAAATTTTTACTCTTTCATTAATTATTTTGGTGCAGAATAAGTCCTGCAAAGGCAAATGTTATAACTCAACCCTATAAGCACACATGCTGAGAGTAAATCTGGTGCCACAAAGGGGATAAAAATCTTGTTGTTGGAAAAACATCAAACAATCTGTTAATCATAGATGGACGGACTGTTTTCAAGGACATAAAGATGTTGGTCAGGGGAGGCATGTGATGGGTGGGCTGAGCTGGAAGGCACCAAGATCCTGGTGCTTTCTGGATAGGACCCTTCATTTCCTCTCACAAGTCAACTGCTCTAGCCAATTAGCAAATCAAAAGAAACAGAAACAATTCCAGACCTCAGCGCAATC
This sequence comes from Manis javanica, assembly GCF_040802235.1. Taxonomy (NCBI): domain Eukaryota; kingdom Metazoa; phylum Chordata; class Mammalia; order Pholidota; family Manidae; genus Manis; species Manis javanica. The sequence goes on from NC_133160.1 coordinate 166,287,407, forward strand.
AAATTAGCGGAGTTATCTGAGGACACCATTTTCACACAGTGTAATCAGGCTCTCTTTGTTTTGGTCAAATGAGTGAAAATTATCTTTCAAACCCAATGCCCCTGCCCTCTACCCTACCAGCTCCATGGACAGTGACATTTCCTATCTGCTTTCATCAGTTTTGCACATAATTTTTTTAATATGAGGACAGGAATGCACAGTGTATAACTAAACAGTACCCAACAGGCTTCACGTACAACAAGGCCCTTTTAAAAAATACATGTGACTTTCAAGATGATTCAGCAGTCAGCGCCATTAGTACACCATCTAAATCAGGACTTGGAAAGTTTATTAAAATTGGATTTTCTAACCTGATCCCAATTTTCTCTACTTACAAAGAATCCCACTGGACTCCTTAATATTCATGCTATTAACCTGAAAGATTCAAATGGCTATTATGGGAGGAAAGGCCCACAGGCAGGAGTTACAGATGAAATCACATGGAGGCCAGTCAGGCAGACTGGCCGGAGATCTTGAACACCTACAGAAGAAGCAAGCTCTCTTTTTCTTTCTCTCCCCATCCACCTTCCTCCTGAGCCCTGACCTCTCTCTTCCATCACATATCTGGGAGAAAGTAAACAAACAGAAATAACAAAAGCAAATTTAAGCAAACCACTCAATTGCAGAGAGCACTGGGCGAGTAGTTTAATTTTCACTGGAAGGGTAGCTGCCTTGGCTAACCCACTTCTACCCCTGGTGGCCTGGTTATTTCTACTCACTCACATCATGATTTTTGTAAAATGAGGAAATCATAGTCTCTAAGAAGACTGGTGCCTGAACAAAATGTGTAACTCATGTAATTCATTTTACAGAGCACCTGGCACAAAAGCCTTGAAAAAAAATCTCAACTATTACTCCTGACTGTTGACTGAACTCACAGGCCAGTTGCTTTTGCTTTCATTTCACTCTTTCAGCCTTTTTCTTCTGGAGAACACAGTTCACAACTTAATTGATGCCGGTGAGTTTCAATAAAGACAAGTTGTGGGGGTCACTCTTGTTTCTCCTTGAGGTAAGATTTTCTGCTCCCTTAGGGGAAGGAATGGAGATGCTTCCATCTCTTGCTCAGCACCTGGCATGGGACTAAGCACGTATTAGGTGCTCAATAAAGACTTTGCTGTCTTTGAACATTAGCAGCTCAGAGATTATCTACTAAAACATTCTAATTTTCCAGCTGATGACATTAAGTAAGAAAGTCTTAGGCCACACATGGAGGAGTAATAGCCATTCTGCTGACTACCACTCTGTCATCTGAGCCTCCTCCATTCTTAGACTGACAGTTTTGACATGGAAGCATGTCTGACCTAAACCATGACCCCTTGAGGGAACTTCAGCCTATAACCTTTTTGTTTCAGCATACACTGTTTCAGATACCCTGTAAGGTTCTGGGGAGAGAGCAATAAGTTCTCTTACAGATCCCACAGTGGTCCCCACACTTCTAAATTTGTAGAGAAGACAGATCTCTAAGCAGGTGTTTTTAATAGGGCGTTTGCATTATCACAGCAGAGCTGAGTGCTGGTTAAGAAACCTAACATACCCAGAGAGGTCAGGGAAGGTTCTCTAGGAGAAATGACAAATGTCTTGACAGAGACATAAAACTAAGTAAGAACAAAAAGCCAATTAATATTTTTATCTACACAAAAGAACATTGATCATTGATCAGTGAACATTGGCTGAAATTAAAAAATGAGAGAAGCTAAAATTTCAGTCCTCAAATTCTTGTCACTTGCCAGTTCAGTTTGGAGTCCCTGCATGTCAAGTGAAGCTTCCAACAGAACTCAGGGCTGAGGCCTGGGGGATTCTAGTTCCTCTTTAGGACTTGGGATGGGGAACTACGCAGATCGGTCAACCTGTCTTTAGCTGCCAGGGATAAATGGAATCACAGCCAGCATTCTTTGCATCTCACAAATAAGCTGTGAGATTTATTAGACCATTGGCACAAAAGTAATTTGAACTCTTAAGGAAAAGTGACCATCCAACTTTGAACACCAAAACCGCTCCCTATTTTGAAGAACTCACGATCTGCTCTGGGCTTAGCTGCTAGTAGGTGCTTAAGGACACCAGTCATTGGCATCCTTAAGTCTTATCTTAGGCCACCATTTGACCTGCCACATGATTTTACACAGCTCTGTAGAATGGGGAGAAGAGCAATTCTTCAAAAGCTCATGTAAATTTAAATGCTAAGGCTTTTCAAAGTGGGGCTTGAGAGTAGCTTTGAAAAATTCATATATACGTAAGAATATATATATATATATTTATAATATATATTAATAAATATATAATAAATACATACAAATATGTGTGTTATATATATAAACCTAAAGCAGGCATGTCAACATTAGTCTGGTACAAAGTTAACAGGATCGTTATAACCCCTAAAACTTGTTTTCCAAAATAAGGCGAGGTCTTGTCTTTCCTGATGCTTTATCAGATCGCCAGAAAATGCTCGTCATTGTTCCACTGCCTGTAAGAGCTGTGGTAACATCCGTACTGAAGGGGTTAAATTTCCTATAGCAAAGATTCCTTGTATAGGAGAGTATGCTTAAACTAAGCAAAGTTAATGCAAGATTTTTAAAACTTTAATGACAAATTTGAATTCGCCCAAATACGTCTTCCAGTATTTCAGAGAGGGAAGATCTGAAATCTCATAACTTTGGTATTCATTTGGCTATTGGGCTTTCCTTTCTTTCTTTCCCTTCCTTCTGTCCTTTTTTTTTATATATATAAAAAAACGTTTGCTGACCAGCCTTTGGGGTCGACTTGCTTTGGCTCAGGCAAACCCGTAAGCAGGCAGCCCAGTTTTTCCGGAGATTGCAACCCCGAGCCCTTCGAAATCTTAAACCTGAAGTTGAACTTCTGGATGCTGGTGAAGTTCCCACACAAACCTCCCAGCTAGGGGAACAGGGAGGGGGCGGGAAGACCCTGTTTAACATCCGAGCTGACGTGTGCGAACCTGGTGCACCCGTGGAGCAGAGAGCAATTCTCCGCTCTCCCAGGGTAAATCGGCGTGCACTTCGGGCCGCAAAACCGAAGGCAGCGCGGGTGTTCAGTGGCGCCGCGGGCCCCGGCTCCGGCGGCCCTGCAGCGGACTTGCTAGCCAGGCCCCCGGCAGGGCTGCGGCGCGGGCTCCGGAGCACGGCTCCCCCTGCTTCCTGGGCGGCGCCAGGAGCTCCCGCGCCTCAGGTGGGTCGGCTCCCGGGAAGGGGCCGCGCCGTGCCGACGCACGTGGGAGGGGCGCAGCTCCAGGGGACCTCCCCCGGCCCGAGTGTGCAGGAATAGGGGCGCCGAGGCTCGCACCTGCCCTTCTCTTGCAGGGGTGAGGGAGTAGCCCGGACGCCCCTGGTTTGTAGCGACTGTCGAGTCCCCCAACCCAGCCCCGGCCCCACCCTCCCGGCCGCGCTGGTCCCTCCCCCTGGACTGAACCCCGAGGAGCCGCAGCTCCGGGGGGGCGGGCCCGCCGAGTGCAGTACCTGTCGGCTGGAGCCGGGAGCTCGGCTGGAGCGCTCGCCGCCGGCCGAGTCGGGGCAGCACCGGGGCCGGCCGGGCAGCAGTGGGCGCTCGCGATCC